>NC_141873.1:22500-370000 GCF_056163025.1 Triticum urartu | reverse complement strand
GCGGATATCGGTCGTGTAGTTTAAGCTTCCAAACCTGACCCGATGGACAGGGGAGTAGCTTTCAATCTGCTCCAGATGGCCAAGTGAATTGGCCCCGCAGTGCAAAGCCGCTGAATACAAAAATCTGTCCGGAGAGAAAAGTCTCACCCTGGACTGCATCGCTAACGATGATCGAAGGAGCCATCAAGCCTAACAGCGACGACACAGAGGAACTCTCAATGAAAGCACCAATGTCGGTGTCAAAACCGGCGGATCTCGGGTAGGGGGTCCCGAACTGTGCGTCTAAGGAGGATGGTAACAGGAGGCAGGGAACACGATGTTTTACCCAGGTTCGGGCCCTCTTGATGGAGGTAAAACCCTACGTCCTGTTTGATTTATTCTTGATGATATGAGTATTACAAGAGTTGATCTACCACGAGATCGGAGAGGCTAAACCCTAGAAGCTAGCCTATGGCATGATTATATGTTGTCCTACGGACTAAAACCCTTCGGTTTATATAGACACTGGAGAGGGTTAGGGTTACACAAGGTCGGTTACAAAGGAGGAGATATCCATATCCGTACTGCCTAGCTTGCCTTCCACGCCAAGTAGAGTCTCATTCGGACACGAGACGAAGTCTTCAATCTTGTATCTTCATAGTCCAACAGTCTGGCCAAAGGATATAGTCCGGCTGTCCGGAGACCCCTAATCCCGGACTCCCTCACATACCAAAGATGATAACACCTAGATCTATTATTGCTTTTATGCCTTGCTAGGGGCGTTAAATGATAGCGCTTGTTGGGAGGCAACCCAATTTTATTTTTGTTTCTTGCTTTTTGGTTCTGTTTAGTAATAAATAATTCATCTAGCCTCTGTTTAGATGTGGTTTTATGCTTTTAATTAGTGTTTGTGCCAAGTAGAACCTTTGGGAAGACTTGGGGAAAGTCTTTGCGATCTTGCTGTAAAAAACAGAAACTTTAGCACTCACAAGATTTTCTGCCATTTTTTACTGGAGAGTGCGATTAGGTTGATTATTTTTGCAGTTGATTAATAGATAAATTCCTCACGTCGAGCAATTTATTTTAGAATTTTTGGGTTTACAGAAGTATTCAAAACCTACAGATTACTACAGACTGTTCTGTTTTTGACAGATTCTGTTTTTCGTCTGTTGTTTGCTTATCTCGATGAACCATAGAGAAGTTGGAATACAGTAGGTTTAACACCAATATAAATAAAGAATGAGTTCATTACAGTACCTTAAGTGGTGGTTTGTTTTCTTATACTAACGGAGCTCATGAGATTTTCTGTTTAAGTTTTGTGTTGTGAAGTTTTCAAGTTTTGGGTAAAGATTTGATGGATTATGGAATAATGAGTGGCAAGAGACTAAGTGTCGGTGTCAAAACCGGTGGACCTCGGGTAGGGGGTCCCGAACTGTGCGTCTAGGCCGGTTGGTAACAGGAGACAGGGGACACTTTGTTTTACCTAGGTTCGGGCCCTCTCGATGGAGGTAATACCCTACTCCTGCTTGATTAATATTGATGATATGGGTAGTACAAGAGTAGATCTACCACGAGATCAAGGAGGCTAAACCCTAGAAGCTAACCTATGGTATGATTGTTGTGTATGGAGTTGATTGCCTACGGACTACAACCCTCCGGTTTATATAGACACCGGATAGGGTTAGGGTTACACAGAGTCGGTTACAATGGTAGGAGATCTTGAATATCCGCATCACCAAGCTTGCCTTCCATGCCAAGGAAAGTCCCATCCGGACACGGGACGAAGTCTTCAATCTTGTATCTTCATAGTCCAGGAGTCCGGCCGAAGGCATATTCCGGCTACCCGAACACCCCCTAATCCAGGACTCCCTCAGTAGCCCCTGAACCAGGCTTCAATGACGACGAGTCCGGTGCGCAAGTTGTCTTCGGCATTGCAAGGCGGGTTCCTCCTCCAAGTCCTTCATAGAAGATTTGTAAACACCAAGAGTAGTGTCCGGTTCTGCAAAATAAGTTTCCACATATTGCCATAGAGAGAATAATATTAACACAAATCAAATCTGCTGACGTATTCTGCAGTGCGCCATCACACTACAGCCAAGTCCTTTACTCGAATCGTTTTTACTTTTCCACCTCAGCATGTTTTGCGAGGCGGTTTCCTTGGTATGTCTTGTCAAAGCAGAGATCGCGTGCCATTTTTACGGGATTCTCATCAATACGGACGTGGGTAACCCTAACCGCGCCATTTACCACGGCGCTTGGGAGGCAAGCGAGTTTTATTAGGCAGGTGGGGATGCACGACCGCATCCGTCCATATAAGGGGATAAGGATCCACCTTTTTTCCTACGCCTTCTTCCTCCTTTGCCTATCCATCTCCTGCGCACTCGAGCTCCAGCGCCCAAGCCCGCACTTCCCACCTCAACCTTCTCCAGCAATGTCCGGAGCGGGAGGCAAGTGGATGGTCTCCTCCGTCACGGAGGGCGACGTCAAAAAGCTAAGGAAGGCCGGATACTTGTCCAAAGACATCGCGCACCGGCTTCCCGAGGAGGGGCAGCTTCTCCCCACCCCAAGGCCCCATGAGAGGGTAGTATTCCTTCCCCACTTCCTCCGCGGACTGGGCTTTCCACTTCACCCATTCGTCCGGGGGCTCATGTTCTACTACGGCCTGGATTTTCACGATCTGGCCCCGAACTTCCTCCTCAACATCTCGGCGTTTATCGTCGTGTGCGAGGCTTTCCTCCGCGTCCACCCCCATTTCAGCCTCTGGCTCAAGACCTTCAACGTCAAGCCCAAGGTGGTGTGCGGCAACCAGGCGGAGTGCGGAGGCGCCATGGCGGGCAAGATTGCCAACGTCCTGTGGTTCGAGGGCTCCTTTGTAGAGACCCTAAAGGGGTGGCAAGCCGGGTGGTTTTACATCACCGAGCCACGTGATCCGAACTGGATCGCACCCCCCGAGTTCCGATCCGGACCCCCCACGCGACTTATGTCCTGGAAAGAGACGGGCCTATCGTGGGGTAACGAGAAAGAGGTGACCGGACTGAAGACATGTATCCAGTCCCTGGTAAACAAGTCAATCAGGCTTGTAAATGTAGTCCAGGTCATGCCCGTTCGCCGAATCCTCCCGTGTCAACAACGGGATTTTACTTTGTGGGAGTTCGACCCGGCACAGCACCGAACCCTTAACAGGCTCTTCGACACGACGTATGAAGACGTCTGGAAGGTGCTAATCAAAGGTGCCGCGGCTCCCGCATCCGCTTCCGAGGACCGCGGATACAGCTCGCAGCGTCACACCAGCGAGGTAAGCTATTTTCACCTTTTACAGGATGTTCAGCTTCTTTCATAGTTTAACTCTATGCGGGATCTAAACTCCCTTACCTTTGACAGGCTTGGCGGGCGGTATCCGGACCGATTAACTGTCCGGCTCTGCTGCCCGAAGACCCAGCACCAGCTCTACTAGTGAAGCTGCTGGCTCCGGCGCCTTATGTGGTGCCGGAAAAGAACGCCAAGAAGAAGAAGACCACGGGGACTCGAAAGAGTACCCGCAACGTGGTGTTGTCGGACTCGTCATTCGACGAGTCCGAGACGCCCTCCTCCCGTGAAAACGAGGAGGAGGAAGAAGAAAGCTCTCCCCCCCCCCAGCGGAGGGAGGAAAGAAAAGGAAGGCCGCCCCAAGGGGGAAGGCCGAAGGGTCCAAGAAGAGGAAGACCCCTCCGCCGGACTACGCCCCCGACGCCGACGAGGACGAAGAGGAGTGGCCGGACAGGGCCAGGCGTCCGGCGAAATCGTAAGTGTTCGGATACCAGAGTAACTCATGATATTCCTTTTGTTGCACAGCTTTCCTAATGTCGAATATAATCATGCAGCCCGCCCCGGGCCGAACTCAACGAGTCGTTGAGCGGCTCCCTGGATTCATCGGACGTGAACTCAGTTCCGCCCGTTGTCTCCCCCCGCACTGCGGATGACGCCGAAGTGGCGTCGCAACGAGCTCTGGGGCAGGAGGAGGTGGTCCTGGAGGAGCCGCAAGGCGACCTCCCGGACTCCAGGAGTAAAGGGGACAAGACCCCCCAGGGCTCCAAGTCCGGCTTTATGCCGGACACCGTGCCGGAATCTTCAACAGTTCCGGACTGCGGTACGCAAACTCCTTCCAAGAGGAGCAAGTCTTCTGAGCCGGCAGCCTCCGTCCAACCGGAGGCGCCGGACAATCTGCTGGAGGTGTTTGAAGGTGCCTCCATCGACAAGGAGCACCGTACTATTATGAGTACGGTGATCCAGAAGGTTCAGTCTGCCAAGAGCGGACTGACTGAAGCTTGCACTAGCCTTCTAATAGGCTTCGAGGTAAGTAAAAATATGTAAAAATATTACCGCATAGACAGTATCCCCTGATGCTCTGTTTGGCGTTCGGAAAGAAAAGCCGAATAGAGGATCTATTAAATTTCGCAGGAGTCTAACAATAAAGAGTCAATATGCATATGCAGGCTTCGCTGCTGTCCACCGCCGCACTGACTGCGGAGGTGGGTGTCCTGAAACAGGACCTCGGGCGGACCGAGCAAGAGCTCGGCCTTGCCAAACGGCAGCTCGAGGAGAAAGAAGGTAAGAAATACCTTACAGAAAAAGGTGCCTATAGAGAGGCGCGATTGCAAAAAATAACAGGATTGTACTGCTTATTGTAGGGGCCATGACTGAGGTGGTCACCCTCAAGCAGGCACTATCTGAGGCCGAAAAGAAAACGGCCGCGGAGCGCACCGAGCGAGAGAAACTTGGGGCTCAGGTCGGCGAGGTGCAGCAAGAGCTTCAGGCTCTTATGAAAAAACATGAGAGTTTGGAGCTTGAGTCAAAGACCCAAGCGTCCGAGCTCGCGGCGGCCCTTGAGACTGCCAAGGCCGAAGCCCAGAAGGCCCTCCAAGAGTTGGAGGAGGTGAAAAAGATAGCAGCGGGTAAGGCATTCTTCATGCAAAGCAGAAATATAAAAGTAAACTACTTGTTACATACCCGAATCCGGAGCTCTCCAGGGGCATTCATAGATCTTCCCTGCAGCGTATCCGACGCTGCCGCATTCTACCGAGCTAAAGAGGGCAGCTCGACGGAGAAGGTGTTCTGGTCTCAGTATGCTGAGGCCGGACACCCTGTGCCCTTGAGCGACCGGCTGAAACAGCTGGTCCAGCTCCACAAGGCGGCCGAACAGGCCATGAAGGGCTTCATAATTTGGCTATGGCCCGGAGAGGCCCTGCCTGGGAGCTACTTCGGGCTGGTGCAGCGGCTGGTGGAGGCCTGTCCAAGGCTCGAGGTTATCAAGCGCTCCGTCTACACCGAAGGTGCCCGTAGGGCCCTTGCCCGTGCAAAGGTGCATTGGGGTAAGCTGGACGGTGAGAAGCTTGTGAGGGACGGGCCGCCGTCGGGGAAGGAGCATCGCAAGCCCGAGAACTACTATAAGGATGTTCTTGCGGGTGCCCGCCTTGTGGCGGATGAATGTACCAAGGATGTAATTTTTGAATGAACTCGCTCGATTTTATCCTGTGCGCTGAAAACTTGTTCATATGCGCTAAGCAATGCTTATTGAATTTAAAATATTATTTTCTGTGCGGCCGTTTATCAAAAATTGAGAGATGGCCAGTCGTCGGCTTCTGCCCCCATGCCACTAGTGCTGGGGTGTTCGGTGATAAACCTGTGCGCTCTTTTTCCCATGTTTGGGTCCTTCGAGGGAGGCGCTCAGCACGACGAACCAGGCAATCGGACTATAATGCTTGAACACTCTCACTTAGCCATAGAACTTTATAATTTTAAATTTCGGCGAAGACCCTAGTTCGGAAGACCGAGTTCGGGGCGCTATCCACGCCTTGGCTGGGGTTATCCAGCTCCTGGCTCGAAGCGGCATAAGTCTTTAGGGACTCGAAAAACCTCTCGAACAGAGACCGGTCTCTCGCCTCATCATGACAGTCAGTTTTAGCTTTCTCCACTGAGGTGCTTAACCCAGCTCAACCGGGGCACAATCGCAGTGGTTCTCCTAGTGCTACCTTAGCCGATATAGCGGAACGTAAGGCACCAAAACATAGGAGCCGGGCAAACCCAACTATTGACCCAAATCATGATTCGGAGCCGATGCATATAGTGCTATAAGTTTGGGGTGCCGCACTTGTGAAAGTGTACGGACTTCTCACACCATATTAAAGGGTACTGAAGCCCCTGGCGTACTTGCCGTACCACAGTGTACGGGTGCAACATGTCATTAATGAACATATATAAAAGAGAGGATAATGCAAAAAATAGACAAAAAGCTATGCATTGTTTATAGAGAGGCTATTTATCAAAGCCGAACAATACAAATAGTGCGGTAAGCAAAAGATATTGGACTATTCAGTATGTCCTGACCAGGGGCAGGCCGCGGAATTGTATTTAAAACAGGTATACCGCTCGTAACAGAGACCACCTGGGAGTTCCATAATGCGGCATGGCTTGTCTGCCTCCCTGGATCTTGCATCGTTTGTGCGGCAGTCGAATTGCCGAACAGGTCGTCCAAAGTATGGAGTCCTGAAAATAAGAAAAAATTAAAAAAAGAATTGGGGTCGTCCGAGGTACTGGTTTCGCTATGTCGCGAGAGCTGGGGTTGGGGCCGCATTGCTACGCTTGCTCAGAGTGTGTCGGGCGGTCCTATTGTGGATTACTCCGGGCGTGCTTGGCAGTGTCTGGCTTTTTAATGGCCGGACTGGAGAATTGCCTGAGAAGGCTACTTTGTACCTCCGCTGCGAGAGCCGCCGTATGCTCCTCCGTGCGGAGGGAGCATTCGGTGTTTCCATTGACTGTAATTACTCCTCGAGGGCCTGGCATCTTGAGCTTGAGATTGAAGGAAATATGCCCTATAGGAAATAATAAAGTTATTATTTATTTCCTTATATCATGATAAATGTTTATTATTCATGCTAGAATTGTATTAACCGGAAACATAATACATGTGTGAATACATAGACAAACAGAGTGTCACTAGTATGCCTCTACTTGACTAGCTCGTTAATCAAAGATGGTTATGTTTCCTAACCATGGACGAAGAGTTGTTATTTGATTAATGGGATCACATCATTAGGTGAATGATCTGATTGACATGACCCATTCCATTAGCTTAGCACCCGATCGTTTAGTATGTTGCTATTGCTTTCTTCATGACTTATACATGTTCCTATGACTATGAGATTATGCAACACCCGTTTGCCAGAGGAACACTTTGTGTGCTACCAAACATCACAACGTAATTGGGTGATTATAAAGGAGCTCTACAGGTGTCTCCAAAGGTACATGTTGGGTTGGCATATTTCGAGATTAGGATTTGTCACTCCGATTGTCGGAGAGGTATCTCTGGGCCCTCTCGGTAATGCACATCACTTAAGCCTTGCAGGCATTGCAACTAATGAGTTAGTTGCGGGATGATGTATTACAGAACGAGTAAAGAGACTTGCCGGTAACGAGATTGAACTAGGTATAGGATACCGACGATCGAATCTCGGGCAAGTAACATACCGATGACAAAGGGAACAACGTATGTTGTTATGCGGTCTGACCGATAAAGATATTCGTAGAATATGTAGGAGCCAATATGGGCATCCAGGTCCCGCTATTGGTTATTGACCGGAGACGTGTCTTGGTCATGTCTACATTGTTCTCGAACCCGTATGGTCCGCACGCTTAAGGTTACGATGACAGTTATATTATGAGTTTATGCATTTTGATGTACCGAAGGTTGTTCGGAGTCCCGGATGTGATCACGGACATGACGAGGAGTCTCGAAATGGTTGAGACATAAAGATTGATATATTGGAAGCCTATGTTTGGATATCGGAAGTGTTCCGGGTGAAATCGGGATTTTACCGGAGTACCGGGAGGTTACCGGAACCCCCCGGGAGCTATATGGGCCTTAATGGGCCTTAGTGGAAGAAGAGGAGAGGCAGCCAGGGCTGGGCCACGCGCCCCTCCCCCCTAGTCCGAATAGGACAAGGAGAGAGGGGGCCGGCGCCCCCCTCCTTCTCTCTCTCTCTTTTCCCACTTCGCGAATCCTATTCCAACTAGGATTGGGGGAGAAGTCCTACTCCCGGAGGGAGTAGGACTCCTCCTGGCGCGCCCTATGATGGCCGGCCGGCCTCCCCCTCTTGAGCCTTTATATACGGAGGCAGGGGCACCCCAGAGAAACACAAGTTGATCCACGTGATCATATTCTTAGCCGTGTGCGGTGCCCCCTTCCACCATAGTCCTTGATAATATTGTAGCGGTGCTTAGGCGAAGCCCTGCTGCAGTAGTACATCAAGATCGTCACCACGCCATCGTGCTGACGGAACTCTTCCCCGACACTTTGCTGGATCGGAGTCCGGGGATCGTCATCGAGCTGAACATGTGCTAGAACTCGGAGGTGCCGTAGTTTCGGTGCTTGATCGGTCGGGCCGTGGAGACGTACGACTACATCAACCAAACGCTTCCGTTGTCGATCTACAAGGTACGTAGATCATACTCTCCCCTCTCATTGCTATGCATCACCATGATCTTGCGTGAGCGTAGGAAATTTTTGAAATTACTACGAAACCCATCAGTGGCATCAGAGCCTAGGTTTTATATGTTGATGTTATATGCACGAGTAGAACACAAGTGAGTTGTGGGCGATATAAGTCATACTGCTTACCAGCATGACATACTTTGGTTCGGCGGTATTGTTGGACGAAGCGGCCCGGGCCGACATTACGCGTAAGCTTACGCGAGACCGGTTCTCCCGACGTGCTTTGCACATAGGTGGCTTGCGGGTGACAGTTTCTCCAACTTTAGTTGAACCAAGTGTGGCTATGCCCGGTCCTTGCGAAGGTTAAAACAGCACCAACTTGACAAACTATCGTTGTGGTTTTGATGCATAGGTAAGATTGGTTCTTGCTTAAGCCCGTAGCAGCCACGTAAAACATGCAACAACAAAGTAGAGGACGTCTAACTTGTTTTTGCAGGGCATGTTGTGATGTGATATGGTCAAGACATGATGCTAAATTTTATTGTATGAGATGATCATGATAGTGCTTCGGAGATGGAGATCACAAGCACAAGATGATGATGGCCATATCATATCACTTATATTGATTGCATATGATGTTTATCTTTTATGCATCTTATCTTGCTTTGATTGACGGTAGCATTATAAGATGATCTCTCACTAATTATCAAGAAGTGTTCTCCCTGAGTATGCACCGTTGCGAAAGTTCTTCGTGCTGAGACACCACGTGATGATCGGGTGTGATAGGCTCTACGTTCAAATACAATGGGTGCAAAACAGTTGCACACGCGGAATACTCAGGTTATACTTGACGAGCCAAGCATATACAGATATGGCCTCGGAACACGGAGACCGAAAGGTCGAGCGTGAATCATATAGTAGATATGATCAACATAGCGATGTTCACCAATGAAACTACTCCATCTCACGTGATGATCGGACATGGTTTAGTTGATTTGGATCACGTAATCACTTAGAGGATTAGAGGGATGTCTATCTAAGTGGGAGTTCTTAAGTAATATGATTAAATTGAACTTAAATTTATCATGAACTTAGTCCTGGTAGTATTTTGCAAATTATGTTATAGATCAATAGCTCGCGTTGTTGCTTCCATGTGTTTATTTTGATATGTTCCTAGAGAAAATTGTGTTGAAAGATGTTAGTAGAAATGATGCGGATTGGATCCGTGATCTGAGGTTTATCCTCATTGCTGCACAGAAGAATTATGTCCTTGATGCACCGCTAGGTGACGGACCTATTGCAGGAGCAGATGCAGACGTTATGAACGTTTGGCTAGCTCAATATGATGACTACTTGATAGTTTAGTGCACCATGCTTAATGGCTTAGAATCGGGACTTCAAAGACGTTTTGAACGTCATGGAGCATATGAGATGTTCCAGGAGTTGAAGTTAATATTTCAAGCAAATACCCGAGTTGAGAGATATGAAAGTCTCCAATAAGTTCCATAGCTAAAAGATGGAGGAGAATCGCTCAACTAGTGAGCATGTGCCCAGATTGTCTGAGTACAACAATCGCTTGAATCGAGTGGGAGTTAATCTTCCAGATAAGATAGTGATTGACAGAATTCTCTAGTCACCATCACCAAGTTAGTAGAACTTTGTGATGAACTATGATATGCAAGGGATAACGGAAATGATTCCCAAGCTCTTCATAATGCGGAAATTGACGAAGGTAGAAATCGAGAAAAACATCAAGTGTTGATGGTAGACAAGACCACTAGTTTCAAGAAAAGGGCAGAGGGAAGAAGGGGAACTTCAAGAAGAACAACAAGCAAGTTGCTGCTCAAGTGAAGAAGCCCAAGTCTGGTCCTAAGCCTGAGACTAAGTGTTTCTACTGCAAAGGGACTGGTCACTGGAAGCGAAACTACCCCAAGTGATTGGCAGATAAGAAGGATGGCAAAGTAAACATAAGTATATTTGATATACATGTTATTGATGTGTACTTTACTAGTGTTTATAGCAACCCCTCAGTATTTGATACTAGTTCAGTTGCTAAGATTAGTAACTCGAAACGGGAGTTGCAGAATAAACAGAGACTAGTTAAGGGTAAAGGGACGATGTGTGTTGGAAGTGGTTCCAAGATTGATATGATCATCACCGCACACTCCCTATACTTTCGGGATTAGTGTTGAACCTGAATAAGTGTTATTTGGTGTTTGCGTTAAGCATGAATATGATTTGATCATGTTTATTGTAATACGGTTATTCATTTAAGAGAGAGAATAAATTGTTGTTCTGTTTACATGAATAAAACCTTATATGGTTACACACCCAATGAAAATAGTTCGTTAGATCTCGATCGTAGTGATACACATAATCATAATATTGAAACCAAAAGATGCAAAGTTAATAATGATAGTGCAACTTATTTGTAGCACTGCCGTTTGGGTCATATTGGTGTAAAGCGCATGAAGAAACTCCATGCTGATGGGATTTTGGAATCACTTGATTATGAATCACTTGATGCTTGCGAACCATGCCTCATGGGCAAGATGACTAAGACTCCGTTCTCCGGAGCGAGCAACTGACTTATTGGAAATAATACATACTAATGTATGCGGTCCGATGAGTGTTAAGGCTCACAGCAAGTATCGTTATTTTCTGAACTTCACAGATGATTTGAGCAGATATGGGTATATCTACTTGATGAAACATAAGTCTGAAACATTTGAAAAGTTCAAAGAATTTCAGAGTGAAGTGGAAAATCATCGTGACAAGAAAATAAAGTTTCTACGATCTGATCGCGGAGACAAATATTTGAGTTACGAGTTTGGTCTTCAATTAAAACAATGTGGAATAGTTTCACAAACTCATGCCGCATGGAACACCACAGCATAATGGTGTGTCCGAACGTCATAACCGTACTTTATTGGATATAGTACAATCTATGATGTATCTTACCGATCTACCACTATCATTTTGGGGTTATGCATTAGAGACAGCTGCATTCACGTTAAATAGGGCACCATCTAAATCCGTTGAGACGACACCATATGAACTATGGTTTGGCAAGAAACCTAAGCTGTCGTTTCTTAAAGTTTGGGACTGCGATGCTTATGTGAAAAAGTTTCAACATGATAAGCTCAAACCCAAATCGGAGAAGTACATCTTCATAGGATATCCAAAGGAAACTATTGGATACACCTTCTATCACAGATCCGAAGGCAAGACTTTTGTTGCTAAATTCGGAAACTTACTAGAGAAGGAGTTTCTCTCGAAAGAAGTGAGTGGGAGGAAAGTAAAAAAAACTTGATAAGGTAATTGTACCTTCTCCCTTATTGGAAAGTAGTTCATCACAGAAATCTGTTTCTGTGACACCTACACCAATTAGTGAGGAAGCTAATGATAATGATCATGAAACTTCAGAACAAGATACTACTGAACCTCGTAGATCAACCAGAGTAATATCCGCACCAGAGTGGTACGGTAATCCTGTTCTGGAAGTCATGCTACTAGATCATGATGAACCT
Organism: Triticum urartu; assembly: GCF_056163025.1. Taxonomy (NCBI): domain Eukaryota; kingdom Viridiplantae; phylum Streptophyta; class Magnoliopsida; order Poales; family Poaceae; genus Triticum; species Triticum urartu. The sequence continues at coordinate 358,024 of NC_141873.1, read as the reverse complement.
ACGAACTATGAAGAAGCGATGGTGAGCCCGGATTCCGCAAAATGGCTTGAAGCCATGAAATCTGAGATGGGATCCATGTATGAGAACAAAGTATGGACTTTGGTTGACTTGCTCAATGATCGGCAAGCAATTGAGAATAAATGGATCTTCAAGAAGAAGACTGACGCCGACGGTAATATTACTGTCTACAAAGCTCGACTTGTCGCAAAAGGGTTTCGGCAAGTTCAAGGGATTGACTACGATGAGACCTTCTCACCCGTAGCGATGCTTAAGTCTGTCCGAATCATGTTAGCAATTGCCGCATTTTATGATTATGAAATTTGGCAGATGGATGTCAAAACTGCATTCCTGAATGGATTTCTGGAAGAAGAGTTGTATATGATGCAACCGGAGGGTTTTGTCGATCCAAAGGAAGCTAACAAAGTGTGCAAGCTCCAGCGATCCATTTATGGACTGGTGCAAGCCTCTCGGAGTTGGAATAAACGCTTTGATAGTGTGATCAAAGCATTTGGTTTTATACAGACTTTTGGAGAAGCCTGTATTTACAAGAAAGTGAGTGGGAGCACTACAACATTTCTGATAAAGTATATGTGAAAGACATATTGTTGATCGGAGATATTGTAGAATTATTCTGCAAAGCATAAAGGAATGTTTGAAAGGAGTTTTTCAAAGAAAGACCTCGGTGAAGCTGCTTACATATTGAGTATCAAGATCTATAGAGATAGATCAAGACGCTTGATAAGTTTTTTCAATGAGTACATACCTTGACAAGATTTTGAAGTAGTTCAAAATGGAACAGTCAAAGAAAAAGTTTCTTGCCTGTGTTACAAAGTGTGAAGTTGAGTAAGACTCAAAGCCCGACCACGGCAGAAGATAGAAAGAGAATGAAAGTCATTCCCTATGCCTCAGTCATAGGTTCTATAAAGTATGCCATGCTGTGTACCAGATCTATTGTATACCATACGCTGTGTTAAGAGAGGGAGTACAATAGTGATCTAGGAGTAGATCAATGGACAGCGGTCAAAATTATCCTTACTGGAATAAGGATATGTTTCTCGATTACGGAGGTGACAAAAGGTTCGTCGTAAAGGGTTACGTCGATGCAAGTTTTGACACTGATCCAGATGACTCTAAGTCTCAATCTGGATACATATTGAAAGTGGGAGCAATTAGCTAGAGTAGCTCCATGCAGAGCATTGTTGACATAGAAATTTGCAAAACACATGCGGATCTGAATGTGGCAGACCCGTTGACTAAACTTCTCTCACAAGCAAAACATGATCACTTTTTGGGTCTTAATCACATAGCGATATGAACTAGATTATTGAATCTAGTAAACCCTTTGGGTGTTAGTCACATGGAGATGTGAACCAATCACATAAAGATGTGAACTATTGATGTTAAATCACATGGCGATGTGATCTAGATTATTGACTCTAGTGCAAGTGGGAGACTGAAGGAAATATGCCCTAGAGGCAACAATAAAGTTATTATTTATTTCCTTATATCATGATAAATGTTTATTATTCATGCTAGAATTGTATTAACCGGAAACATAATACATGTGTGAATACATAGACAAACAGAGTGTCACTAGTATGCCTCTACTTGACTAGCTCGTTAATCAAAGATGGTTATGTTTCCTAACCATGGACAAAGAGTTGTTATTTGATTAACGGGATCACATCATTAGGTGAATGATCTGATTGACATGACCCATTCCATTAGCTTAGCACCCGATCGTTTAGTATGTTGCTATTGCTTTCTTCATGACTTATACATGTTCCTGTGACTATGAGATTATGCAACTCCCGTTTGCCAGAGGAACACTTTGTGTGCTACCAAACGTCACAATGTAACTGGGTGATTATAAAGGAGCTCTACAGGTGTCTCCAAAGGTACATGTTGGGTTGGCATATTTCGAGATTAGGATTTGTCACTCCGATTGTCGGAGAGGTATCTCTGGGCCCTCTCGGTAATGCACATCACTTAAGCCTTGCAAGAATTGCAACTAATGAGTTAGTTGCGGGATGATGTATTACAGAACGAGTAAAGAGACTTGCCGGTAACGACATTGAACTAGGTATAGGATACCGACGATCGAATCTCGGGCAAGTAACATACCGATGACAAAGGGAACAACGTATGTTGTTATGCGGTCTGACTGATAAAGATCTTCGTAGAATATGTAGGAGCCAATATGGGCATCCAGGTCCCGCTATTGGTTATTGACTGGAGACGTGTCTCGGTCATGTCTACATTGTTCTCGAACTCGTATGGTCCGCACGCTTAAGGTTACGATGACAGTTATATTATGAGTTTATGCATTTTGATGTACCGAAGGTTGTTCGGAGTCCCGGATGTGATCACGGACATGACGAGGAGTCTCAAAATGGTCGAGACATAAAGATTGATATATTGGAAGCCTATGTTTGGATATCGGAAGTGTTCCGGGTGAAATCGGGATTTTACCGGAGTACCGGGAGGTTATCGGAACCCCCCGAGAGCTATATGGGCCTTAATGGGCCTTAGTGGAAGAAGAGGAGAGGCAGCCAGGGCTGGGCCGCGCGCCCCTCCCCCCTAGTCCAAATAGGACAAGGAGAGAGGGGGCCGACGCCCCCCTCCATCTCTCTCTCTCTCTTTTCCCACCTCGCGAATCCTATTCCAACTAGGATTGGGGGAGAAGTCCTACTCCCAGAGGGAGTAGGACTCCTCCTGGCGCGCCCTATGATGGCCGGCCGGCCTCCCCCTCTTGAGCCTTTATATACGGAGGCAGGGGCACCCCAGAGAAACACAAGTTGATCCACGTGATCATATTCTTAGCCGTGTGCGGTGCCCCCTTCCACCATAGTCCTCGATAATATTGTAGCGGTGCTTAGGCGAAGCCTTGCTGCAGTAGTAAATCAAGATCGTCACCACGCCGTCGTGCTGACGGAACTCTTCCCCGACACTTTGCTGGATCGGAGTCCGGGGATCGTCATCGAGCTGAACGTGTGCTAGAGCTCGGAGGTGCCATAGTTTCGGTGCTTGATCGGTCGGGCCGTGGAGACGTACGACTACATCAACCAAACGCTTCCGTTGTCGATCTACAAGGTACGTAGATCATACTCTCCCCTCTCGTTGCTATGCATCACCATGATCTTGCGTGAGCGTAGGAAATTTTTGAAATTACTACGAAACCCATCAGAGATATGCGTAGTGCGGCACCGCATTGAACTTTGCGAATGCGGTTCGTCCGAGAAGGGCGTGATAGCCACTACGAAACGGGACTATATCGAAGATTAACTCTTCACTTCGGAAATTGTCCGGGGATCCGAAGACCACGTCAAGTGTTACTGAGCCTGTACAGTTGGCTTCTACACCTGGTATAACGCCTTTAAAGGTCGTTCTTGTGGGTTTAATCCTTGAGGGATCTATGCCCATTTTCCACACTGTATCCTGATAAAGCAGGTTTAGGCTACTGCCGCCGTCCATGAGGACTCTTGTGAGATGAAATTCGTCGATGATTGGGTCGAGAACCAATGCGGCGAAGCCGCCATGACGGATGCTAGTGGGATGGTCCCTTCGATCAAAAGTGATCGGGCAGGAGGACCATGGGTTGAACTTTGGGGCGACTGGCTCCATCGCGTATACGTCCCGTAGCACACGCTTCCGCTCCCATTTGGGAATGTGGGTTGCGTATATCATGTTCACCGTCCGCACTTGTGGGGGAAAGCCCTTCTGTCCATTGTTGTTCGGCGGCTTGGGCTCCTCGTCGTCACTGTGCAGCCCCTTGTCTCTGTTTTCGGCCCTTAACTTGCCTGCCTGCTTGAACACCCAACAATCCCTATTAGTGTGATTGGCTGGCCTTTCGGGGGTGCCATGTATCTGGCACAAGCGATCGAGTATTCGGTCCAAACTGGACGGGCCCTGAGTATTCTTTTTGAATGGCTTTTTCCGCTGACCGGATTTATAGCCTTTGAATCCGGCATTGACTGCCGTGTCTTCATTGCTGTCATTGTTGACGCGGCGTTTTTGCTTATTCCGACGTGTCCTGCCACTTTTGTCCTTGGTGTCCGAATTACCAGGGTTCTTTGATAAGTTGTTACTGCGAGCTAGCCAGCTGTCTTCTCCCGCGCAAAAGCGGGTCATGAGTGTCGTGAGGGCTGCCATGGATTTCGGCTTTTCCCGTCCCAGGTGCCGGGCCAGCCACTCGTCGCGGATGTTATGCTTGAAGGCTGCTAGGGCCTCTGCGTCCGAACAGTCGACTATCTGGTTTTTCTTTGTTAGGAACCGTGTCCAGAATTGTCTGGCCGATTCTTCTGGCTGCTGAATTATGTGGCTTAAGTCGTCGGCATCCGGCGGTCGCACGTAAGTGCCCTGGAAGTTGTCGAGGAATGCGGCTTCTAGGTCCTCCCAAGAACCGATTGAGTTTGCTGGCAAGCTGTTAAGCCAATGCCGGGCCGGTCCTTTAAGTTTGAGCGGGAGGTACTTGATGGCGTGTAGATCATCACCGTGTGCCATGTGGATGTGAAGGAGATAATCCTCGATCCATACCGCCGGGTCTGTTGTGCCATCGTATGATTTGATGTTTACGGGTTTGAAACCCTCTGGCATTTTGTGATCCATTACCTCATTCATGAAGCATAGCGGGTGTGCGGCGCCTCTGTACTGGGCTATATCACGACGCAGCTCGGAAGAGCTATGTCTGTTGTGTTCGGCCCGGCCGGATTTGTTGTATCCGGAGTGAAGATCATTGTCACATGCCGTAGGGCGCCTACGCAATCCGTAGATCGATCTTGTTTGTCTTGCCTTATCCTCCAGTATGTCTCGCAGGTCGGGCGCATTTTCCCGTGCCTTAGTTGAGCGGCGTCGGGGCATGGCTTGGGTGGAGGGCCGACAGGCCTCTCTGTCGCGGCCGCGAGGTGGCCGGTCTGCCATGTCGTGCGTTGGTGATGTAGGTGCTTCCTCCTCTGATCGGGGTAGCGGCCTGCGCTTTGGGTAACTCTTGGAGGGGCGTTCGAGTTCATACTCTTCGGCCGCAAGGTATTCAGTCCATCTGTCAGCTAGCAATTCTTTGGCAGCTCTAAGCTGTTACTACCTTTTCTTGAGGCTGCTTGCCGTAGCTAAAAGCCTGCGTTTAAAACGCTCTTGTTCGGCAGGGTCTGATGGTATGACGAATTCGTCGTCATCGAGGCTAGCCTCGTCTTCGGAGGGAGGCGTATAGTTATCATCCTCGACCTCTCGGTCTGCCACTCTTTCATGCGGGCTGGTTTCTCCATCTTCCTGTGCCGAATTTTGCCGAGGGTGGGTGTTCTTCGGCACTATCCAGGGTAGTATTATCTCCTGTGCCGGAATCACCGTTTTTGCTTTGGCGGGATTTAGAGCGGCGCCGCTGACGCCGGCGCTTTTGCTGTTTCTTGGGGGCGTCATCCCCCACTGTTCCATCGCCATCTCCATCTTTTGGAGTATCCACCATATATATATGTTATATGACGAGGTGGCCTTCCAGCGCCCTACAGGTGCTGGTTCTTGTTCGTCTCCTGCATCGTCGTCCATGCCGTCGATGTCTTCGGAATCGAAGTCAAGCGTGTCGGTTAAGTCGTCGACAGTGGCTACGAAGTGGGTGGTGGGTGGGCTTTGAATTTCTTCGTCGTCCGCATCCCAACCATGCTGACCGTAGTCCGGCCAGGGCTCTCCTGATAAAGAGAGAGACTTTAGAGAATTCAGGATGTCGCCGAAGGGCGAGTGCTAAAAGATGTCCGCGGCGGTGAACTCCATGATCGGCGCCCAAACGGATTCGATCGGCAAGGGCACGAGGGGCTCGGAACTCGGAGAGGAATCCGGCTCCTCGGAGTTACGGGCCATGCGGAGTGTGGGGCTGGAGTTCAGCTCAATCGCCTCTGAGATTGCAGCCCCTGAGGCAGCGTCTAACCGCTGATCCTCGATCGGTGCAGTAGGCTCCGAATCAATGGTCGGAACCGATGCGTGTGCGGCCTCCAAGGCGTTGTTCGGTGGCAGAGCTATATCATGCTCATCGAGACAGTGCGGCGCGCTTGGCTGTGGCTCGAATCCGTCGAAGATCAAGTCCCCGCGGATGTCAGCCGTGTAGTTTAGGCTTCCAAACCTGACCTGATGGCCAGGGGCGTAGCTTTCGATCTGCTCAAGGTGGCCAAGCGAATTGGCCCGTAGTGCGAAGCCGCCGAAGACGAAGATCTGTCCGGGGAGAAAAGTCTCACCCTGGACTGCATCGTTGTTGACGATCGAAGGAGCCATCGGGCCTAAAAGCGACGACACAGAGGAACTCTCAATGAAAGCACCAATGTCGGTGTCAAAACCGGCGGATCTCGGGTAGGGGGTCCCGAACTGTGCATCTAGGTCAGATGGTAACAGGAGACAGGGGACGCTTTGTTTTACCCAGGTTCTGGCCCTCTCGATGGAGGTAATACCCTACTCCTGCTTGATTAATATTGATGATATGGGTAGTACAAGAGTAGATCTACCACGAGATCAAGGAGGCTAAACCCTAGAAGCTAGCCTATGGTATGATTGTTGTGTATGGAGTTGATTGCCTACGGACTACAACCCTCCGGTTTATATAGACACCGGATAGGGTTAGGGTTACACAGAGTCGGTTACAATGGTAGGAGATCTTGAATATCCGCATCGCCAAGCTTGCCTTCCACGCCAAGGAAAGTCCCATCCGGACACGGGACGAAGTCTTCAACCTTGTATCTTCATAGTCCAGGAGTCCGACCGAAGGCATAGTCCGGCTATCCGAACACCCCCTAATCCAGGACTCCCTCACTAAGCTTGGGGATGCCCAAGGCACCCCAAGGTAGAATTCAAGGACAACCAAAATCCTAAGCTTGGGGATGCCCCGGAAGGCATCCCCTCTTTCGTCTTCTTCTATCGGTAACTTTACTTGAGGCTATATTTTTATTCACCACATGATATGTGTTTTGCTTGGAGCGTCTTGTATGATTTGAGTCTTTGCCTTTTAGTTTGCCACAATCATACTTTCTGTACACACCTTTTGGTAGAGACACGCATGAATTGGAATTTATTAGAATACTCTATGTGCTTCACTTACATCTTTTGAGCTAGATAATTTTGCTCTAGTACTTCACTTATATCTTTTAGAGCACGGTGGTGGTTTTATTTTATAGAAATTATTGATCTCTCATGCTTCACTTATATTATTTTGAGAGTCCTTTAGAACAGCATGGTAATTTTCTTTGGTTATGAAATTAGTCCTAATATGATAGGCATCCTAGATGGGTATAATAAAAAACTATCATAGAAAGTGCATTGAATACTATGAGAAGTTTGATACTTGATAATTGTTTTGAGATATAAAGATGGTGATATTAGAGTGTGCTAGTTGAGTAGTTGTGAATTTGAGAAATACTTGTGTTGAAGATTGCAAGTCCCATAGCATGCATGTATGGTAACTGTTGTGTAACAAATTTGAAACATGAGGTGTTCTTTGATTGTCTTCCTTATGAGTGGCGGTCTTTTCCTACCAATATATTCCCTAGGAGCATGCGCGTAATGCTTGGTTTTTGATGACTTGTATATTTTTGCAATAAGTATGTGAGTTCTTTATGACTAATGTTGAGTCCATGGATTATACACACTCTCACCCTTCCATCATTGCTAGCCTCTTTAGTACCGTGCATTGCCCTTTCTCACCTTGAGAGTTGGTGCAAACTTTGCAGGGCATCCAAACCCCGTGATATGATACGCTCTGTCACACATAAGCCTCCTTATATCTTCCTCAAAATAGCCACCATACCTACCTATCATGGCATTTCCATAGCCATTCCAAGATATATTGCCATGCAACTTTCCACCGTTTCATTTATGACACGCTTCATCATTGCCATATTGCTTTGCATGATCATGTAGTTGCCATTGTATTTGTGGCAAAGCAACCATGCATAATTTATCATACATGTCACTCTTGATTCATTGCCCTTCCCGGTACACCGCTGGAGGCATTCATATAGAGTCATATTTTGTTCTAGTATCGAGTTGTAATCATTGAGTTGTAAATAAATAGAAGTGTGATGATCATCATTAATAGAGCATTGTCCCAAATAAAAAAAAGGGGGAAGGCACAACAAAAAAAGAAAAGAAAAAGAAAAAGAAAAAGAAAGAAAAAAGGAAATAAAAAGGGGCAATGCTACTATCCTTTTTCCACACTTGTGCTTCAAAGTAGCACCATGATCTTTATGATACAGAGTCTCTTGTTTTGTCACTTTCATATACTAGTGGGGATTTTTCATTATAGAACTTGGCTTGTATATTCCAACAATGGGCTTCCTCAAATGCCCTAGGTCTTCGCGATCAAGCAAGTTGGATGCACACCCACTTAGTTTCTTTTGTCGAGCTTTCATACATTTATAGCTCTAGTGCATCTGTTGCATGGCAATCCCTACTCGTTGCATTGACATCAATTGATGGGCATCTGCCTAGCCCGTTGATTAGCCTCATCGGTGTGAGACTTTCTCCTTTTTTGTCTTCTCCACATAACTCCCTATCATCATATTCTATTCCACCCATAGTGCTATATCCAAGGCTCACGCTCATGTATTGCGTGAAATTTGAAAAAAGTTTGAGATTACTAAAGTATGAAACAATTGATTGACTTGTCATCGGGGTTGTGCAAGATGAGAGCATTCTTGTGTGACAAAAATGGAGCATGACCAAACTATATGATTTTGTAGGGATGAACTTTCTTTTGTCATGTTATTTTGAGAAGACATGATTGCTTAGTTAGTATGCTTGAAGTATTATTATTTTTATGTCAATATTAAACTTTTGTCTTGAATCTTTCGGATCTGAACATTCATACCACAATAAAGGAAATTAAATTGAGAATTATGCTAGGTAGCATTCCACATAAAAAATTCTGTTTTTATCATTTACCTACTCGTGGACGAGCAGAAACTAAGCTTGGAGATGCTTGATACGTCTCCAACGTATCTATAATTTTTGATTGTTCCATGCTATTATATTATCTGTTTTGGATGTTGATGGGCTTATTTATACACTTTTATATTATTTTTGGGACTAACCTACTAACCCAAGGCCCAATGCAAATTGCTATTTTTTCTGCCTATTTCAGTGTTTCGCAGAAAAGGAATATCAAACGGAATCCAAACGTAATGAAACCTTCGGGAGAGTTATTTTTGGAACAAACATGATCTGGGGGACTTGCAGTGGACGTCAAGAAACAAACAAGGTGGCCACGAGGCAGGGGGCGCGCCTACCCCCTAGGCGCGCCTCCACCCTCGTGGGCCCCTCGTAGCTTCACCGACCTACTTCTTCCTCCTATATATATTCATATACCCGAAAACATCCAGGAGCACCACGAAACCCTATTTCCACCGTCACAACCTTCTGTACCTAAGAGATCCCATCTTGGGGCCTTTTCTAGAGCTCCGCCGGAGGGGGAATCGATCACGGAGGGCCTCTACATCAAATCCATGGCCTCTCTAATGATGTGTGAGTAGTTTACCTCAGACCTTCGGGTCCATAGTTATTAGCTAGATGGCTTCTCTCTCTTTGGATCTCAATACAAAGTTCTCCTCGATCTTCTTGGAGATCTATTCGATGTAACTCTTTTTGTGGTGTGTTTGTCGAGATCCAGTGAATTGTGGGTTTATGATCAAGTTTATCTATGAACAATATTTGATTCTTCTCTAAAATCTTTTATGTATGATTAAGTTATCTTTGCAAGTCTCTTCGAATTATTAGTTTGGTTTGGCCTACTATATTGATCTTTCTTGCAATGGAAGAAGTGCTTAGCTTTGGGTCAATCTTGCGGTGTCCTTTCCCAGTGACAGCAGGGGAAGCAAGGCACGCATTGTATTGTAGCCATCGAGGATAAAAAGATGGGGTTTATATCATATTGCTTGAGTTTATCCCTCTACATCATGTCATCTTGCTTAATGTGTTACTCTGTTCTTATGAACTTTATACTTTAGATGCATGCTGGATAGTGGTCGATGTGTGGAGTAATAGTAGTAGATGCAGAATCGTTTCGGTCTACTTGTCGCGGACGTGATGCCTATATACATGCTCATGCCTAGATATTCTCGTAATTATGCACTTTTCTATCAATTCCTCGACAGTAATTTGTTCACCAACCGTAATACTTATGCTATCTTGAGAGAAGCCACTAGTGAAACCTGTGGCCCCCGGGTCTATTCTCCATTATATTAATCTCCCGTCAACAAGCTATTTCTGGCACCGTTTATTTTGCAATCTTTACTTTCAATCTATATCATAAAGATACCAAAAATATTTATTTTATTATTATATTTATGAGATCTCACTCTCGTAAGTGACCGTTAAGGGATTGACAACCCCTTTATCACGTTGGTTGCGAGGTTCTTATTTGTTTGTGCAGGTACGAGGGACTTGCGTGTAGTCTCCTACTGGATTGATACCTTGGTTCTCAAAAACTAAGGGAAATACTTACGCTACTTTACTGCATCACCCTTTCCTCTTCAAAGGAAAACCAACGCAGTGCTCAAGAGGTAGCACGTCCCGTGCCACCTGTAGACCCGGGAGGGGAGGCAGTACCTCTACCGCGGCCATCGAACGCACGGGCTTTGCCCCGACGTCGACCACTAGCGACAGGGGGGGTCGCCCATGCAGTAGGCGACAGAGGGGGAGTAGGGGAGGGGCGGGTCATGGTGGACGCGGTCCTGGCCAGTCCGATCCCTGACCGAGCCTCCCTTTCGACCGGCCAAAACTGGCCCGGACGGGACCTGACCGAGCTTACATGCGGTCCTATTTCCCATGACCGGACCGGCTGCGCCTCAGCTCGGTGCGGACCGAAGGGACCGACTGGACCGACTACAGTTTGTGCATGGGAGTGTGTTGGGAGCCTTTTTAGAACTCTTTTGACAACAAATTTGAATGTATAGTTCATTAGGTTGCAAAAGAGGTTCAAATGGATGAAAATAAGCAAGTTTGCAATAAAAACAGCACAGGAAGGTGTCCAACTGAAGAAAGTTCAGAGGGACTGAACAAATACCAACTGAAGAAAGTTCAGAGGGACTGAACAATTACCAACTGAAGAAAGTTCAGAGGGACTGAACAATTACCAACTGAAGAAATTTCAGAGAGAAGGCACAAGTACAAACTGTCGGCGACGACATGCAGGACTTCAGCTGCACGTGCAGCAGCTCCATCCCCCGCGTCCTCCAGCTTCGGGCTCGATGGGGGCTAACAGGCGACGAGGTGGTCGAAGACGGGCAGGTGGAGACGGCAACGGTCGGCGACGGCGAGCAGGTGCAACCGTGCAGACGTGACGCTCCCTCCTTGGCTCCTCCACTCCTCCTTTCATCGCGTACAGTTGCAGACGAGGAGGTGGTGGTCGATAATGGCAACGGCGGTCGCCAGCACTCCCTTCCTTCTGCAGCCAGGAGGAAAGGGGATCGGGGAATTGGGGGAGCGGGGGCCTTTGCCCTAGCGTCGTATCGGCCCTAGCGACTACTGCTGGGCCTTGGGCCAGCGGTCCGCTCGGTCGGCCCGATTAAAGACCGGATCGGACCGAAGTTTTTCCGGTCTGATTTTCATGGCCCGGACCGAACAATTTCTGTAGCGGGCCTGTACCGTACGGTACAGTTCTTAATGGGCCACGAGGGGGCCTAAAAGCTTGCTCGTGTCGTCCACCCTGATGGGCGGGGCGGCTTGTTATTCTTATATATAGGTGTACTCGACCAGACCAAGCAATTTAACTTGAGCAGATATTTACTGAATCACCTTTCGGTCAATCCTTACATGCAGGAGATAAAACCCACTTTTTTTCGTCACTAGGAAACATGCCCGTATGTTGCAACGGAAAAAAGATAAACAAAATAAATCTCTGTTAAAACAACACACATGACTCCCCACTGTGAAGGTGGTCTGCACAAAATAAATCTCTGTTAATTTGAATCAAATCACCTAATTTCTTAGCCACCTAAAGACTAATTAATGTCAGTAAATAAAGCAAACGATTGCACCCCGCCTGTTGAGCCATGCATGCATGCTTGTAATTTCCTTAGATACCGAGAAAAAGATATTATGCATGTCAGATTAGGATAGACGTAGCATGCATGGATGCATGATGCTTGTCTTATCTCTTCTTTCTTTGCTTAGCATGGCCATGGCTACGATGACGTGCATGCACGGTCGGCCCTTTCCGATGTTAGTCAACCGTGGCATCATTACATAACGTGAAACACAAAGCACGGCAGGCTCACCTCCCCGTCGGTCGTTTCGCCTCCTCGCCGTCTCCGTGGCCGACGTGCAGCGGCCAGCGAGGGGTTGTACCTTTTAAAAATTCTCTTCGTTGTCGTCGTCTGCAGCGGATTGAGAAGTTACTGGCCTTCAAGTCACTTGAGGTTTCCATGCATGGCCGTCTACTATTTTCTGATCGCTCAAGGAACCTTAAATTTTTTTTTAAGGCAATCTCACAAAGCTTTTTATTCAAACCGTCACAATATTTACAGGGATGAAAGAAATGTCGTCGGTCTAGCCTAACCAAACATGGCGACCAGGCCCTAATCTTAAAGCATGCTTCGCTAGATTTGTGAGCATCCACATTGAAGCTCCTAAACTCATGGACTATATTACAAGAAGGAAAAGAGTTGGTTGTCATCTTGATCTCTTGAACAATAGCTCCATAGCTTGACCCGCTTCCCGTCTGGATTTCTGTAACCACACCTTTGCAGTATGAGGCTAGCTGTACGTGTTGTAGATTAATATCTTGTGCTAATGTTAGTCCTTCCCTGATCGCCACGCCTCCAGAGTAGCTGGGTCCGGCTGATTCGGAAACACAACAGCCGAGGCGCCTACAAATCCACCTTCAAAATTCCTGCATATTGTCCTTAAATTGCCGTGCGTCCTCTGGATATGGGCTGGCAACTATAAATAAAATAGACATATGGGCCGGCAGCTTTGTTTCGTTTGGCAACTGAAAGATATATATGGGCCGGCCGGCTGCTTCGCTTGGTTCCAAGTTTCCTTTACATGTACGTCTCTGTTTCCTTCATTCGTCCTGGTTTCTTTCCTTGCACATAGCTTCATCAAGCGGACAAAACTAAAAAATAAGGTACATAGATCAGGTCCTTTTGTACGTCAGTTATTTTTTCGTCCGTCATCCAACCTCGCACTAGACAATCCAACGTTCCAACCTCGCACTAGACAATCCAACATTAGAAATAGAAAATAAAGAAAAGGGGCGCGCACTAGGGGTCGAACTCCTGATCTCCTTTCATGTACTGCAACCGTAACCAACTTGGCTAGCTATCTATATTCTGCTAAAGAACAGATTTAGCTAATACTCTATACTCTACCTAATATTAAAGGGAGGATTGTTTCTCCACTTTTTTTCGTCATCAGGTCCTTTTGTACATCAGTTATTTTTTCGTCCGTCATTCAATCTCGCACTAGACAATCCAACCTTCCAACCTCCTTGTACTGCGACCACAACCAACCCGGCTAGCTATCTATTGTGCTAAAGAACAGATTTAGCTAATATGTACAAACAAATATGTGGATGCTCTATTCCGCATGTGGGCCAATTCTGGGCCTGGTCCGCAGTTAGGCTTTTCTTCACATGGGTTAGCTTGGGCCGTCGAACGAGACCTACATTGTAGTCGGGCAAAAATTGATGCGTCAGTGAGGATCGAGCTGGTGACCTGCGGCGGGATAACATTAGATTGTTCAACTGACCTACCCTTTCTTTGTGGGAAGGCGTTTTATTATTTAAAATATAGTACCACCTTGCGTCTTTACACACAATAACATCAATTTATATACGTATACGAGTTCAAATGAATAAGCCACCTTAAGAATTAATAACGGACAGAGAGAGAGAGAGAGAGAGAGAGAGAGAGAGAGAGTGAACAGACTTGGAAAGGATTGCCGGAATTCTTGAGAGATTAATGTAAACAAGAGCATCATATCTTATTTACCCAATTGTTATTGTTCAAAATCAATCGTGAGGTACTATGTCGATTATTCGAAGATCTCATCTTCATGAGACTAGCAAAGGGGTAGACTTTAGGAACAATGAGAGATGAGGCCACTTTTTAAGTTCACCATCCAATTCAAGCATCATAAAAGATGATCATTTGTATTTAAAGGAAAATTAACCTATTAATTATTTTTAGAAGAATTAACCAATTTATCACAAAAAATAGAAATTAATCGGTTTGAAGCTGTCCCAATAAAATCGAGGTATATAATATTATTAAAATCCTATGTTGCTGAAATAGTGGAGCCATGCTTATTAGAAATGTGTGATATTGTTTCTCTCCCGTTGCAATGCATGGGCATATTTGCTAGTGTTATTTAACGTGCAAACCCCACGCAAGCTGATTGGCATGCTAACATCCTGCCGCAACGCACGGCACATTGTCTAGTTGATAATACAATTGACGTCCTAAATTGAGGTATATATATAGTGTTACTATTCATGAGTCAGGATGCAGAATAAGTTATTCTTCACCCGAGGTAATCTTACGATCATTTCATAATTAAATTACGTTTCAAATTCAAATAATTATATTCCTATTGATTCACTACGCAAAATTTGACATAAGAAAATAAAAATATAGGTCATAAGACAAGAAAATTTGCACTTTATGTGTATTTTAGACTATATTTTTACGTTTGTAATTTTACATAACGTAAATTATTTTTTATGGTGATTATATATTTTCTTAAGGTCCTTTTTTGCGTCGAAAATAAGACAAAACTTACGGAACATAAAATTACGGTGCATTGATGGTAAAATAGAGGGGGTGAAGAATAACTATCCCTCACCCAGGATGACGAATAGCACTATTCGTCACCCTGGGTGAGGGATAGTTATTCTTCACCCCCTCTATTTTACCATCAATGCACCGTAATTTTATGTTCCGTAAGTTTTGTCTTATTTCTGACGCAAAAAGGGACCGTAAGAAAATATATAATCACCGTAAAAAATAATTTATGTTATGTAAAATTACAAATATAAAAACATAGTCTAAAATACACATAAACTGCAAATTTTCTTGTCTTATGACCTATATTTTTATTTTCTTATGTCAAATTTTACATAGTGAATCAATAGGAATGCAACTATTTGAATTCCAAACATAATTTAATTATGAAATGATCGTAAGATTACCTCGGGTGAAGAATAACTTATTCTACACCTTGGTTGATGAATAGTAACACTATATATATATATATATATATATATATATATATATATATATATATAGACAGAACGTAAATGTGTACATCTTTATTATGGCAATTACAGTAACAAGACTCAAGCTGACAAGCTGACACGACAAGACTATTCGCTAAAACTGAAAAAACATCCATGTCATGCATATATAAACTATATCTATAATATTATTTGCAATCGTGTATGGTAACGGCTTCTTCTTCAATGATATGTGGTCACGCCGCTATGGAACAGTTGTAGAGGTCTTCATCGCGTGTGTTGAGCGGTTTGTACTTGTCGCCCATCTTTACGGCCTCACGGAATTTATCCATCAAATGTCTCCTCTTTCGGCGGACAATGGGCACATTAAGTTCGCCACGGTAAATGATGTGTCACAGGGCCTTTTTGAATTTCCGTATGAGCTCCAGCACCGGTACGTCCCTGCCTTCGTATTTCTTCTTCCTTCGGAGTATCCCATCGGCTTCAATTAGCCAGCACTCAACGCTAGAGTGGCAGTAGTTGTACGGGGCCCTCGGCCTCCGCTTCGGCTTGCTTATTGCATTTGAGCCTGTGGAGACAAACAATCTGCCACTGTTGGAGTCCGTGGCGCCGTTGTCGGCAGCAGACTCCCCATCGTCGTTGGAGGAGATAATGACAACGTCGTCGGCCTTGTAAATTAAAAAGAGGAAACCAAATCAAACAATACTAATTAATTCTCATGTTTTTTCAAACATACATGTAACCAACATATATAGTTATATGAAAAAAAACTAAGTCATTGATTTTGTGAGATCAAATTATTACGGTGTAGATTAAGTGATTAATTCATGTAATCCTCTGTTGTAATTTTGCACCGCTGTGAATGCAATGCGTTAGCCTATCAAGAGTCCTATGCTCGTACGTATTCTTAAAGCAGCATACAAACCGTACTATGTTGCCTAACAGAAAAATCAATCAACAAATCTAAAGCCGTAACCTTCTAAAAAAAATCTAAACCAATAACGTGTATATCCTGGTCAGGTTTGTCAGACCAGATATTTAGGAATCTGGAGATCGAACTGTGGAGCTCTACCCTTGCGTGTCCTCCCCTTCCATTGAGAAATTGACCATGCCCTCTAATCTCGATCGCTCTCCACGATGCAATCTCCTCTCCCGGCTATCTCTGCAGCAAGGTTGCTCCGACTCCACCAATCAACCCCGCGCCCCTACCCTCTTCCCAACGCTGCCGCTGAGAATTCCCCACGCCACACCTCCCTGTTCACTTCAGCTTCTGAGAGCAGGAACGTAATCTAGGTATGCGAGCAGCGGCGTCCGCTGGTACGTCTGGTCCGGTGCCTGACACACGTGAGATGGTGACCTCGTCGCTCCATCCTGCTGTTGAGACTATCGGGGAGGGGGTTGCTTCTCCATCATCATCCCCTCCACCGACAGTAGAGTTGGCGCCTCCACCATCGAGGGGGGTGACACCTTCACGCCGCAGTAGTCGGCATACAGTTGCCGATGATGGTACTTCAGTCACACATGAGGACTCCTTGGCCAAGGCTATGCGGCGTAAAGCAACGCAAAACCTCGATCACCAAGGTACTACGTCGCCACCCAAATCATTTTTAGTTTTTTCCAATACTAGCATCGTTTCTAAGTTGAATAATGTGGGTGTTAGTCTGGGAAAGAATGAGAAGGATATTTCTATTTCGACAAAGGCTTTGAAACATTTGGAATATGATCGATTAAAAGTTGTTCCACATGTTTCTAGCAAGCCTTTTACCTCTCCTACTGACGAGGAGGAGCTGCATGCCGCATTAGATGGTCAGCTACTCTCTCATTTAGTTGGAGCGGTTTCGGACATGGGTTTAGATGAACCCGGGCTTAGTTCTTTGATTGAGCTTACAGCCTCCAGACGTAAATCAAAGATCGCACGTTCGAAAAAAGTTAATAAGTCCCATAAGAGGGCAAAATTTTCTAAATCTCCTATTGTTTCCCCATGAATGGAATGTTTTTTAACAGCAGAGATCTTCATGACTTGGCTAAGCATTTATTAATTGCAGAGTGTAATAGGGAATACAATTTAGATTTTTTGGCTATCTCTGAACGGGGAGACATGACTTCTCAGTAAGTCTGCTTAACCATCTTTCTGGCGGGATAGAATACACTTGGGTTTCACGACCGCCTAGAGGTCGTTCTGGGGGCATCTTACTTGGCGTAAACACAGGGACTATGGATGTTTTGGCTAGTTCGGATGGTGAGTTTCACGTTAAACTCCATATTCGCAACAAGGCCGACAACATCACATGGACCCTCGTCGCCGTGTATGGGGCAGCCCAGGATGAACTCAAGGCTGATTTTCTCTGTGAATTGGTTAATCTGGCGAAAGATAATCCCTACCCCATTCTTATAGGAGGGGATTTCAATTTGCTTCGTTTTCCAAATGAGAAAAGATATGGTAGGTTTGATAATCATTGGCCTTTCCTTTTCAATGCTGTCATCGACAGTCTTGATCTGCGAGAGGTTTCCATGATTGGAAGACAATTCACTTGGGCGAACAGTCTTCCGGAACCGAAATACGAGAAACTAGATCGCATTTTAATGGATACCGACTGGGAATCTAAATTTCCTATGGTGTCTATTCGTGCTCTACCTCGTATCGAGGCCATATCAGACCACGCACCAATTCTCCTAACTACTGGTTTGCCACGACCACAACATAGACGCAAGTTCAAGTTCGAACTTGGTTGGTTGCTCCGGGATGGCTTCCATGACATGGTCAAGAAGGTATGGGAGAAACCGGTGGCCGGGGATACCCCAATACACAAATGGAATAACAAATGCGTGCATTACGTAAATTCCTTGGTGGTTAGGCTAGGCATACAGTGGGTATCCTCAAAAAGGAGAAGCTTCGTCTTTCATCTATCATTGATGAATTAGAAGCTTTGGCAGAGGTTAGACCATTATCTGAGCATGAAATCGAGATCAAGAGTCAATCGAATGCACAGATAGCTAGCATGCTGCGTGAAGAGGAACTCAAATGGTACCAACACTCTAACTCTCAATTTATCCTGAAAGGTTATTCGAATACTAGATATTTCCATGGCGTCGCCAATGGAAAACACCGGAAGAAACTTATTCATTCACTTCAACAGGACGAGGGCACAATTGAGGGACATGAGCAACTTAAATCTTATATCACTAATTATTATAAAATTTTGCTCGGAGCCCCAGAGGAAGGAAACTTCTCGATGGATGAGTCTCGAACAGATGACATTCCTCAGGTCTCTGATGAGGAAAACAACCTTCTAAAAGCACCATACTCCGAGGAGGAAGTTAGAAAGACAGTTTTCCTAATGGAGCACAACAAAGCCCCGGGTCCGGATGGTTTTCCCGCAGAGTTCTATCAGAACTTCTGGGAAGTCATCAAACCGGATCTCCTCCTCTTGTTTAGCTATCCACATGCTGGCCAACTAGATTTGTTTCGCTTAAACTTCGGTGAGATTATTTTATTACCTAAGGTTAATGAGGCTGAAAGGATACAACAATATAGACCTATTTGCCTCCTTAATGTTAGTTTTAAAATATTCACGAAGGTTGCAACTATTAGGCTGAATTCGGTTGCTGAACATGTGGTTCGTCCTTCACAGACAGCTTTTATGCAAGGTAGACACATCCCAGACGGAGTTGTTATCCTTCATGAAACTGTCCATGAATTACATAGAAAAAAGTTGAATGGGGTCGTACTTGAAATAGACTTTGAAAAAGCTTATGACAAAGTCAAATGGCCCTTTCTTCAACAGACTCTCAGAATGAAAGGATTTTCTGCAGAGTGGCGCGCAATGATCCATAGCTTTGTTTCAGGAGGCAGTGTTGCCATTAAGGTCAATGATGACCTTGGCCACTATTTTCAAACGAAGAAGGGATTGTGACAAGGTGACTCGATATCGCCCATTCTATTCAATATAGTGGCAGATATGCTAGCAGTCATGATTGAGCGTGCCAAGGCTGATGGACAAATTGATGGGGTAGTAAATCATCTAGTAGATGGTGGCCTCTCCATACTTCAGTATGCCGATGATACAATTCTCTTCATGGATCATGACCTCGAGAAAGCGAGAAATCTGAAATTAATTTTATCAGCATTCGAGCAACTCTCAGGTCTTAAGATCAATTTTCATAAAAGTGAATTGTTTTGCTTTGGCGAGGCCCAATGACGAGGCTCACCTATACGCCGAACTGTTTGGATGTGGGTTGGGCCAATTTCCGGTCATATATTTGGGGATACCGATACATTATCGGAGACTCACAAATGCCGAATGGAAACACGTCGAGGAGAGGCTACAAAAAAGACTTAGCAGTTGGAAAGGTAAGCTGCTGTCTCTAGGAGGAAGATTGGTCCTAATAAATTCAGTACTAAGTAATATGGTACTATATATGATCTCCTTCTTCCAGTTGCCAAAAGGAGTTTTACATAGATTGGATTATTTCCGATCAAGATTCTTTTGGCAAGGAGATAGCGAGAAAAAGAAATATCGATTGGCTAAATGGAGTGTGGTTTGCCTTCCCAAAGACCAAGGCGGGTTGGGCATTCATGACCTTGAGGTTAAGAATAGGTCCCTACTCGGTAAATGGTTGTTTAAATTACTAACGGAAGATGGTGTATGGCAAACCCTCCTCAGACGGAAATATGTGGGCTCCAAGGCAGTATGCCAAGTATATTGGAAGCCTGGGGATTCTCACTTTTGGGCGGGTCTAATGGCTACGAAGAAATATTTCTTTTGCTATGGATCTTTCTCAATTAAGGATGGCTCGGAAATTAGATTCTGGGAGGATAAGTGGCTAGGAAATGCCACTCTCCAGGCACAATATCCGGCTCTATACAACATTGTATGTCACAAGGGCGATACTATCACCACGGTAATGGAATCATTTCCGCCAAATGTGACATTCAGAAGGGATTTATTTGGACCCAGACTACAATCGTGGAACATCCTACTCCAGCGGTTGTCCATGGTGCAATTGTCACATGGGTCTGATGTATTCCGATGGAACCTACATGGGAATGGACAGTTCTCAATAGAGTCTATGTATAGAGCGTTAATCCAATCTGATGTGCCAGTTGATAATAACAAGAAGATCTGCAAGATGAAGATACCGTTTAAGAATAAAACCTTCGCATGGTATCTTCATCGTGGAGTCATTCTTACTAAAGATAACCTTATTAAGAGGAATTGGCATGGAAGTCCGCAATGTGTCTTTTGTCACCATGATGAGACAATAAAACATTTATTCTTTCAATGCAAATTGGCTCGTTCTATATGGTCAGTCATCCAGATAGCTTCTGGCTTGTATCCTCCTTGTAGTGTTGCTAATGTATTTGGCAACTGGCTACATGGGATTGATCACAGGTTTAGAACCCTTCTCAGAGTGGGAGCGCTTGTCGTTATTTGGTCGCCTTGGCTCTGTAGAAATGATAAGGTTTTTAATGATAAAAGTACTTCTCTTATGCAGGTTATCTACAGATGTACCGGGACTCTTCGTTTATGGTCCCCTCTACAACGCGTGGAGAATCGAGACCTGTTTATGGAGGTGTGTACACGATTGGAGGCTACGGCGAGGGATACTTTTACCCAACATGGGTGGCAGCATGATCTTAGGATTGGCCCCCCTCCGCTTTAGGCGTTATATGAATACTGCATGTTTTCCTTGTATTTTGCCTTTTTTTGAACGAGAGGATATTGTTTGGCTGTGTGCATCTTTGCTATGCAGAGGCTGGGTGTAATGCTTAAATCTTTTAAGTAATAAAGCGCCCTTTTTCAAAAAAGGTATGCGAGCAGAGGCTTCATTGACGAGGAACACTAGATGAGAAGAAAGAAAACATATGCCATATCTGTTTGGCTATTTCTAGATGCTTCCACTCCAGTGTAGTATTTTTTCCTTTTCTTTTCTATCCTACCTACTGTTTTCTAGAGTCTTCTAGTTGTGAGTAGCTATGAGTAGAATGGTGAAACTTACATAATGTTTTCAAGAGTATTCCAGCTATAAGTAGAAGTATGTGAAGGCTTCCCAAAGCCCTATAAATAGAGGTCCTCACCTCTACTTTGTACGCAGACTATGTACCCCTACCTATAATAGAACTTGTTGTCCTTATCTAAGATCTTGAAGTAGATCTTGTGCCCTAAGAGTTCTGGATTGAACTCTTGCTGCCCTATCAGCCTACATTCGCCTCTAGAGCGATATCTAGCGCATCATGTTGAAGCTGTTCCTTCAACACTTGTGCTGTACACATTGTAGCAGCAAGGTGGAGTTGCTCCTCCACAACCTTTGTGCTGCTTCAGGTGGTATCAGAGCTTCGTTGACCCATAATCGTTCTTGTTGTCCTTTTTGAGAGCAAGTTGGAGCAAGCAATGGAGCAATTGGAGAAGAGAATGGATGCTACTGAACAACAAATCAAAGAGCCGCTTGAAGATCTTAATAGAAGATTTGACCAGCTGGTTGAGATGATAAGGGTGTCCCCCTGCTACCAATGAAGGATTTTCATCTAAAGAAGAGGAAGATGTTCATCAAGGAAGAAGGAGAGGTAATCTTGGAGCAAGACCGCCACAACAACATGTTGTTCAATGTGCTTCAAGAAGGCCAATTTATGTTGAAGCTTCTGAAGGTGAAGAATATGATGATGCCCTTGAAGAACCAAATCTCCACGCATATCGGAGAGCACCCAACCCTACATATGCAAGAGATACATACGAGGTGAAAGCTGAGATCCCAAGTTTTAATGGAAATGTTGACATTGAAGGGTGCCTAGATTGGTTATATGAAGTGGAGACTTTCTTTGAGGTCATGGAGGTCCCGGAAGATCGTAGAGTTCCTTTGGTCGCATACAAGCTGAAAGGAGTAGCCGGTGCATGGTGGCATCGCGTTCAAGAGGAGCGCAGGCTGAGAGGAGAACCTCGTGTTAGAACTTGGCGACAAATGAAAGGCCTCTTGAAAGGGAGATTTTTGCCCGCTGATTATGACCAGATCCTATTTATCCAATTTCAAAATTGTGCTCAAGGAAATAGGACTATTTCATATTACATGGAGGAGTTTCTAAGGCTACAAGTGAGGTGCAACCTTGCTGAGACTGAAGAGCAACAAGTTGCAAGGTACATCAATGGTCTCAATGATGCTATTCAAGATCGATTGATGATGCAACAAATCTGGTCCGTTGATCAAGCACAAGCTCTAGCCTTAAAGGCCAAGAGGTTTGTGAGGATGAGAAAGACAACTAAGGCTCCATATCCTCATACCGAAGGCTC
Organism: Triticum urartu; assembly: GCF_056163025.1. Classification (NCBI taxonomy): domain Eukaryota; kingdom Viridiplantae; phylum Streptophyta; class Magnoliopsida; order Poales; family Poaceae; genus Triticum; species Triticum urartu. The sequence goes on along the minus strand of NC_141873.1, from coordinate 335,536 downwards.
ATCTAGGAACCAACCTAATAGAGTGGAAGAAAAGACCACTCCACCAAAGACAAAACAGCCCATCCCGAAGCAAATTAGAGGCAAGGGTAAGGCAAATGAAGGCCCAAAGTGCTATGAATGTGGTAAAGAGGGACACATATCCAGCGGTTGCCCACTAAGGAAATTTTTTAACACGACTATCCATGATGGTGAAAGCGATGAGGAAGAATACGAATCCGAAGATGTAGACGGACAAGAGGTTTGTCAAGAAGAAGGTGAAGAGGTGGTATGTTTGATCCTGCGTGTCCTATGTTCCACACCACAACTCGATGACACACAACGGAAGAAAATATTTGAGAGCAAATGCACGGTGAATGGCAAGGTATGCAAACTAGTGATTGATAGTTGCAGCTGCGAGAATCTTATCTCCCAGAAGTTGGTGGACCATTTAAATCTTGAAACCCATGATCATCCAAATCCCCACACTATCGGATGGATCAAGAAAGGAGTGAATATGAGGATCACCAAACAATGCAACCTGCCACTTTCTTTGGGTAAGCATTATCGCTCAAATGTGTTGTGTGATGTGGTTGACATGGAGGCGAGCCATGTTCTTCTTGGGAGGCCTTGGCAATTTGATGTGGATACTACACACAAGGCCAAGGCAAATTCTTACTCTTTCATTTGGAACAAGAGAAAGATCATTATCCTACCAAACAAAACCGAAGGTAATACCTCTAAGGAGGAGGGGAAAACTATGTTAACTATCTCCCATACCTATTATGAGTTTACGGAAGACTTGAAGGAGGCAGATTTGTGTGCTGCACTTGTTGTAAAGGGAGAAGAGCACCTGACTATTGAAATTCCATCAAAGGTATGTGGTTTATTGGCAGAATTTCAGAACATACTTGGGGAGCCACATGGCGTGCCACCGATGAGAGGAATTCAACATAGAATTGACTTAATTCCGGGAGCAAGTCTTCCTAATCTTCCACACCATCGAATGAGCCCAAAGGAGCATGATATATTGAAGGATAAAGTGGAGGAATTTTTGCAAAAGGGGCACATTGGAGAAAGTATTAGCCCATGTGTTGTACCAGCCCTACTCGCGCCAAAGAAAGATGCATCTTGGCGCATGTGTACGGACAGTAGAGCCGTTAACAAGATCACCGCAAGGTATAGATTCCCTATTCCCCGTCTATTTGATATATTGGATCAGCTTAGTGGAGCAAGAGTGTTCACAAAGCTAGATTTAAGAAGTGGATATCATCAAATCCGTATAAGACCCGGGGATGAATAGAAAACCGCCTTCAAGACAAAGGAAGTGTTGTTTGAATGGCTAGTCATGCCATTTGGACTCTCAAATGCACCAAGTACCTTTATGCACTTAATGAATCAAGTCCTTAGACCCTTCTTATCCCACTTTGTTGTGGTCTATCTCGATGACATCTTGATCTATAGCAAGGATGAGGATGAACACTTTGATCACATTCGAAAGGTGCTAGAAGTACTAAGGGAAAATTAGCTCTACGTCAACTTGAAAAATGTGTTTTCCTACAAACACAACCTCTTTTCCTAGGATTCGTCATAACATGTGACGTAATTCGTGTTGATGATTCTAAGGTTGAAGCAATCTGAGAATGGCCAACTCCTAAGACCATTTCTGAGGTAAGAAGCTGTCATGGCCTTGCAACTTTCTATAGGCGATTTGTGAAGAATTTCAACACTATCATGGCACCAGTTACCGAGTGTTTGAAGAAAGGAAAGTTACAATGGATAGAAGTAGCCAAAGCTAGTTTCAATGAGATTAAACAAAAGCTATCACAAGCTCCTGTCTTGGTACTACCTGGTTTCAACAAGACTTTTGAGTTGGACTGTGATGCAAGTGGAGTAGGCATTGGAGCTGTCCTATCTCAAGAAAGGAAGCCCATTGCTTTCTTTAGTGAGAAGTTAAGTGAAGCTAGACAGAAATGGAGTACCTATCAGCAAGAATTATTTTTGCAATCCGTGCTAAATTCTCCACATGCTTATAGTCAAAATAAAGCCTTCACCGAACATATTGTTGATGCCTTGATGCAATCTTATGAAGAAAAACTTGAGTTGGAAGTTTCTATCCCTAGAAAACTCTATGATGAGTGGGAACCAACTATTAAATTATATTTAAAGATCATGAGTTTTATGCTTTGTGTGATTTGGGTGCTAGTGTCTCTACTATTCCCAAGACTTTGTGTGATTTACTAGATTTCCGTAATTTTGATGATTGCTCCCTAAACTTGCATCTTGCGGATTCCACTATTAAGAAACCTATGGGAAGGATTAATGATTTTCTTATTGTTGCAAATAGGAATTATGTGCCCGTAGATTTCATTGTTCTTGATATAGATTGCAATCCTTCTTGCCCTATTATTCTTGGTAGACCTTTCCTTAGAACGGTTGGTGCGATTATTGATATGAAGGAAGGGAATATTAGATTTCAATTTCCATTAAAAAAGGGCATGGAACACTTTCCAAGAAAGAAATTACCATATGAAACTATCATGAGAGCCACTTATGGATTGCCTACCAAAGATGGCAATACCTAGATCTATCCTCGCTTTTATGCCTAGCTAGGGGCGTTAAACGATAGCGCTTGTTGGGAGGCAACCCAATTTTATTTTTATTCCTTGCTTTTTGCTCCTGCCTAGTAATAAATAAATTATTTAGCCTCTGTTTTGGTTGTGTTTTTTTGTGTTTAATTAGTGTTTGTGCCAAGTAGAACCGTTGGGAAGACTTGGGGAAAGTCTTGTTGAACTTGCTGTAAAAAACAGAAACTTTAGCGCTCACGAGAACTGCTGTCATTTTTATTTAAAGAGCGCTATCTAGTTAATTATTTTTTCAGATGATTAATAGATAAATTCTCACGTCTAGCAATTTATTTTAGAATTTTTGGGGTTCCAGATCTTGCGCTAGCTACAGATTACTACAGACTGTTCTGTTTTTGACAGATTCTCTTTTTCGTGTGTTGTTTGCTTATTTTGATGAATCTATGGTTAGTAAAATAGTTTATAATCCATAGAGAAGTTGGAATACAGTAGGTTTAACACCATCATAAATAAAGAATGAGTTCATTACAGTACCTTGAAGTGGTCTTTTTGTTTTCTTTCGCTAACGGAGCTCACGAGTTTTCTATTTTGAGTTTTGTGTTGTGAAGTTTTCAAGTTCTGGGTGAATTCTTTTTATGGATCATGGAACAAGGAGTGGCAAGAGCCTAAGCTTAACTACTTGGAAAAAGCCTAGTAGTAGCGCGGGTTTAAAGCTAGTAGTAGCGCGGGTGCCTGCGCTACTACTACGGCGCTACAGCTAACTAGTAGTAGTAGCGCGGTGCATCCCGCGCTACTACTACTAACTCTCGGTAGCGCGTGTCTGTGACCCGCGCTACTACTATTAATTTGAAAAACCAAAAAAAATCTCGACCTCGTTGTGCTGTCAATGGTGTCAATGGTTCGGTCGACGGCGCCGACGCCCATGGCGACGGGGCGGCGGCCGGCGGCGACGCGCACGTTGGCTGGGAGCAGGGAGATCCGGCCATGACGCGCGCCTCGTGGAGGCCGCGGAGGCCAGCCCGGCATGGGCCGGGAGCTGGAGGACCTGGATCTTTGTGTCGTGCGTGGGGAGAAGCACCTCGCGGCGGCCCTCGTGCTGTCAGAGGAGGAGGGGGATGTGTCAGCTAGGGTTCCGGATTGAATCGAAGAGGGGGGAGGAGGAGGAGGGCTGACCTGGAGCGAGAAGAAGACGGTGAGGGCAGAGAGGAGGAGGATGTCGAGGTCGTGCTTCCGCATCTTGGCGGCGGTGAGGAGCTTCAGTGACCTCCCATCAGAGGGATCTCGAAGAGGGAGGGGGGAAGAAAGCAGAGTGTACCAGCGGCGGCCACCGCTGGAGTACGAGGGGGAGAGGAAGAAAGTGAGAGAGGGGGAAAGTGAGGGAGAGAGGAGGGATTCGGCTGAGGATATGGGGATTTCACCTACCTCGTACTTAGTAGTAGAGAGGGGTATAAAACCGCGCTACTACTATCAACTTAGTAGTAGCGTGGGTTTGTAACCCTCGCTACTACTATGGCATGTCCCGGAAGGGCACGGTAGAGACCACTTAGTAGTAGCGCAGGTTAAAAACCCGCGCTACTAGTATCAACTTAGTAGTAGCGAGGGTAAAAACACGCGCTACTAGTAAGTAGCAGTAGCGAGGGTTATAAACCCGCGCTACTAGTAAGCGTCTGCCTATAAGCTTTTCCCTAGTAGTGCTTGGGGATGCCCATGGCACCCCCAAGATAATCCAAGGACACCAAAAAGTCAAAGCTTGGGGATGCCCCGGGAGGCATCCCCTCTTTCGTCCACTTCCATCGGTAATTTACTTGGAGCTATATTTTTATTCACCAACATGATATGTGTTTTGCTTGGAGCGTCTTGTATTATTTGTGTCTTTGTGTCTTAGTATGCCACAATCATCCTTGCTGTACACACCTTTTGAGAGAGCCATACATGAATTAAAATTTGATAGAATACTCTATGTGCTTCACTTATATATTTTGAGCTATGTAGTTTTGCTCTATGTGCTTCACTTATATCTTTTGAGCTATGTAGTTTTGCTCTATGTGCTTCACTTATATATTTTGAGCTAAGTAGTTTTGCTCTATGTGCTTCACTTATATCTTTTGAGCTAGTTAATTTTGCTCTATGTGCTTCACTTATATATTTTGAGCGTTATAATTTTGCTCTATGTGCTTCACTTAGATCTTTTAGAGCACGGTGGTGGATTTGTTTTAAAGAAACTATTGATCTCTCATGCTTCACTTAAATTATTTTACGAGTCTCTTAATAGCATGGTAATTTGCTTAATAATAATATGCTTGGTATTCAAGATTTGTGAAACTTTCTTTTGAGTGTGTTGAATACTAAGAAAAGATTGAAGCATGATAATTGTTTTGAGATATGGAGGTGATAATATTAAAGCCATGCTAGTGGAGTAGTTGTGAATTTAAAGAATACTTGTGTTGAAGTTTGTGATTCCCGTAGCATGCACGTATGGTGAACCGTTATGTGATGAAGTCGGATCATGATTTATTTATTGATTGTCTTCCTTAGGAGTGGCGATCGGGGATGAGAGATGGTCTTTTCCTACCAATCTATCCCACTAGGAGCATGCGCGTAGTACTTTGCTTTGATAACTTCTAGATTTTTGCAATAAGTATATGAGTTCTTTATGACTAATGTTGAGTCCATGGATCATACGCACTCTCAACCTTCCACCCTTGCTAGACTCTCTAATACCGCGCACCTTTCGCTGGTATCATACACCTACCATATACCTTCCCCAAAACAGCCACCATACCTACCTATTATGGCATTTCCATAGCCATTCCGAGTTATATTGCCATGCAACTTTCCATCATCTAGTTCATCATGACACATCCATCATTGTCATATTTCTTAGCATGATCATGTAGTTGACATAGTATTTGTGGCAAAGCCACCATTCATAATTTTCATACTTGTCACTCTTGATTCATTGCATATCCCGGTACACCGCCGGAGGCATTCATATAGAGTCATATCTTGTTCTAAGTATCGAGTTGTAATTGTTAAGTTGTAAGAAAAATAAAAGTGTGATGATCATCATTATTAGAGCATTGTCCCAGTGAGGAAATAATTATGGAGACTATGATTCCCCCACAAGTCGGGATGAGACTCCGGACAAAAAATAAAAAAAAGAGGCCAAAGAAGCCCAAATAAAAAAAAGAGAAAGGCCATAAAAAAGAGAAAGGCCATAAAAAAAGAGAAAGGCCATAAAAATATAAAATAAAAATAAAATAAAAATAAAAATGAGAGAAAAAGAGAGAAGGGACAATGTTACTATCCCTTTACCACACTTGTGCTTCAAAGTTGCACCATGATCTTCATAGTAGAGAGTCTCTCATGTTATCACTTTCATATACTAGTGGGAATTTTACAGTATAGAACTTGGCTTGTATATTCCAATGATGGGCTTCCTCAAATTGCCCTAGGTCTTCATGAGCAAGCAAGTTGGATGCACACCCACTTAGTTTCTTTTTGAGCTTTCATACATTTATAGCTCTAGTGCATCCGTTGCATGGCAATCCCTACTCACTCACATTGATATCTATTGATGGGCATCTCCATATCCCGTTGATACGCCTAGTTGATGTGAGACTATCTTCTCCTTTTTGTCTTCTCCACAACCACCATTCTATTCCACCTATAGTGCTATATCCATGGCTCACGCTCAAGTATTGCGTGAAGATTGAAAAAGTTTTGAAAAAGTTAGAGTATGAAACAATTGCTTGGCTTGTCATCGGGGTTGTGCATGATTTAAATACTTTGTGTGGTGAAGATGGAGCATAGCCAGACTATATGATTTTGTAGGGATAACTTTATTTGGCCATGTTATTTTGAGAAGACATAATTTCTTTGTTAGTATGCTTGAAGTATTATTATTTTTTATGTCAATATAAACTTTTGTCTTGAATCTTTCTAATCTGAATATTCATACCACAATTAAGAAGTTTTGCATTGAAATTATGCTAAGTAGCACTCCGCATCAAAAATTCTCTTTTTATCATTTACCTACTCGAGGACGAGCAGGAATTAAGCTTGGGGATGCCTGATACGTCTCCAACGTATCTATAATTTTTGATTGCTCCATGCTATATTATCTACTGTTTTGGACTATATTGGGCTTTATTTTCCACTTTTATATTATTTTTGGGACTAACCTATTAACCGGAGGCCCAGCCCAGAATTGATGTTTTTTGCCTATTTCAGTGTTTCGGAGAAACAGAATATCAAACAGAGTCCAAACGGAATAAAATCTTCGGGAACGTGATTTTCTCACCGAACGTGATCCAGGAGACTTGGACCCTACTCCAGGGGGTCAAAGAGGAGGTCACGAGGGTGGGGGGCGCCCCCCCTAGGGCGCGCCCCCTTCCTCATGGGCCCCTCGGTGCTCCACCGATGTACTCCTTCCTCCTTTATATACACACGTACCCCCAAACGATCAGAACAGGAGCCAAAAACCTATTTCCACCGCCACAACTTTCTGTATCCATGAGATCCCATCTTGGGGCCTGTTCTGGAGCTCCGCCGGAAGAGGGCCGTCATCACGGAGGGCTTCTACATCATCCTAGCCCCTCCGATGAAGTGTGAGTAGTTTACCTCAGACCTTCGGGTCCATAGTTAGTAGCTAGATGGCTTCTTCTCTCTCTTTGAATCTCAATACAAAGTTCTCCCCCTCTCTTGTGGAGATCTATTCAATGTAATCTTCTTTTTGCGGTGTGTTTGTTGAGACCAATGAATTGTGGGTTTATGATCAAGTCTATCTATGAATAATATTTGAATCTTCTCTGAATTCTTTTATGTATGATTGGTTATCTTTGCAAGTCTCTTCGAATTATCCATTTGGTTTGGCCAACTAGATTGGTAGTTCTTGCCACGGGAGAAGTGCTTAGCTTTGGGTTCGATCTTGCGGTGTCCTTACCCAGTGATAGAAGGGGCAGCAAGGCACGTATTGCATCATTGCCATCGAGGATAACAAGATGGGGTTTATTTCATATTGCATGAATTTATCTCTCTACATCATGTCATCTTGCTTAAGGCGTTACTCTGTTTTTAACTTAATACTCTAGATGCATGTTGGATAGCGGTCGATGAGTGGAGTAATAGTAGTAGATGCAGAATCGTTTCGATCTACTTGTCACGGACGTGATGCCTATATACATGATCATGCCTAGATATTCTCATAACTATGCTCAATTCTGTCAATTGCTCAACAGTAATTTGTTCACCCACCGTAGAATACTTATGCTCTTGAGAGAAGCCACTAGTGAAACCTATGGCCCCCGGGTCTATTCTCATCATATCAATCTCCGTCACTTTAATCTTGCTTTGCTTTTTTACTTTGCTTTTACTTTTTACTTTGCATCTTTATACCAAAAATACCAAAAATATCATATCTATCAAATCTCACTCTCGTAAGTGACCGTGAAGGGATTGACAACCCCTAATCCCGTTGGTTGCGAGTAGCTATCGTTTTGTGCAGGTACGAGGGACTTGAGCGTGGCCTCCTACTGGATTGATACCTTGGTTCTCAAAAACTGAGGGAAATACTTACGCTACTCTGCTGCATCATCCCTTCCTCTTCGGGGAAAACCAACGCAAGCTCAAGACGTAGCACATGCCTAACAACAATGCTACAGGAAAACACTAGTTCAGGACACGTGGCGACAAGGACACATCAACTGGATAGTTCAGCAGTAGAAATCATCATCAGGTCTTCCAGTTCACACGGCATGACTTTGAGAACTTCATCTCCACCGCGGACCTGGTCCTAATTCAAACAGAAACCATATTTTATTACTACCTCCGTTCAGAAATATAAGATGATTTTCGATATTATACTCCATATATGACTACATATACGCACAGAAATGAGTGAACAAAGACATTAGAACATGTCTTCAAAGGCATGAGAGTAGAGGGATTACATGCAATATCCATAACACAAGTTAGTGAGGCAAATATACTCTCTTAAAAGGTAGCATTGATGTTCATAAAGTACTAGTATTAGATACATCCGTATCTAGACAAATCTAAGACAAGAAATTTGGGACAGAGGGAGTAGTTGAAAGTAATCTATAAGAAATCAGTGTCAACCTCTCGCATGTTTTGGTCAAAAGAGGAATTTAGAGTCATTTGGCACACAAAAATAACATGCAAGATCACCCAGAAAGTTGACTACTAGTACTAGTACTGTGTGTTAGATGAAAAAACACGATCAAGATCGAGAAAAAGATCGTCAAGAAGAGATATTACCTGGACTTGCTTAATGAGGGATCCCGGAGAGGGGGGCTTGGACAGGGCGATGGCTTTGAGCTTGTTTGCGGTAGTCTCGGCAGGGTGCTTGCGCTTCTTCGTGCCATGAGCCTCGATGGTTTTGGATGAAGTCATAGACATCACTTCGGCCGGTGCTCCAGCGTCCATCAAGAAACTGTCAAATAGAAATAAAAGAAAAGAAACCATAATCACAAACCCAAAAGAAGAAAAGAGAGGGAGTTATAGGATCAGTCTCGGGGTTGCAAGACTGGGCCTTGGCCAGAATCAACACCATTGATGCGCTCACCTTTCCTTCTTTGGGAGAGAAGAACAATGGCAGAAGCAGGTCGGGGTTTTCTTGAAGAAATGATGAATAAGATGAGGCAGAAGCGAGGGTTGGGTAGAGAGGAAGCTGAGAGAGAAGAGTGAAATGATGGTTGCTTCGTTCGTCCAACTTACTGCTGGAAAGGAGGGGGTTTTGTGATTTGATGGCTCATTGGGCATTACTGTGGCACTTCGATCGGGGTAGTCTACCGTCACTCTACTATGGAGTAATTTAGTGCATGGCTGGTGGACCCCAATGTTGGCTGTCCCACACGTCGGCGAAAGTGAGTAATTTAGTGCATGGCTGGAGGAGGATCCACACGGTAGAGCGTGTCCACTGTTTTTCAGAAGAAAAAAAAGATTACAGCAAGGGTTTCCACTCTTACGACGGAGGAGTGCGAAACACGGCAGCCACTTGAACATACACAGTGCTCCTACTACTAGGCATGTGCAGTGGTACATACGTCAGTACTACACAATCTTGTTGCTAGTGTAGTAAGATATGACGATAACAAATGATGTTGTGCGCATGTCAACTACTCCTATATGTAACATAGTACCGCTTTTTCGACTGTACGGTCGAGAATTGACGGTGAGATCAATGTTAACAGAACTAGGTCCACAGCGCACGGAGAGTACGCTGCTATACTACTCCACGAAACATGAACCATATGAAGCACAAATAGTGTTAGGCAGGGTGTATGAAGGGTGCACGGGATGGGAGCAAAAGTTTCCTTCTCGACCCACTTTTGGGTGTTTGGCAGAGTGCATGAAGGGTGCATGAGTCCACACTAGTAGGTTGACAAAAATACACGAAGAGAAAACAACTATATTGAGATGAGAATGCAACCAAACACACCCACACGCTTTGTGCTACAGTGACTGATCTGCACCGTCTGAGTTTGATCCAACGGCCATGTTGCGCCGAGACATGGACATGCCCATGCAGAGGACGCCTAAACACCACCGAAGTCCCTCTGCTTCTCGAGGCGCACGACGTTGGTGATGCAGGGTGCAACCGCCCGCAGAGCCCGCTCCCGGTCGACGGGAGCCAGCTCGTCAAAGACGGCATCCAATGGCACGAATGGATTCTGGTGACGGAGCCCTGAAAGGATTCGCCCGGCAACGGCGACGGCAGCCCACAACCTCTCCTTGTCCAGCTCAGCCCCCACCATCGCGTGGAGACGGCTCAGCTCCTCGGAGATATAGGTGAAGAAGGAGACCAGGTCAGGAAGCCGCAGCTCGTTGAAGTCGACCGGGTGGTCGAACTGGTTTAGCCCGACGGCCGGCATCGTCGCACTGGCACGCCGGTAGGCATCGCGCAGCCGCAACACGTGCGTGACAACTTGGTTCACCAAGTGGTTGAGGCGATCCTGGACCTCGTCACGATCGGCCCACTCGCGCTCCAGCCGGCTCCCCTGACGGCCTATCGTATCTCTCGCTTTCTGCAGCAACGCCACCGACGCCTCGAGCATCTTTGTGGTGGACGCCTGCCGCTTTTGAAGCTCCGTGAACTCCCGCACATAACGGAGGAGCATGGCACTCCTCTCCTCCTTGAGATCACGGAGCTCCACGTCCTTGGCCCTGAGCTCCGCATACTTGGCATGGAGCTCCTATGTCAGGAGCCTCACCTCGGACTCCGTGATCTGCTGCGCCGCCATGGCACCAGGTAGAAGCAATGGGGAGAGGAAGCAAAGGGGGCGAAATAGCTGAAAGGCAATGCAATCTACGGGAAGGCGGAGGGAGCGGGGAATCTTTTGGTTTTCACCACGGTAAAACACTAGTCAACAACTTCTCACATCAAGGAGCAGTGGGTACAGGCAGAGTCATCGTGACTAATTGCTGCCGCGCCTGCTCCCGTCAATCAGAAAATTAAAAATCCTGTTGCACCTGCTCCCGTCAATCAAAAAAATTAAAAATCCTGCCGCACCCAAACACCAGAGCAACGCCGCGGTGGATATTTAAATTTACCTGTCGGCAAGTAGATAAAAAAAGGGGTGAAAAAACAAATGTGGCGGCGGCCTAGCTAATCGGTCGAACTAGCCCAACTAGCTAGCCACCGTGCTTAACTGATGTACTCGGCGGGAAAGGTGGTCTTTCGTGATTTGACGACTCATTTACTTGCTTCGGCGCTACGACCAAGGAGGACCCAGAAAACGCGCCGTAGGGCGTCCCACGTCAGGAAGAATATATGCGTGCACCACCCGGGAGGACCCCGAAACCGCGGGGTAGGGTGTGCCACGTCTCGGCACGGAGGAGAAATGTGCGTGTAAAAATATACTGTATCAGAGGTAGTACCTATGGTTCGACCTCGGGACCCAGCCAGTCGGATGAAAACACCCCACTAGCCACACAGCTTCATCATGCAAACGTGGCACGGAGGATAGATGTGGTTAGCTCCGTCTCGACCAGCCACAACGTCTCTTGTTCTAGGCGATTCTTCTATTTTCCAATTTTTTTTAGTTGTAATAACACCATGGCAAGCTAGCGCCGCTCTTCGTTTGTGCCCGTGCAAAGGTTAGACGATGGAGAGAAGAGAGATTGAGATCGCAGACCTGGGACCCACCAGTAAGTGAGATAACGGTCATGCACGTGTTGACGAGGCACTCCCTCTACTCCACTCAACGCAAGTACTGTATAAAATCAAGTTATGGGACAAAGCCAACAACCGTTCGTTTTTTCAGGCTATCAACTTACGCTTTGTAGTCCAGGTTGCCAGTTCGAATCTTGTCCTTCAGATTTGTTAGTTTTAGGTCCAAATTTGATTAATGACAAGTGGGACCCCCATGTGTTGTTCCGATATTTCAGTGTAGGATGGTTTTTTTGAACAAACACTTTGCGCGGTTAGACAAGTAACGACAGGAGTTACACGTTTTTTGCAAGTTTACGAACAAAAATGACAGCGACATAGAATATCACATCCACCCCGCAGCTTAGATACTATGGTGATACGAGTTTTTACACCGTTGGAAGTGAGATCCAATGGCTTGGGAGTAGTCTTTGTAATTATGCGCAATTTCCAAACTCTCCAAAGGTTTTTTTGCAAATAAAACATTCAGGCCTCGTGTGTGCCGCTGCATCTTCGATCCAATGGCTCCCCGGTGCTCATATTAGGCGCTCCCCATAGCTTAATTACCCGCTACGGTGATTGGAGTAGTTGTGGGCCGAATGCTATGAAAATATAATCTAAACCAACCGGAATAAATGCCTACACAAATTAATCCAAGGTTGGAATGCCCCTCGCAATGTAAATAGCTCCGGCTTTGCGAGGGATGGAGAGGTAGTAGCTTCAACGCGTGGAAGATACAGTGTGAGAAAGCGAGGTTAATCGAGAGACATATAGATAGAGAGACAAAGTGAGTGTGGTCCGACATTCATTGAACAAATATATATGCTCTGGAGAGATATTGTCCGATTGAGCTTTTTGGCAAGGGTGAGGGCTGTAAGATAGAGCTTGAGAGATGATCCAGTCATAGACGTGTAGATATATTTTGTGCATGGGAGGAAGCAAGGTCAACCGATCACATAGGGTCGCCGTGCGATCGAAAGAGTGAGACGGGTTGGAGAGAGTGACCTAGATAGATGATGTGTGTGAGAGAGTATACAATGTGAATAGGTCGAATTGGGCTCAAACATGGTGATATATCATTTTTGTCCGAGAAAGAGCGAGGTCAATCGAGACATACGGAGAGAGAGAGAGATAGATTGAGTGAGTGTGGCCCACCATGAGGTCGAAAGAGTGGTGGCGGCTTGGATGGACTGACCTAGATAGACAAGATGCGTGAGAGAGTATAGAGTGTGTCGATCGAGGCCCGAACAGGGAGATATATCATTTGTGTGCCAAAGAAAACGAGGGTAAACGAGACTCAGATAAAGAGAGCGAGATTGAGCGAGTGTGGCCCGCCGTGCGGAAGAAAGAGTGAGACAGTCTCAAGGGAGTGACCTAGATATACAATGTGCGTGCGTGCGCATGCACGAGAGGTTGGGGGGGCTAGATAGGCAATGCATGTATTTAGAGTGAGAGGGTGAGAGGGAAAGGGGGGGGAGAGAGAGAGCTCGGCATGGGGTGCAATGGCGGGTGTGTGAGGTAAATACATTTGGTAACAGAGTGGAAAAAGGGGTTGTGCAGTTGAGAGACCTAGAGATCGAAACATGGAGAGAAAGAATGAACGTGTGTTGGAAACCGATAGCTTCCTAAGGTGGTTAGGAGAGGAATATTGACCGATACAGGAAGTATGTAGCGTTTGTGCGGGGGGGGGGGGGGGGGGCTAAAAACAACATTTGAATGTACATAGTACGAGACTTAATATTGATGTTTCAATTCGGTGTACATTGTAAGATTTGAACAGAGGACCAGGCATATAGGTAGTAATTTCGAATTCGTGCCATACTAAGTTTCGAAAAGTTGACATTGACTCAGTTTGTTGTGCTATTTTGTAGGTCATATGTTTGAATCCATCCAAAAGTTTTTTCACTACCATGGTGTTCATCATATGCATATGAATTTGTATTAAAAAAGTAGCGTGGATACAGTGAAATGTGAAATCCACGTTAGAATTCGATGTTTCAATACATGACACACACTCTAATTCAAATAACTAACTACGTGACTCACACTCTAATTCAAATAACTAATTATGTGACACACACTCTAATCCACGTTAGCATGGGTACTGTTTCAATTTTTTTCAAATAACTCCTCATTAATTAATTTATAGTACTCCCTCTGTTCACTTTTATAAGACCTTGAAGACATTTCAGACAATATGCAAAATAGTTCATTTTAAGTTGTCTGAAACGACTTACAAAAGTGAACGGATGGAGTATCTCGTTTCGAATGACTAATTATTGCAAGGAAAACACGGGCATGGTAATACATACAGATTCATTTGCAAATGAAAGAAGATTCGTTTGCATTCTCAAATGTAGGCGCACCAGGCAAACCAAGGTCATGTCGAGGTGGACGCTGCTTCGGTGCCTTAAAGGCAACTGCCTTTGGGTCACTGACATGTGGGCCAGCCACCTGTTGGGTCCATATGTCATGGACACAAAGGCAGGTGCCTTAAGGCACCGAAGCATAGTCCTGTCGGGGTGGTCGCATGTGTCGGACGAGCGCGTAGCACCCAGCCACCCACCCCCTCCCCCCCAAAAGGACGATGACAATATAAGTTCGCGCTTTGTAACATCCCAAATTTTTAATTTGGAATGTTATACATTAGATCATCTATGCATATCATATTTTATTTTGCATTTTGGTTGATCCTAGAAATTCTACGCAACTCAATGACCCACGGAGAGAGTTGGGAATTTCGTTATTTTCATATTTGAGTTTTCTCAAATTTTGAGAATAGGATCATTTGATTTTATTTATTTTATCATCAATTATTTCTATTACAAAAATATGAGAGAGGGAATAAAATGACTTTCCCAAAATAAAGAAATATTGAGGATTTAATAATAAAATCAAATAAGATTTTATTTCGGAGTTTTTCGGTGTTTTATTTGAATTTAGGAAAAATGTGTGTTTTTCAAAGTTGCATTTAGGTCCCAAATAAATGTTCACCTTGTGCGGCTTGATTTTAGAAGCCCGTGAAAATTTATTTCGGAATTTTTGGAGTCCATTTAGTAATTCTTTTTATTTTTCTTCTGCGCGTAATTATTAAAAAAAACGAACCGACCTACGGGACGTGTCCTATCCGGACTCCGGGCCGACTTGCCCTTTATAAGCCGGCCCACCCCATGCCGAACCCTAGCCCCAAGTCCCGCCCGCCGCCGCCGTCGCTGCCGCCGCCGGAGCCGCCGCCACCGCCGGAGCCGCCGCCGCCGCCGGACGCCGCCGCCGTCGATCCCGCCGCCCGAGGTTCGTCGCGCCTTGAAATCCATGCCGTCGGTTTTTTTAAAACCGATCGGTTTTCGTCGGTTTATTTTTTTAGTTTCGGTTTTTTTAAATAGATCGGTTTTTCCGGTTTATTTAAATAGCGAGCGTTCGTCCGTTCGTTCGTTCTAACGAACGTTCGTCGTTTTTTTTGTCGGATTAAATCTGCGATTTTTCTGATCGCGATTCCTGATCCGATTTTCGTTTTAGTATAACTTTTTGCTCGTTTATCGGAATCAGGCGATTCAAGCGCCTAGAGTTTCGTCTCGAAACCCTCTATCCGTTTAACCAACTTAAACAAGATTTTGCTACTGTAAAATTTGCCCTAGATCCAGATTTGTAGAACGAAGTTGTTTTCTTTCGTCGTTTGACTTTCGTTGCTTCGTTCGATTTGATTTTTTTGCCAACCGGAGTTCTTAAGTTGAACCTTCTGGTTAGATCTCTAATTTGAGTTTTACCTGTGGATTGGATGAGTACTTATTGTATGCTTGTTTGTTTGTCTGTGATAGAATACCCGGAGTGCGCCGCTTGTTACTTCGAATCGCTAGGTTTCCCGGATCATCAGCAAGGCAAGTAACACTTTGATCATACCTTTTCTACTACCCAGTTTTATTGCATTAGATCAATCCTCACACATTGCATGGTTAGGATCTAATTAAATTGTGGGATGGGAAGTAGATGAGGTAGTACCTATTACCTGTTTATTATCAAACCTTTGGGAGTTACTTCTACGTTTGCTTATTATGCCATGCTATGCTAGTAGACGTGGATTGGGTGAGTGTTATCCGTGACAGATGTGAGTTTTGTTAATTAATGGTTTATCTAAGGTGGAAACTTAAACACACATCTGGGTGGATTGAGGCACCTGGGCATTCCAGGACTTGCCTGTTTTCTTTTGGACTGCCACCCAGGCTCAAAGGGATCATGAGACTATTCATACTAGAAACTTCCGTGTGCAGCCACAAGCTATTATGGGCTCTAGCATAGTAGACTAAGTCGTGCGAACTCTTACAGTGGTAGACTAGCAGATGTAGGGGATGTAGGTGGTACGGTCTACCCGATCGTAAGGTGCTAGCACTTCTGAAAGACTATGTCTCGGTCATCCGTCTTCTCAAACACCATGTAGTGCGAGAAACTAAACGGAGGCGATCGAGTCTTGTGGGTAAAAGTGCGCAAACCTCTGCAGAGTGTAATAAACTAATCATGGTTAGCCGTGTCCCCGGTTATGGACATCTTGAGTATCTAGTACCTGGATTATCATGTGAATCTCAACATGTTACTCTAAATTAATTTTGTTGGGTTTTGTTTAATGATGATGCTTAATTGGGATTGAGAATGTTGTCAACCATTCTCAATGTTTAACAACTACCATGATAGTTAAATAAATTTATTCCTTTGAAGTACGGAAAATTTGGCTTTACGCAAAACAGTAACCATAGAGCTTTCCACCAGCCAAATATGCATATAGTATAGCTATTTCATTCCATTGCTCTCTATGTGTTACCTTGCCAGCATATTCAATGTGCTGACCCGTTTCGGGCTACAACGTTAATGCTGCAGACTTTTCAGACGACGATTAAGGAGTTTTTAGGTCGTCGTTCTATACTCAGTGATGCCGTTGGAGTTGATGGACTCACGTATCTTCCAAGCCTTCCGCTGTTATCATTATTAGATGGCCTTAAGCCATATTTATTGTAATAAGTTCTCGTTTGAGACACTTGATGTAATAAGTGTGTGATTGCTACTCTGTTATAAATCCTCTGAGTACTATGTGGTGTCAGCATTACTGATCCAGGGATGACACCGGAGCACAGAGATCAGACTGTTTGAGGTCTGGTCGCTACAGACATGGTATCAGAGCACACGCTGACTGTAGGACACGACCACTAAGTTAGAGACCTAGATCACTATTCACTCTCTTCTCTTCTGACCTCTCATCTTTTCTACTCTTTAGGATGGAGGATGCAAGGAACAAGTTCACGCAACCGGATGAAGATACACCCTTTGTACGTCACTTGAAGGAAGTCACTAGATACGTGAACATAGGAATACCAAGCTTCACCGAAACCTACAATGCCACTTTACCTGAAGAAGAGCGCTGGATGATTCAAGTTCAAGTTCCAGGAAGGACGTTCATGCCAGTCACTGAGCCCATAGAGTTTTCTTTTGATGCACCAACTTGGAGTCTAGGAAAGATCATGGCACCTCACATCGCCATGGGACGCATTGGAGAAGTCTACCGCAATGATCTCAAGGATACTATCTACCAGATTTGTGGGCGCCGAGATGAGCACTGGGAGATGATCAGCACCAGGAAGGATAGATCAATCGCATCTTTTATCCAGGAGCTAAACCAGCACATTCGACGACAGGAGAATCAGATGTGTGCCGACATGATAGATCTGAAGAAGGCTAAGACTAGAATCAAGGAACTGGAGGAAGAACTCAAGGCTACACGCGAAGATTATGAAGAGGAAATTGAAGTATTGGTGGAGAAAAATGACAACCTGATCAAGAAGATTGGAATATTTATGGGAGTCCCTACGCCAGTAGAGGAAGACGAAGAACCCAAGGAGATTAGCCCGGAAGACTACATCATCATCGACAACACCGACTCGGATCCAGATAGTAGCGATGATGACTATGTTGATGAAGCTGGAGCAGATATCATGGAGTCTGCAACCAAAGAATATTTCTAGTAGACCACCTCATCAGTAGTAGTAGTCCACCATGTAAATATATTAGTCCGAGCACTTTTGCGATAGTTAGATCGATTGTATGCCCTTGTTTGATTGAATGAAGTGAATTGTTTGATTTTGCCTCATGTGCATATGGGCAGTGTTTTCTCTTTAGACCCCCTCTATTCTTACATCTCATCTTTTCTAAACCCTCAGATGCCTCCGAGACGTGACCCCGGATTTGCCTTGCCACCGGAGCTCACCTAGTTGATCCAGCAGCAGAACACATTGATGCAGTTGCTAGTCCAGAATCAGAATCAGGGGAACAACAACAACAACCCACCACCACCACCACCACCTGTTGACCACTTAGCCCATTTTCTTAGGCTGAATCCGCCGGTGTTTTCCAGTAGCACCGAGCCGATAGTAGCAGATGATTGGCTCCGCAAGACAGCTAGAGAGTTGACCACAGAAGGATGCATGGATGCGGAGAAGGTGAAGTTTGCCGCACATCAGCTTGAAGGACCCGCAGCATCATGGTGGGAGAATTTCACAGCCACTTTCCCTGTCGACACTGTCACATGGGACCAATTTCAGCAGGCTTTTCATACTGCACATGTTTCAGCAGGAGCTATGGCCATGAAGAAGCGTGAGTTTCGCAACTTGCGCCAAGGAGGAAGGACAGTTGGCCAATATGTGGAGGACTTTAGTGAGTTAGCACGTTATGCCCCAAATGACGTCGCTACAGATGCAGCAAAGCAGGAGAAGTTTCTGGAAGGACTGAATGATGAGTTGAGCATGCAGTTGATGGTAGCAACCTTCAACAACTACCAGGAGTTGGTAGATCGTGCTCTTATGATTGAAGGGAAGCAGCAGCAAATTGAAAATTGCAAGAGGAAGTATGGACAAGGGAAGTACAATTCAGGAGCCCAGCAGAAGCCACGTTTTACCCCTAGACTGGGAGGACATTTTCAGCATACCCATGGAGGAGGTAGCTCGCACAATCACAATGGCACCAAGAATGGTAATGGCAATGGAGGAAGCAACGGCCAGAACCGCACCAACCCATCAACCCCAGCCAAGAAGGACCTAAGCCAAGTCACTTGCTTTAAGTGTCAGAAGACCGGACATTATGCCAATGAATGTCCTGAAGGCCAAAATGGCAATGGAAGTTCTGGGAAGAAGCCGAACCCTTTCAACAGGGGACAGGTGAACCACGTTAGCGTGGAGGAGGTTGAAGCTCAGCCCAATGCAGTAATAGGTATGTTTTTGGATAAGTCATTTACTGCACTCGTTCTTTTTGATACTGGTGCATCGCATTCATACATCTCAAGGGGATTTGTGGATAAGTATAACCTATCAACCCAAGCCCTTAGGTCACCCATGTTAGTAACCTCGCCTGGAGCAGAGTATGTGGCTAGTCTATGGTGTGATCGGTTACCATTAAGGATTGGTAACTATGTTTTTCCCCTAGACCTAATAGTGTTGGAATCCCAAGGATTGGATCTGATATTAGGCATGGATTGGTTATCAAAGTATGAAGGGAATATTGAATGTGCTAGTAAGTCAATTTTGCTTACCACACCAGAAGGGAGAAGGACATGTGCCAAAGAGGACTCAAGTAAATTGCCTAACAGGAGTTGTGCAGGAGGAAGTACCAGTGGTAAGGGATTTCCCTGAAGTATTTCCAGAGGAGTTGCCAGGCATGCCACTGGATAGAGATATTGAGTTTTTGATTGAGCTATTGCCAGGCACATGGCCAATATCAAAGAGACCATATAGGATGCCAGCAAAGGATTTGGTGGAAATTAATAAGCAGATTAAGGAGTTACTGGATAAAGGATATATTCGCCCAAGTTCTTCGCCTTGGGGATCGCCAGTACTACTAGTGGAGAAGAAAGATGGATCGTTAAGGATGGTTGTTGATTATCGAGGATTGAATGAAGTAACGATCAAGAACAAGTACCCACTACCAATGATCAACGATCTGTTTGATCGATTGCAAGGAGCTAAGGTATTTTCCAAGATCGATCTGCGATCAGGATACCACCAGCTGAAGATTCGAGAATAGGATATTCCTAAGACAGCTTTTACCACCAGGTATGGGCTGTACGAGTATACCGTTATGTCATTTGGTCTGACTAACGCACCTGCCTATTTTATGAACATGATGAACAAAGTGTTTATGGAGTTCTTGGATAAGTTCGTCGTAGTGTTCATTGATGATATCCTGGTTTATTCGAAGAATGAAGAGGAGCATAAGGAGCATTTGCGTTTGGTACTTGGAAAGCTCAGAGAACATCAATTATATGCCAAGTTCAGCAAATGTGAGTTTTGGTTGAAGGAAGTAGGATTCCTCGGACACGTTATATCTGGAGAAGGTACAACAGTTGATCCCACTAAAGTTGATACCGTGACCAAGTGGGAAGCCCCAACAACAGTTGGAGAGATCCGGAGTTTTCTTGGACTCACAGGATACTACCAGAGATTTATTGAGAATTTCTCAAAGATTGCGAAGCCTATGACTGAGTTGTTAAAGAAAGATACCAAGTTCATATGGACAGAGGAATGTGAGGCTAGTTTCCAGGAGTTGAAGAAATGTTTGGTTACCTCACCAGTGTTGATTTTGCCAGACCAGACCAAGGATTATGAGGTGTATTGCGACGCTTCACGTCGAGGACTTGGAGCAGTGCTTATGCAGGAAGGGAGAGTTGTTTCATATGCCTCAAGACAACTGAAGCCTCATGAGTTGAATTATGCCACGCATGATTTGGAGTTAGCAGCCGTAGTGCATGCATTGAAAACATGGAGACATTTCCTCATTGGAAACCATTGTGAGGTATACACGGATCATAAGAGTTTGAAGTATATTTTCACACAGAAGGAGTTAAATCTCAGACAAAGGAGATGGTTGGAGCTTATCAAGGATTATGATATGAAATTGCATTATCACCCTTGAAAGGCTAATGTAGTAGATGACGCATTAAGCCGTAAGAGCCATGTCAATACGTTAATGACGGGAGAAAAACCCAAGGAGTTAGCAGGAAATATTCGTGAACTATGTTTGGAAACAGTTCCGAGAGGCTACGTAGCAGCATTGGAGATTCAGTCAACTTTGATGGATAGAATCAGAGAAGCTCAGAAGACCGACAAAGAGATTGCCACTATTAAGGAGAAACTGAGCAAAGGAAAAGCTAAAGGATTTCGTGAGGATGAGCACGATACCCTCTGGTTTGAAGACCGCGTTTACGTGCCCAATGACCCGGAGATCAGGAAGTTGATTTTGCAAGAGGCACACGATTAACCGTATTCAATTCACCCAGGAAATACCAAAATGTATTTGGATTTGAAGGATATTTTCTGGTGGACCGGAATGAAGAAGGATATTGCGGAGTATGTAGCAGTTTGTGATGTATGTTAGAGAGTAAAGGCAGAGCATCAGAAGCCAGCAGGATTGTTACAACCATTGCCGATACCTGAATGGAAGTGGGATAAGTTAGGCATGTATTTTATCACGTGATTGCCCAGGACTCGTTCAGGCTATGACTCAATTTGGGTTGTAGTCGATCGGTTGACGAAAGTAGCTCATTTCATCCCAGTAAAGACCACTTACACCAGTGCTAAGTTGGCAAAGATATACATGACCAGGATCGTATGTCTGCATGGAGTTCCAAGGAGTATCGTATCAGATAGAGGAACCCAGTTAACCTCAAAGTTTTGGAGGCAGTTGCATGAAACTTTGGGTACCAGGCTAGAATTCAGTACAGCTTTTCATCCACAGACAGATGGACAGACCGAGAGAGTCAATCAGATTTTGGAGGATATGCTGAGAGCTTGTGCGCTAGATTATGGATCTAGTTGGGACGATAATTTGCCATATGCAGAGTTCTCTTACAACAACAGTTACCAAACGAGTTTAAAGATGGCCCCTTTCGAAGCTTTGTAAGGAAGGAGGTGCAGGACACCGTTGTCGTGGGACGAAGTTGGAGACCGCCAGTTGTTTGGACCTGACTTGATTAAAGAGTCTGAACAGAAGGTGAAGTTGATTCGCGATAGGCTCAAGGTAGCCCAGTCCAGACAGAAAAGTTATGCAGATTCTAAACGTAAGGAGACAGTTTACGAAGTCGGAGATAGAGCTTATCTTCGAGTATCTCCACTTCGGGGAACAAAGCGTTTTGGAGTTAAAGGGAAGTTAGCGCCACGATTTGTAGGACCATATCGAGTTTTGGAGCATATGGGAGAAGTGGCCTACAAGTTGGAATTGCCCGAAGGATTGTCAGGAGTTCATGATGTGTTCCACGTTTCCCAGTTAAAGAAATGTCACGCGGAGATGGCTGGCATACCGTTGAGAGACACAGTGCCTTTGGAAACTATTCAGTTGGATAACGATTTGACGTACGAAGAGAAACCAATTAAGATTCTCGAGTTTGCCAGTCGAGTCACTCGCAGCAAGGTTATCAAGTTTTGCAAAGTTTAGTGGAGTCACCACACGGAGGATGAAGCCACCTGGGAGCGAGAGGAAGATTTGCTCAAGGACCACCCTCACCTATTTTCTAACCAACCCGAATCTCGAGGGCGAGATTCATCTTAAGGGGGGTAGGTTTGTAACATCCCAAATTTTCAATTTGGAATGTTATACATTAGATCATCTATGCATATCATATTTTATTTTGCATTTTGGTTGATCCTAGAAATTCTACGCAACTCAATGACCCACGGAGAGAGTTGGGAATTTCGTTATCTTCATATTTGAGTTTTCTCAAATTTTGAGAATAGGATCATTTGATTTTATTTATTTTATCATCAATTATTTCTATTACAAAAATATGAGAGAGGGAATAAAATGACTTTCCCAAAATAAAGAAACATTGAGGATTTAATAATAAAATCAAATAAGATTTTATTTCGGAGTTTTTCGGTGTTTTATTTGAATTTAGGAAAAATGTGTGTTTTTCAAAATTGCATTTAGGTCCCAAATAAATGTTCACCTTGTGCGGCTTGATTTTAGAAGCCCGTGAAAATTTATTTCGGAATTTTTGGAGTCCGTTTAGTATTTCTTTTTATTTTTCTTCTGCGCGTAATTATTAAAAAAACGAACCGACCTACAGGCCGTGTCCTATCCGGACTCCGGCCCGACTTGCCCTTTATAAGCCGGCCCACCCCAGGCCGAACCCTAGCCCCAAGCCCCGCCCGCCGCCGCCGCCGGAGCCGCCGCCGCCGTCGATCCCGCCGCCCGAGGTTCGCCGCGCCTCGAAATCCGTGTCGTCGGTTTTTTTAAAACCGATCGGTTTTCGTCAGTTTATTTTTTTTAATTTCGGTTTTTTAAATAGATCAGTTTTTCCGGTTTATTTAAATAGCGAGCATTCGTCCGTTCGTTCGTTCTAACGAACGTTCGTCGTTTTTCTTTTTCTCGGATTAAATCCGCGATTTTTTTCATCGTGATTCCTGATCTCATTTTTGTTTTAGTATAACTTTTCGCTCGTTTATCGGAATCAGGCGATTCAAGCACCTAGAGTTTCGTCTCGAAACCCTCTATTTGTTTAACCAACTTAAACAGGATTTTGCTACCGTAAAATTTGCCCTAGATCCAGATTTGTAGAATGAAGTTGTTTTCTTTCGTCGTTTGACTTTCGTTGCTTCGTTCGATTTGATTTTTGTTGCCAACCGGAGTTCTTAAGTTGAACCTTCTGGTTAGATCTCTGATTTGAGTTTTACCTGTGCATTAGATGAGTACTTATTATATGCTCGTTTGTTTGTTTGCGATAGAATACCCGGAGTGCGCCGCTTGTTACTTCGAATCGCTAGGTTTCCCGGATCATCAGCAAGGCAAGTAACACTTTGATCATACCTTTTCTACTATCCAATTTTATTGCACTAGATCAATCCTCACACATTGCATGGTTAGGATCTAATTAAATTGTGGTATGGGAAGTAGATGAGGTAGTACCTATTACCTGTTTATTATCAAACCTTTGGGAGTTACTTCTACATTTGCTTATTATGCCGTGCTATGCTAGTAGACGTGGATTGGGTGAGTGTTATCCATGACAGATGTGAGTTTTGTTAATTAATGGTTTATCTAAGGTGGCAACTTAAACACACATCTGGGTGGATTGAGGCACCTGGGTATTCCAGGACTTGCCTGTTTTCTTTTGGACCGCCACCCAGGCTCAAAGGGATCATGAGACTATTCATACTAGATACTTCCGTGTGCAGCCACAAGCTATTATGGGTTCTAGAACAGTTGACTAAGTCGTGCGAACTCTTATAGTGGTAGACTAGCAGATGTAGGGGATGTAGGTGGTACGGTCTACCCGATCGTAAGGTGCTAGCGCTTCTGAAAGACTATGTCTCGGTCATCCGTCTTCTCAAACACCATGTAGTGCGAGAAACCAAACGGAGGCGATCGAGTCTTGTGGGGAAAAGTGCGCAAACCTCTGCATAGTGTAATAAACTAATCATGGTTAGCCGTGTCCCCGGTTATGGACATCTTGAGTATCTAGTACCTGGATTATCATGTGAATCTCAACATGTTACTCTAAATTAATTTTGTTGGGTTTTGTTTAATGATGATGCTTAATTGGGATTGAGAATGCTGTCAACCATTCTCAATGTTTAACAACTACCATGATAGTTAAATAAATTTATTCCTTTGAAGTAGGGAAAAATTGGCTTTACGCAAAACAGTAACCATAGAGATTTCCACCAGCCAAATATGCATATAGTATAGCTATTTCATTCCATTGCTCTCTATGTGTTACCTTGCCAGCATATTCCATGTGCTGACCCGTTTCGGGCTACAACGTTAATGTTGCAGACTTTTCAGACGACGATTAAGGAGTTTTTAGGTCGTGGTTCTATACTTAGTGATGCCGTTGGAGTTGATGGACTCACGTATCTTCCAAGCCTTCCGCTGTTATCGTTATTAGATGGCCTTAAGCCATATTTATTGTAATAAGTTCTCGTTTGAGACACTCGATGTAATAAGTGTGTGATTGCTACTCTGTTATAAATCCTCCGAGTACTGTGTAGTGTCAGCATTACTGATCCAGGGATGACACCGGATCACAGAGATCAGACTGTTTGAGGTCTGGTCGCTACACACTTCCACATTTCGGATTGAAATATCTGGCGGCCCCAATTCCAGCCCTGCAAAATCTCTCTTCTCCACCGTCCCCTTCCGCGCCCAGATTGCTCAAATCCCTAATTCGCCGCCAACCCTCGAATCGCCCCTCGTCTCATCTCTTTCCCCACCGTTCCCCACCTCTGTGCCGGACGACGACGAAGGCGACGGTCGTGCTTCACCACCGCACCGGAGCTACCTCATCTACGCCCTCGTCCACCACACCAGGTGGTCCACCGACAACATCGACCGCCGCAACCGACGTGCCTCACAGACACCGAGTTCCACCGCATCAGGTGCGCTTCACCGACGTCGTCTCCCAGTTCACCGGGGCTACTTCACCGAGCACATCGTCGCACCTCCGCCCCCCGAGGCTGTTGGGGCTTCACCAACGGTCTCGTCCACCGCATCGTAGCGCTCCACTGCCACTCAAGATCTACATCCATGCGCGGCCAGCCAACGCCAGCGCATCACCCTCAACGGCTCTGAAGTGACCCGCACTCTAGCTAGGCGAGCATGCCCAAACGCCGTCCCGAACTAGGTATCCACACATCACTCCCTTGTGCACTGTTCCGACGATGTTTGGATATCCTTTCACTGCTCTCTTAGCTTACACGCCTATGCAACTCTGACCTTAACTCTTATTTCTTCTGGAGATATCATCTGAAACAAGCAAATCCATATTTTAGCGAAGCATGACGGCGCTACGGGATCTGGTACACATCCTGCACACCCGTATAACCTTGTAAGTATCTGTCCTCCGGTACAACATCAAGGTTGATTCCTCTTATTTGATCAACCATTCGTCGTGTCAAAAATGCAGAGGGGGATGCAAGGAGCACAAGGCCTGCACATCTAAGCAAGTGGTAACATGGACTTGTACATGGAACATCCCAAGCGCAAGTAGAGCTACAGTGAGCCTCTACAACGATCTAGCGTAAGTCCCTGCATTTCATTTAATTCGTACTGGCATTCGTGTATGATTTGTGTGCAGCGGCTGATCCACAAATTCAAGTTACCAGGGGCGAACATTTAACTTAAAAAATACAAAGGCACTTGCACTCCAGAAATCAACATAACTTGAGAAATGTGAAGCTACATGCACTTTGAAAACCAGCTAATGATCCAAAGTAGTTCAGATTATAAACACTAAATGATGCAAGCACCAAAAAACACAAAATGCAACATGGTGTACAAGGACTACAAACATGGTCTGTACCTGCTTGAATTATTCGTTCTCTGGCTGAAAATATCGAAGTGTAATTGCACGTATAACCAGTGCGCAAACTGCATATCAATATATCTATCCTGCACAAGTATGCCAATAGTTTCAAACAACAGATTAGAAAAGTATTTATGCTATGTTGTCATGATACGGGGACTTTCTGGTAGATAGCCTCGACGTTTCCTCAAGCTATGAAAATGCACTATAATTTGCTTGTCATCAATGCCTGCAAATCTCTGTCTCTCTCAACATAGTAGATCATCATTAGACACTAAATCCTTCAATGAGCTTGCAAAATGCTTGCATTAGATCCCTCATTAGACACTATATGTTCATCACCAGGAGCATGTAAAATGTTTGCATCAAATCCTTCATTAGCAGTCTGTTCATTAGACACTTCAGGCTCAAGAACAACATGAGCTTGTATGTTTGCACCGGAAACTTCATTAGATACATCAGATTCAGTCAGTTCAGTATTGATTGGGGGAGTTATAAAATAAGTAGAAATCGGTTTCATTTTCTCATAGATTCCCTACATACAAGCAATTTTACAACACGGTCAGGTTTAACTATTGGCCAAAAATTGAAGAGTTGAATTAGACATAATTAGGGATGTGATGTACCTGCTTGCTGCGCATGCTACTCTTGCAAGCTGCGATTATCCGTTTGCGCAAGCTCGATGCCATGCTCGTGCTGCCGCCGTTGCCTCCCACGCAGGCTACACCCAGGGTTGGATCTTCATCTTCTTGTCCTTCCGTTCGCTTGAAGCCCGGTGACCGCCCTCCAACAAGGGTGCGAGGAAGTGCTGTGTCGGTCTGTCCAGCGGCGGCTAGGTTAGGAGCGAACCAGACTGGAGGCAGGAGCTAAGGAATTGGGATTTTTCCTGGTGTCGATCGATATGGGAGGCGCTCGTTTGGGCCGCGAGCCTGCTATAGGGCCTGCCTTGCACTTATGTTATTGGCCCATCCAAATTGAAACATTTTTCTTCATTTTTTACATTGCCTGATCATGCGTTGGGACGAACAAAAGTAGCGTGGGCCAACCTGGATGACTCAAACTAGGTGCACACTTTCCGGCCACCTGAGGAGGCCGCCCATACCAGCCCCTATGGTGGCGTCGCCCCCTTTTTTCGTGTATGATTGGATAGTGAAAAATATTCCAGTGGCGCTTGAGGGAGTCCTGGATTAGGGGGTCTCCGGACAGCCGGACTATATCCGTTGGCCGGATTGTTAGACTATGAATATACAAGATTGAAGACTTCGTCTCGTGTCCGGATGGGACTCTACTTGGCGTGGAAGGCAAGCTAGGCAATACGGATATGTATATCTCCTCCTTTGTAACCGACCTTGTGTAACCATAGCCCCTCTGGTGTCTATATAAACCGGAGGGTTTTAGTCAGTAGGATAACATACAATCATACCATAGGCTAGCTTCTAGGGTTTAGCCTCTCCGATCTCGTGGTAGATCAACTCTTGTAATCCTCATATCATCTAGAATAAATCAAGGAGGGCGTAGGGTTTTACCTCCATCAAGAGGGCCCGAACCTGGGTAAAACATCGCGTCCCCTGCTTCCTGTTACCATCCGCCTTAGACGCACAGTTCGGGAACCCCTACCCGAGATCCGCCGGTTTTGACACCGACAGCGCTTTTGATTTACCCACAGAATGGTTGAATTGCTTGTTTCTATGAACTGAGTTTGCCAATAATGTGAAGGATGCCAGTCTTTTCATCCTATTGTAGATTGCTTAGATCTCGATATGCCAAAAGTAATCACATGAAATATATAGTAAAAGCCACTGTGATGTGTTTGGCTACAACTAGTCTGACTACACGTCCTCATATAACATATCAAGGATGCACCATCTTACTAGATTAACCATTTGACTTACCCATGTAGTGTGGGAAGAAAGAAGTATTGGGACTGCGTATCCAAGCAATTGATGCCATGGACTCCTTCGTACAACCTTGTAAGCGAAAAAGAAGTTGCAGTGTGCTTGTACAAAGAACTAGCGTAAGTTCAGTTACCTGCTTCTCTGAATTTTAGTTAGCCACTTATTGCAAAATTGTTCAATTACGTTTCTTGGCTTAATTTAGTTTGCTACTGATTACATAATGACACAACCTGTTAATCATATTGCAGACTGCGCCTATCTATGTGTTTGATACATACTGTTAAGAATTACCTGTTTGCCTTAACATAAATATCTACTTGTTTGTTTAACTGCTTTGCTGCTGCAACAGCGGGTTACAATGATGTTAATAACTACTTTTCAGCATCCAACTGAAACTCTTTAATTCCTTGTTTGTTTAACTGGTTTTCTGTTATAACTCCCAGTTGACATGTTTTGCTAACTTCAACTTTTCTGAATCCAATTGGAACTTCAATGGCAAAACAGGTTAGCCCAAGATCAAAGAGTGAGGTCCCCATGGACGTTGCATCATCCCACAGCAGTGGCACTGGCCCGATCGTGCATTATGAATTGCCAACTGCTGATGCTCTAGAGGCTAAACTAGTGGTAGAAAGAGATTCTGCTTCTACACTTAGAGATGAAGTTGACATGTTGAGGAAGCAAACAACACAATCACAAGCAGTACTCAAGACAACCATTAAATATTTGGTGGATTTCAAAACGAAGCAAGCTGAGACAGACCAGATTGTTAAGGTCCCGAAGGAAAAAAGGAAATTAAATTCCTACTTGGTAAATCATAGGTGAAATGTTCTTTCCATAGTTGAATAACCTTTGTGTTGTCTGTTCATGTAATCAATCAAACCATTTTTTTAGAGATCATGTAATAATTGTTTTTTTTTTCGTTTTTTTGTTTGTAATTTTATTTGAGCACAAGTCTGTATTAATTGATAAGACTCGGAGACATTTCATTTGGATTGTTGTGCCAGACCTACAAGTATGCCAATCGGGCTGAATGTGCATTCATCAATAGTAGTATAGATGGACCATAAGTGGCACGCATCGGAAAGGGCGAAGATGCTGGCTAAAAAAAGGATGCTGTTGTAGCCAAAAAAAAGTATAGCGGCCTGGCTTATGTATGTTAGTTGATATTATTGATCCATATACTCTATAAGTGTTTATATGTCTGTTAGTTCCGTACATTCTTGGTTGATTGACTCGGTATTTGAATCTTGATACATCGCTTGTGTACATATCTAAATGGGAGTACACATTATGCTGCGTGTGACATTTGAGTTGGACATGAAGTGTTCCAAATATTCGAATTCACCTTAAACTGGATTCTAGTTTCTGAATTTGAGTATCGGCATTTGTAAACCATATTCATATATGACAGTGGAATACATCTTTGTCGTCCTTTTGAAGATATATAAAAACACATAGAATAATTTATAAAGATTCATATAGGAATACAAAATGGATACGAATTTAGTTGCTAAGGTAAACGTGGATGCTTATTATCCCAAAATTTGAAAGAAACAGCAAAATGTCCACTCCCACATCGGCTGCCCGAAGCCAAGTGTTTGGGAGATGGAAATTACTGTCTACCCATTACACGGACAATCCATCGGCCCGATTTCCACTGCTCTAAATAGGGGTAGGTTAGTAACTTCAATTAGACATGACACGACCGCCTCTGAGCCCATTCCGACACGGTGGGTGAGGGAGTCCTGGATTAGGGGGTGTTCGGGTAGCCGGACTATACCTTCAGCCGGACTCCTGGACTATGAAGATACAAGATTGAAGACTTCGTCCCGTGTCTGGACGGGACTTTCCTTGGTGTGGAAGGCAAGCTTGGCGATGCGGATATTCGAGATCTCCTACCATTGTAACCGACTTTATGTAACCCTAACCCTATCCGGTGTCTATATAAACCGGAGGGTTGTAGTCCGTAGGCAATCAACTCCATACACAACAATCATACCATAGGCTAGCTTCTAGGGTTTAGCCTCCTTGATCTCGTGGTAGATCTACTCTTGTACTACCCATATCATCAATATTAATCAAGCAGGAGTAGGGTATTACCTCCATTGAGAGGGCCCGAACCTGGGTAAAAAACATCGTGTCCCTTGTCTCCTGTTACCATCCGGCCTTGACGCACAGTTCGGGACCCCCTACCCGAGATCCGCCGGTTTTGACACCGACATTGGTGCTTTCATTGAGAGTTCCTCTGTGCCGTCACAATCAGGAAGGATGCCTCCTCCCGTCTGTAAAGACGGCGCCGTTGCTAAGGGAGCCTTGGCTGTCGGCCAAACCCTCCGGCTAGGTGGTTTCCTCATGACCGCCTGTTCGGCTGTTGCGCCGACAGTGACCTCTCGGGTCATCAAAAGCAACCTACACGTCAGCTCGGAGCTCATCGAGCAGCTAGATCCAATGGAGCTCTCTTCCGTAAACGAGCTCTTGGATCGCATCGCCGCCCTGGGGGTCGCTACGGATTACGACCAGGTTGGGCTTAAACCCGATCTAAGAGAAATTAACTCTCCCCAAGTCACCCACCACGTTGCCGTGGTAGAGGCGCAGTGTGGCGACCCTTCATCTATTTTAAGGACTAGCTACGTCCGAATTCCCGACTCCTCCAAGCCGGATACCCGCGGAGAGGAGGATGTAACTCAAGACCTGAGCTTAGGATCAGGCAACGGGCTAGATTCGTTGGACAACATCCAAGAATCCGAACTTCAGAGTTCGAAAACCCTTCGGCCTCCGAATCTTGGATTGGGTGAGGTTTCAGATTCAACGACACCTGCCCACCCGAACATAAGCGATCTCTCCCAAATCAGGCAGAGGCCCGAGGAAACAGTACATCATTACTGGGCCAGATTCCTCCTGGTTATGAACAGGATAAAGGATTGCCGCGAGGAAGACACAATCTCTATTTTCCGCAGTAATTGCACGGACGAGGGAATCCTTAACGCCGTAAGTCATCGTGATATTACACGCTTCGCTGACTTGGCATCCATAGTACAAAAATACTGTGCGATGGAAAGCGCCTGGAAAACCGAAATAAAATTTTGGGATAATCCGGCCTTGAATAGTAATCCCGTCCAAACTAAGAGGGTGCATCATCATAGGACACCCGGGATAAACACCAAAAAGCCAAAACCCTCTACAGGGCATGGAACTGTACTGGAAAGGTGGCTTGATGGACCCTGTAGAATTCACAGTACAGAGGACGCCACACCAACTCACAACCTTAGAGCATGTTGGATACTCCGGCAGGTGGCCAAAATTGGCGAGGACCTCTTAATCCTGGAGGCCGCAGAAAGCCAGCCCGAGGACACCAGTACCGTTCTCACAGTCTTCGAGACTTTCACATCAAACAATATGCGAAAAAGAACACTCCGCAGCCTCGCCAAAGTCTATCAAGTTGCAACAATAAATCCATGGAGCGACACTGCTATTACCTTCAACGCAAGTGATGAACCTAGATTCCGAACAGCCCGAGCACCAGCCGCATTGGTCCTCAGTCCCATAGTGGATGGCTTTCGCCTCACCAAGGTGCTCATGGATGGAGGCAGCGGACTGAACCTCATTTATGAGGAAACCCTTTGAATAATGGAAATAGACTGGAACCGCATCGAGCGAAGCAGCACAACCTTTAGAGGAATAATCCCCAGTCGGGAAGCGCGCTGCACAGGAAAAATCACACTAGATGTGGTGTTCGGCACGCCGGATAATTATAGGTCCGAAGAAGGCCCCGTTTAAGAGCGGACATCACGCTTTACTAGGGCGGGAAGCATTCACAATCTTCCAAGCAATACCCCATTACGGGTACATGAAGCTTAAGATGCCCGGGCCGAATGGAATTATCACTCTAGCTAGTGATCCGGACATAGCACTCCGCGCCGAAAACAAGACGGCCGCATTCACCCTTGAGGCGCTATCCGAAGCCTTAGCAGCCAAGGAACTGACTGCGCTGCGCTCCACGGTTAACAGGGATGATGTGATACTCGATAAGAGATCCAAATCCACATCCTTCAAGCCAGCCGACGAAATAGTCAAATTCCAGGTCCATCCAACGGACCCCAACAAAACAACTTCAATCGGGGCACGACTGAACCCTGATGCAGACGCCGCACTGCGAGAGTTCCTACAAGAGAACTGGGACATCTTCGCCTGGCACCCTTCAGACATGCCAGGGATCCCACGCAGGCTGGCCGAACACAGCTTAAATATCCTAAAAGGATTTAAACCAGTCAAACAAGCCCTTCGGCGTTTTTCCGAACCCAAGAGACAAGCTATGGGAGAGGAGCTAGCCAAGCTATTAGAGGCCGGATTCATCAGAGACATAAAACATCCGGACTGGCTAGCAAACCCGGTGATGGTACCAAAGAAGGACAAATCCTGGCGCCTGTGTGTCGATTTTAAAGACCTTAACAAGGCTTGCCCAAAGGATCCTTTCCCCCTCCCCTGCATCGATCAAATCATCGATGCCACCGCAGGATACGATTTGTTGTGTTTCCTCGACGCATACTCCGGTTACTATCAAATCAAGATGGCAGAATCAGACCAAGCTGCAGCAGCATTCATCACACCGTACGGCCCATTCTGCTTCAACACAATGCCCTTCGGGCTAAAAAACGCCGGCGCAACATATCAGCGCATGATCCAGACATGTCTGGCAAACCAGATCGGCAAAACAATGGAGGCGTATGTGGATGATGTGGTCGTCAAATCCAGACATGTCGAATCCCTAGTAAACGACTTGAGGCTTACATTCGATAACCTCCGACAATATGACATCAAGCTCAACCCAGAAAAATGCGTCTTCGGCGTTCCAGCCGGAAAGCTCTTGGGCTTCATTGTATCCGGTAGAGGAATTGAAGCAAACCCAGCCAAGATCCGAGCTTTGTCACAATTGGATGTCCCAAAGGACCTTAAACAAATACAAAAATTAACCGGGTGCGTGGCGGCTTTAAGCCGCTTCATCTCCCTCTTGGGAGAAAAGGCACTACCCCTTTATCGCCTCCTTTGGCGCACCGAACACTTCGAGTGGACGGATGCCGCCACAGCCGGACTTGATGAAATAAAAGCCATATTGGCAACAAACCCAGTCCTGGCCGCGCCAATCACCGGCGAACCAATGTTATTGTACATTGCGGCAACACACCAAGTTGTCAGCGCAGTGCTCGCTGTCGAGCGGGAAACGGACGGACACAAATTCCCCCTTCAAAGGCCGGTCTACTACGTGTCCACTGTCCTCACTCCATGCAAATCACGGTACCCGCATTATCAAAAGATTGCATACACGGTATTCATGGCATCCCGGAAGCTACGACACTACTTTCAAGAGTGTTCCATAACAGTAGCCTCGGAAGTGCCACTAAACGATATTATCAACAACCGCGATGCAACGGGCCGGATTGCAAAATGTGCCATCGAGCTTCTCCCGTTCGACATAACCTATAAGCCACAGCGAGCTATTAAATCACAAGTTTTGGCCGACTTCGTCGCAGAATGGACGGAGGCCGAGCTCCCTAAAGAGTACGGCACATATTCAAACTGGATTATGCATTTCGACGGCTCCAAAATGTTGGCCGGACTGGGGGCTGGCATCGTCCTGACGTCCCCCACAAGAGACACAGTCCAATATGTGCTCCAGATCATGTACACGGATTCCAACAATACAGCCGAATATGAGGCCCTCCTACATGGTCTTCGGATAGCAGTATCCATGTGTATCCAGCGCCTAGAGGAATGCGGGGATTCAAACCTCACGATATCCCAAATAAATGGAGACTTCGATGCCAAGGACCCAAAAATGGCAGCTTACCGCAATGCCGTCCTAAAAATGTCAGCTCGGTTCGAAGGGCTGGAGTTTCACCATATAGCCCGAGAAAACAATCAAGCAGCGGACGTCCTGGCACGCATCGGAGCAAAACGTGATGCAGTCCCCCCAACATCTTTTTGGAAAGATTGTTCAAGCCATCCGTAGCATGGGAGGGGGAACCCGCAAATAATAGCCCGGACCCAGCCGCACCACTCGACGCCGAACAATCTGACACAGTTGGAGGCTCCGCCAATGAAATTACACCTTCAGCCCACGTAATAATGGCAGTCATCGCCCCGTGGACAGAATCATTCCTAGCCTACCTTACTAGGTAGGAACTCCCGGAGGATCAAAACGAGGCCGGCTGCATAGTGCGGCGATCTAAAGCCTATAGAGTCCATGAGGGAGAGCTTTATAAGAAAAGCACTACCGGAGTCCTTCAAAGGTGCATCAACGAAAAGGAAGGGCGGAACCTTCTGGCTGAAATTCATGCCGGACTCGGTGGTCACCACGCCGCTGCTCGGTCCCTTGTTAGCAAGGCTTTCCGTACAGGCTTTTATTGGCCGACGGCCCGGGCAGACGGTCAGGACCTAGTCCAACGATGCGCTGGTTGCCAACTTTTTGCCAACCAAAGCCATATGCCACCCACCGCACACCAAACTATACCCATCACCTGGCCTTTTGCGGTCTGGGGGCTTGACATGGTCGGACCCCTTAAAGGTGGGACCGATAGGAAAAAATACTTACTGGTCATGGTGGATAAGTTCACCAAATGGATAGAAGCCAAGCCTGTTAAAACGGCCGAATCCGGACCTGTGATAGACTTCATATCCGGGGTTGTACACCGTTATGGCGTCCCCCACATCATCGTAAACGATAACGGTACAAACTTTACCACCGACGAGGTAAAACTCTGGTCCAAAAACATGGGCATCAAGCTCGATTATGCTTCCGTCTATCACCCACAAACCAACGGCCAGGTCGAACATGCAAATGGTCTTATCATGAGCGGCATTAAACCCAGACTGGTGCGGTCCCTCAAGGAATCTAACACGCACTGGGTAGAGGAGCTCGACTCCGTGCTATGGGGGCTGCGGACCACGCCAAATCGCACCACCGGATACACACCATTTTTTATGGTGTACGGCGCAGAGGCAGTTCTGCCCTGCGACATAATTCATGACTCACCTAGAGTGCGCATGTACGAAGAAAGAGAAGCCGAGCTCGATCGGCAAGACAACTTGGACGCCCTGGAGGAGGAGCATGACGTGGAAAAAGCCCGTTCCGCATTTTATCAACAGCAGGCCCGAAGATATCAAAGCAGAGAAGTACGGGCCAAAAGTTACAATGTTGGCGAACTAGTTCTGTGCCTGCCGGATAAGAAAAAGGACAAACTCAAGCCCAAGTGGGAAGGTCCATTCATAATCGACCAAGTCCTGACTGGCAGGGCGTACCGCCTGCGAGATGCGTCGGATAACCGACTCGAGCCGAACCCGTGGAACGCCACCCATCTCCGAAGATTCTATGCCTAGCATCGGACTCTGTGTTCGTCTCCTTCCTCTGTCCATTTTTTGCAATTTTCTGTCTTACATTTCTCTCCTTCCCCTCTTTTCTTTTATAGCCCTTCAAGGCTCATCTAGTGACGCGCCACTCACGCTCATTAAACCTGGGGGCTTCTTTAATAGAAGCTTATTTATACGGGCTTCACGCCCAACACATGCGTCAAACTTCTGCATGTACCTTTTTCTTCACCATTATATGCATCCATATGACTTAAGTTTTGGCCAAGCTGGGTTGCCTAGCTCCTGTGCTTACCCCTACGTTCCCGATTGTTCGGCTAGGCGGTAAAGGGAGCACCTCTACGATTGTTACTGCCGAGTCAGCCGGATGTGTACCTCAGACTGGGTGAAGCCGAAAGCTAGCGTTCTTAAGGGAATATTCGGTCGGTGAGATAAAAGATGATCTTTTTACTCATTTTATGCGCCCCCAGATGCTTTTTTCTGCGTCTTTTTACGCAGTCCGGACATGCACTTTAGGGCATGCCTCCCAGCGAAAGGAACCCCTAACGGAACTATTCTCTCTGGAATATGTTTCTTACTAACCATGTAATATAACACAACTAGTTGGGCACTTGTCTGATAAAGCACTAATGACCCCTACGCCTGGTCTCCACGCATACCACGGTTCTTATATAACCGCTATGGTATTCGGACACACTCCGGACCGTCAGGTCCCGAGGTTGAAGAGAAAAGGTCGGCAACGACAAACGATCTACAATCCGGCTAGAAGGCATTACACATGTCAATTCAAAATTACATAGTCATTCTGACTGATTGTATTCCTCTTCTATACCATCTATCAGGCTGTCTAATTTACAGTCCTGCTGGGAATACTTCGCGGCCAACTCTACTTGGCCGTATACTAAGCTCACAGGGATCCTCTTCCCGTCAGGCCCCACTGGTCCGACCTCGGCCATGTGGTTTGGGTCAGACTTTGTAAAACGGGTCTTCACCATGGCCCAGGCTTCCCTAGCGCCTTGTCGGCAGGCCGATATCTTCCACAACCGGAAGCGCCGCCGAGCTCCCTTCAGCTTCTCCGCAAGCTCTCCAAGGCCCTCGGGCATGGAGTGGGCAGGCCATAAGGCTTGGGCAACGCCTTGCATCGCCTGCCGAATTCGCTCGTGCAGTTGCATGAGTTCGGGAAGATGGTCACCCGTAGAACCGGGCATCTCCTCTGCAGGACGACCTGTGAGCATACCTACAGACATTACTCTATTAGTCGACTTCCTCGCCGAACTCCTTTTTCAAAGTTCGTTCAAGCACTTACTAAATATGTCGCGTCGAAGCCACTGATTCTCCATCGTGGAGTCCGACAGCTGGCCACGAACATCTTTAAGTTCGACGTCCAGCCTGGTGTTGGCATCCTGAAGATCATTCTTCTCTCGCCTCACCTTTGTCAACGTACTCTCACCGGCCTTTAGCCGGCGTAAGAGTTGTTGCTTTTCCGGATCGAGTCCAGTGCCATCTGCAACATGATTTGTCAGATTTGCACCCACACCGCACAATACTAATCTTTCGAAGTGTATCTTACCTGAGGGGGTCTCTTTGGGCTCCCCTGCTGCGGCCAGTGCGGCCTCTAGTTGGGCCTTGCACTTTTCCAGCTCCTGGAACAGTACAGTATTCTTCTCTGTAAGAACCTGCATATTAAATGACCCTTAAATCAGTTGCTCTAACTGTTTCAAGTCTCGGGGGCTACTGGTATATATATATTTGACCAAAATTTTCTTACCTGTATGTCTTTTACATACTGCTCCGTGGCTCTGGCTAAACCATTTTGAGCGGCACGGAGGTACGCATCTCCCGAATTAAAGGCATCTAAAGCCTCTTGGGAGAAACAAGCGTCGCGTAGAACTGTCCGACGACGCCTGTGGTTCATGGCACTCTCCACTTCAGAATTTGTGGTAGACATCCT
The DNA here is from genome assembly GCF_056163025.1 of Triticum urartu. Taxonomy (NCBI): domain Eukaryota; kingdom Viridiplantae; phylum Streptophyta; class Magnoliopsida; order Poales; family Poaceae; genus Triticum; species Triticum urartu. The sequence continues at coordinate 298,266 of NC_141873.1, read as the reverse complement.
GTCCGCATCCTCTGTCGGAGGAGCGTCCAGTGTGCGCCTTGTGCTCGCCTCCGCTTCCTGGCCAGACGTTGGAGCCTGGCTGGTGGAGGCGCGATTGGCAACCTCTCCGGATGTAGTCTGGCGAGGTCTCTTCATTCTGAAGATAGCACGAACGTTAATATGCCCTGATAGAATAAAACCAGGGAAACAGAGGGTGCTCTATACCTTTGCGTCGGCATCTCAGTCCGGACTACATTCCTTTTTGCCCCACGGGGCCCTGCGGCCCCTTGTTGGCTAGCCGCCGCAGGTTCGGCCTCCCGCCTTGAAAATCTCCCCTGCAAAACACGGTTGTCGTTAGAAACACCGGAATACGTGGGAGTGGAATCTCTCTCAAGGGAATGAGACTCCGGTTTCTGTCACCTGGGAGGCCGGAATTAACCCTTGGTAATCAGCCATGATGGCTACCAAGGTATTGTCCTTGCTTAGCTGATGGAACACCCCGTCGATAAGCTCCACCGATATGTCCGGATCCTCTTCGGAGTCCGGATCGAGGGACCGTTCTGGGTCCTCGGGCTGTGGAGGGCGGCTGTTTATATCCTTTACCACCTGTCGCAGTTCCTGCATTGAAGTCGTTAGACTACATATCTAACCGTGGGAGTATAAAACAAACGGGCAAGCGCAGTTGTTCACTTACCCAACTTGGAGGATCGTACATAGTAAATCCGGCCTGCGGGTTGACGCGGAGGAATTCCTCCTTTTCTCCCTTGTACAAAGAGGATAAGATCTTTACTAGAGTGGCAGCTAAGGCCGGCCCCTTACGACCGTAACGGGTGGCGTCATCCTCCCCGTTGAAGTCCCACATGGGGTGGCCTCTATATTGAAGTGGCTGCACCCCCCGCATAATGCATGCGGCCATGACTCCAATCATGGTTAGTCCGGAATGAGCCAACAGTCTTATCCGGCCCATCAGGTAAAGGACATCTCTGTCGCTTTCTCTCTGAGAGCTCCGCAGACGCCAGCTCAAGCGTTTCTTCAATGGAGCACTGGTGAACTCAGGGAGACCGACCCGGATAGGGTCCGGTAGCGGGACGTCATCTATGTAAAACCATTTCGAAGGCCAGTCCTCGGACACCTTCTTTGGGGTTCCGGATAGGTATCCGGTCCGGGCGATGCGCCATACTTCGGCTCCGCCAACTTGGTATATAGACCCCTCTCGAGAACGGGGCACCAGGCAGAATAACCTCTTCCACAGTGCGAAATGAGCCTCAACACCTAAAAATAGCTCGCAAAGGGCAACGAAACCCGCAATATGTAATACGGAGGCGGGCGTGACATTGTGCAGCTGGAGGCCGTAGAACTCCAGAAGCCCGCGAAGAAATGGATGAATTGGAAACCCCAGTCCCCTTATTAGATAGGGGACGAGGCACACCCGCTCTCCTTTAGAAGGATTGGGGGTGCTCTCCGCTTGTTTTCCGCCATTGTAGGTGGCGAGACCGGCTCGGACCAGGACCATGTATGCCTGAGGGAGAAATCCCTTGGCCTGAAGCGACACTAACTCGCTATGCGGGATGGTGCAACTCTCCCAGTCCCCGGGTTTGGGACCGGAGGGGCGAGGGGAGGAGCTGCGACGGCTGGTCATGTTGGAATGGACCTTTGCTGGAAGCGCTCTGATGATAACTCGCGGAAAGGAGAAGATGTGGTTTGGACCTAAAACCCCATCCCGTTAAATAGGCGGCTCGTTTATACAGCTAGGGGTGTGGATGTAAAAACGCCCCGACTTTTCGCATTCGTTTGACACGTGGAAGACGGCCATTATTGGGCGTGGAAGCCGAGGAGCACTACATTACAAAAATCGGACATTATTCCTACAGGTACACAAGATTTGGAGAAGAACCCGCCTTGCAATGCCGAACAATCTACGCGCCGGACTCATCGTCATTGAAGCCTGGTTCGGGGGCTGCTGAGGGAGTCCTGGATTAGGGGGTGTTCGGGTAGCCGGACTATACCTTTAGCCGGACTCCTGGACTATGAAGATACAAGATTGAAGACTTCGTCCCGTGTCCGGATGGGACTTTCCTTAGCGTGGAAGGAAAGCTTGGCGATGCGGATATTCGAGATCTCCTACCATTGTAACCGACTTTATGTAACCCTAACCCTATCCGGTGTCTATATAAACCGGAGGGTTGTAGTCCATAGGCAATCAACTCCATACAGAACAATCATACCATAGGCTAGCTTCTAGGGTTTAGCCTCCTTGATCTCGTGGTAGATCTACTCTTGTACTACCCATATCATCAATATTAATCAAGCAGGAGTAGTGTATTACCTCCATCGAGGTGGCCCGAACCTGGGTAAAAAACATCGTGTCCCTTGACTCCTGTTACCATCCGGCCTTGACGCACAGTTCGGGACCCCCTACCCGAGATCCGCCGGTTTTGACACCGACAGTGGGCGTCAAACATGGGCGGCAAAACTCATTTGATTCAAGCTCGTCCGAAAGACATTTGTTTCTCCCTCCATTTCCCATTCATACACGGTGGGCGGCAAAACACCCTCTCCTCGTCCTAAATAGATGTAGGCTAATATTTTAAATAGGGGCAGATGTGTAACTTCCATCAGACGTGACACAACCTCCCTACCTGTCAGCCCCGTTCATACACCGTGGGCGCCAACCATGGGCGGCAAAACACCCTCTCCTCGCCCGAAATAGTTACCGGCAAATATTTGGGAGATGCGAGATTACCGTCCTATCCCCAACTGACGAGATGTCCAAATTTGAAACGGGGGATAAGTTCGTAACTTTCCCATATTTCAGACAGGCGCATCCCAAAAACATGGTTCCCCGTACCTCTCCCTCCATTTTCCCATTCATACACCGTCCGCGCTAGAACACCCCATTCCCACACCAGCCTCCGTCCGCCACCCCATCCATCGCCGCCGTCCTCCACCATGCCGGAGCGCCTACCAAGACCGCGTTGTCCACTGCTAGAGATGGACGTTTCTCATCCACGGCGACGGAACAACAGCCTTGCATCGCGTCCTCTTGCTTCATCGGCGCCGTCGTCCTCTTTGCCGGGGCCGCTCACACGACCTTCTCTTCCACCTTAACGGGACTTATCCCCCGATGCACCCGTCTACCGTTGTAGATCTGCTTCAACGCCACCGACAGCCATCGCACCCCCCATGCCTACATGGCGCCGCAAGAGAGGTGGTACTTCATATCTCCTCAACTTTTTGATCTCAACCAGAAAATAGATCTTAACTTGGTTACTCTACTTTCTTTTCAGCTCTTAGAATTTAGTTCTTAGTTCGAAGCAAACAATGGATGCTAAATATCATTTCTCCGGTTTGCAGCTTCAAATCTGCCATGGCACAGCCATAATACGGTTTAATTGATCATGCTTAGGGTTTAATTGATCATGTTGGTTCCGTGGTGGTTTCTTTAACAGAAATCAGAGGGGAAACCCTCTTTTGCTAAAAAAAATATATGCTTAGAGTTTCCCCCTTTTATGATCACTATACGATCAGAATACATGCTTCGTGTCATAATAACACTGCTCCACCTATCAATCTAAACAAGCATAGTTGTTCAAATACGAATCTGATAGTATTAAAATAGAGTTGTTTAATTGGTCAGCTAAATATTCCTAAATTAGTTTCGAAAATGCATGTTCGCCGCTCGGGTGTGTATCTCTGTGTGTGGTCTAGTCAGCACGGTTGGGGAGGTGAACTTTGCATATGCAGGGGTTTATAGGGAGACACTCTCCGAGATGAAACCGCAATGCATTCCATAGATAATCTGACTACTTTTTATGTTTTCATGAATCTCAGATTCTGAACAGCATCATAATGATTATGAGCTTGCGCGCATGAAAAGAATAAAGCAGAACAATGCCATGGCTGTCAAACTTGGCATTAAGGGACTGAAATCAAGTCTGGATGCAATGCAATGCAAACACTCTCCACCTACAGATTCATGCTCAGAATATGATCCTAATAGTGAATCTGAGCTAGAGGGAGACCTAAGTCAATGTAGCTCCCTAGTGGAGGAGTCAGAGGAAGATGCCCTATCTTATTCACCCATCAAGGTACTTGCTCTAACTTTCCAAGGTTACATTGCTCGCACATATCTTGCAACTGATGCTTTGCATTGCTTCTACTTTGTTCAACTGCCATTAGCTTAGTTTACACATCGTGTATGTGAATACGCCCTGCCTATCCATTTTCAGTACATATTCCATCTGTCATCATACCATATTTATCCATTCAAATGTTGTTCTTGTGTATCAGACGTTCAAAAGGAAGAGGGCGATTGCTGATCGTGGAGCAGCACAAGCAAAGTATTTGGAAAAGGTAGTGGCACCTGATAAATCAAATAGCCCATTAGGTGTAGTTGCAATATCACCTGACCCACAAAATACCCTAACTCTAGCAGACTCTAGCCCTACTACACTGGTCATTTCTGATGCCCCAACTCAGCAGACCCCAACTGCAGCAAACAGTATGATTATGCTAGTTGACATAGCACCAGCTGTACGACGCAGAACCCCCATTCCAGCAAAGAGTACACCAAATCTAGTTGCCAAATCCCTTTTCGAAGATGAAGCTTACGTTGTTGTCAGGAACTTTGTGCGCATCTTTCCTTCATGGAAAGATTATACCACAGACACAGAACAATTTCCAGTCTTCCTCCGCAACTTACGCGTAAGTAATGTACTGATGTTATTCATGGCCATTACTGCATATGTTTCTGCTGACAGAAGACACAAGATTTCATTCTTTTAAATAGTCGAGGCGGAAACTGGATTGTGATGATGAGCAAGGGTTGGTTGCACTTTTCAAGCACTCGTTGACGAAGTATCGTTCCTACCTGAGGCAAGCGCACTTCGATGGCAAGCCTCTGAACGAAATTTCTGTAAAGTCTCCGGTGCTACATTTATCCGACGGTGACTGGAATAATCTTGTTACACATTGGTCTCGGCTGTAGCGTAAGGTACTGACTATGATATCACATCACAATTTAAACTACATTTCCGCATTTTCCTTAATGTCTCACTTGTATGAAAGCTTTTAGCAGAAGAACATTCGTTCTCAAGGGACCACAGAATCTCGCAACTATACTGCACACTTCATTGATCTTGTGAGCACCTCTTGCCCTGTATGACCATACTTACTTTCATAGCTGTTTGATTATGTAGCATCACTGGACATGTTAGCCTCGTAATCGTCCATTTGGTGGACATTATAAGATCCGTATGGACTCTTACATAAATTTAGAATCAACCCAATGCTTTTGAAGAGGTTTAGCTCTGCAGACCTCTTGTAAGGACTGAACGTGGTCTATCACTATACTTACATTAATAGCTACTCCCTCCGTCCCATAATATAAGAACGTTTTGTACAGTACACCAGTGTTCAAAACACTCTTGTATTATGGGAAGAGGGATTGGTTCATTTTGTAGCATTCTGCATCTTATCTCCCTCGCCCACCATTTACTAAAAAAGATCAGATCTATATTTAATCTTACCAACAAGTAGAATACACAGACAATGCCAGTGCAGAAGTGTAGCCCATTGCTCTTGTCAGTACATTTTGTCCTGTAACGCTTGTACTTCCAGGGATTGGTAGTTAATTATGTAGCATCAATCTGCATCTTATCTTCATTATCCTCTATCCCTTCCAGTATTATCATATCTATAATTACTCTCTACAAAATATAGAGTACAAGCAATGCTTATGAAGAAGATTCTATGCTGAAATTCTTGAGTTATCCTTCCCTTGTCATGGAGAAGGGCATTATAAAGCCAGTGTTAACTGTTAATGTAAGTCAGTCCTTCTAAAGCCTTTATCCTCAACTGCTGTTTAATTTTCTCATACTCCCTATCATTTACTGCTGTTTAGTTTGCTGTTTCTACCAAAATGCATGTTCGTAAGAACCGTAAGTTCTAAGTTTTAGTTGTAAAACCAAATTCCTTATTCATACCATGCACATTACTTAATACTCCCTATATGTATGCTTGTTTTTGTGGATCTATAATCCAGTGTGTGGTGAAGCAGCCCACGTTTGCACCTTGTCATCTCCTGTTTTATCTTACTGATGTGGCTGATGATATGAACAACATGCCATGCACATTATCCAAAATAGATACAATGATTTTCTTTGCCCTTCATTTATGCTTGTTATGTTGACATGGTAATCCAGTAGTGTGGTGAAGCTCCCCGCATTATGAACAATGCCAAATTATGCTATTGATATTTTGAACATACTCTTTATTTTATAATTTGAAATTGGATAGAATTGACAGAACAATTATCATCTTTGTTTATACACGTGCAAAACCTGTCATCTCTCTGATTTGTTTCAGGGTGATATGCCTAATGGCATGCACAAGTCTGCTGAAGGCTGTGAGACAAACCCAACATATATTGCAGCAAAGAAGGCAAAACATCTTGAAGATAGCGAGACAACCCCAAAGTCTTTTCTTGATGCAGTGTTCAAGTTACTTGAGACTAACAGTCAGACAAGCTCACAGAATTCATTGTCTGAATCAGTTCGACTTCTTCAGTCCCAAGTTCTAGCAGAAAGGCATTCTGCAACTCAACTTCAACTTCAAGTCCTATCTCTAAGAAAGATTGCGGAGAACACCAATGAGAACCTCATCGCTAAACAAATACACCTGGAAGCTATGACCGACATGCTAGGCCGGTCTCACAGCCTTGCTCAGCAGCTTGCGCAACAGTTCCCCCGCAAGGCTAACCTTTCTTGAACTGTCTTGGAAGTGGTCTCGGTTCAGTATTATTTTTTTACGTTGCAATGGTGCCCAGTTTTTGTAATCTGCTTCTTCGTTGCGCTTTATGATCACTGGTGGCGAACTTTGATGCCCAGTGGATGTAATATACCTTAAATCCTTTATTGTGTAGTGCAGGTTTATTCTTAGTTACTATGCCGTAATTTCTTTATTGTATAGAGTAGGTTTGTTCTTAATCCCTACTAGTTACACAGCAGCCCGAAATGAACCCCGGCCCATGATTGTGCGAATCAAATCATGGGCTTTTAACAAGCCAAAATTGTCTGGGTCCTTGTTTGGCCCAATCAGATATCGACTGCGAGCAGGCCGGATGCAAACCGGGCCGTAGTTAGGCCCAACTATATGACAGGATTTTAACAGGCTGAAATTAATATAGGGCCGAAATGTTAAACGGGCCCTTAATAGGCCAAAACTAATATCAGGCCGAATTACTAAGTGGGCCTTTAGCAAGTGGGCCCAAAAGTATAGTGTCCAGTTGATGGGCCGAATCTGATATGGGCCATAATTGTGCCCAAAGCCTCTTAAAGGGCCAGACCTGATCTGGGCCGTAATTTGGCCCAGAACGTCGTAGGCTTTTAACGGGCCAGATCTCATATGGGCCACTATTAGGCCCAGAGCGTGGCAGGCCATTAATGGACCGGATCAAATACGGGCCGGCATTTGGCCCAAAACACGACAGCCAGTTAATGGGCCGGCCTACTAGGGTCCTCAAAATCTTGTGGGCCTACAGCTGGGCCGACCCATTAATGTCGGCAAAATCTCGTGGTCCTTTAGCTGGGCCGGCCCATTATGACCCGCAAGAATCTTGTGGGCCTTTACCTGGGCCGGCCCATTATGGCACACAAAAATCTTGTGGGCCTTTACCTGGGCCGGCCCATTATGGCACACAAAAATCTTGTGGGCCTTTAGCTGGGCCGGCCCATTATGGCCCGCAAAATCTTGTGGGCCTTTAGCTGGGCCAGCCCATTATGGTCCGCAAAATCTCGTGGGCCTTTAGCTGGGCCGGCCCATTATGGTCCGCAAAATCTTGTGGGCCTTTAGTTGGGCCTGCCCATTTAAACTTGTTGGGCCGTGCCACGTGTCGACATATCATAGGCGCCTTCTGTCCAGTGAGTGGATGACATCTGTCCCGACGATGAGCCGACACGTGTTTACTCTAGCCAATGATGATTTTACACGTGGAAAATCCCCATTGGTCGGGGCTGTTAACGGGTTATCGGATCCAAAACCCGACCTGATAGCTTAACGGCGTTCCGTTACGGTGGATGCCACGTGTCGGTCACCCTTGACGAAAGCACTTCGGTGACGCTTGATTTATCGTCATGGAAGTGGACACTTCCATGATGATAATTTTGGTAATGTCATGGAACACTTCTACGACAGCACAAGTATGACTATGTTGATTCTGTCATAAATTTGTCATGGATGTACATGCATGACAAAAAAAGCGACCTACTGTGACAAACACGTATCATCACGGAAGTGTATTTTTTTGTAGTGTTGGCTATGTTACCGCTTTGCTCAGCCCCTCTTATAGCGTTGCTAGTTGCAGGTGAAGATGGAGTTTGTTCCATGTTGGAACATGGATTTTGTTTGGGATATCACAATATCTCTTATTTAATTAATGCATCTATATACTTGGTAAAGGGTGGAAGGCTCGACCTTATGCCTGGTGTTTAGTTCCACTCTTGCCTCCCTAGTTTCCGTCATACCGGTGTTATGCTCCTTCATTTTGGGTTCCTTACGCGGTTGGGTTATAATGGGAACCCCTTGACAGTTCGCCTTTAATAAAACTCCTCCACCAAGGCCCAACCTTGGTTTTACCATTTGCCACCTAAGCCTTTTTCCCTTGGGTTCTGCAGACTCAAGGGTCATCTTTATTTTTAACCCCCCCGGCCAGTGCTTCTCTAAGTGTTGGTCCATCCTAAGCGATGTCCGGCACCCCCTGGGCAACTAGGGTCTATGCCAACCCGACGTCTTGCTAATCCGGTGTGCCCTGAGAACGAGATATGTGCAGCTCCTATCGGGATTTGTCGGCACATTCGGGCGGCTTTGCTGGTCTTGTTTTACCATTGTCGAAATGTCTTGTAACCGGGATTTCGAGTCTGATCGGGTCTTCCTGGGAGAAGGAATATCCTTCGTTGACCGTGAGAGCTTGTGATGGGCTAAGTTGGGACACCCCTGCAGGGTTTGAACTTTCGAAAGTCATGCCCGCGGTTATGGGCAGATGGGAATTTGTTAATGTCCGGTTGTAGAAAACTTAACACTTAACTTAATTAAAATGCATCAACCGTGTGTGTAGCCGTGATGGTCTCTTCTCGGCGGGGTTCGGGAAGTGAACACGGTGTTGCAGTTATGCTTGAGCGTAAGTAGTTTCAGGATCACTTCTTGATCACTTCTAGTTCACGACCGTCCTTTGCTTCTCTTCTCGCTCTCTTTTGCGTACGTTAGCCACCATATATGATAGTGCTTGCTGCAGCTCCACCTCACTACCTTTTCCCTACCCATAAGCTTAAATAGTCTTGATCGCGAGGGTGTGAGATTGCTGAGTCCCTATGACTCACAGATTACTTCAAACAGTTGCAGGTGCCGATGATAACCGTATATGTGACGCAACCGAGCTCAAGGAGGAGCTCGATGAAGATTGTGTTTGTTGTGTTGTTTCATTTCCAGTTGATCAATAGTGGAGCCCAATTGATGCGATCGGGGATCTTTTGCATTAGGGGTTGTCTTTCTTTATTTGGTTCCGTAGTCAGACCTTGATTGTATCTGGATGATGTAATGCTATTTTCATGTATTGTGTGAAGTGGCGATTGTAAGCCAACTCTTTATCCCTTTCTTATTCAGTACATGGGATGTGTAAAGATTACCCCTCTTGCGACATGCCTACTATGCGGTTATGCCTCTAAGTCGTGCTCCAACACATGGGAGATATAGCCGCATCGTGGGTGTTACACAGCATGATCGCGGTCGTCTTTTTCAGGGTTGGGTTCTTGAGAAGGAGGCCCGAAGAATTCGTCACCGTACCCATGTTCGGCAAAGTACTTATTGACGTTGGTAAATGTACCATCGTCGTTGTCGTTGTCGTCCGGATCCTGTGCCATATGCATGTTCGAATCATGTGCCATAGGGATGTCCGACATGTCCGGTAGCGTTGCGGCGGTCTTGCCATGGCTTGGCGCCGACACGATTGGCGGTGTTGTCTGTGGGGTGGTGTCCCTCGCCCCCAAACGAATCTGGCTCTTCGTCTGAAGCAGGGGCCAACTTACGCAGGCGCTGAGTGTCATCACATCATCTTCGTCGGCCCCAGCGGGTCGAATCGGAGGTAGCAACTCGTCGCAGCCTGGCAGCACCCGAACCAGTTCAACCCTATACACGGTGGGTGGCATCGGATTACCGTGGAACATGGGGTTGCCCGGTTGAACGATTCTACCCTTGGCGATATCGATCAACTCGCCGCCCACGAAGTGCAGGAGAGTGCATGGAACATCGGCGGCGCCCTGCGAAAACATGTAGGGCGTCAGGGACGCCCAGTCAAAGGCAACGAGATGAAGTCATCGGCCGAGAGGCTTAATTAGTTACTGTGATGGTGTCGAGCTCGGCTAATGTCGAGGCACCGCCAATGGCGGGCGTGCAACTGACGGAGGGGCCGCTTGCTGCCGAGGTGCCGGCCGGCGTACACCTGGGTGCATTAAGCTCCAATGCCCGTGCCGGCGTCGGAGACACCAGTACCGCCTCCGGCGGAGACACCAATGGCGCCACCTGCGTGTTGTGCGAGTTGCTGGCCGTGAAGCTGGGAACCGGGGGTGACCCCTGTTGGCCGCCTGCAATCCACGTCGTCAGCCCCTGAATCAAGGTAGGCACAATGGCGGTGAGCGTCGATCCCAGTTGTTGTTGCACTTGCTCTTGGACAATCTCTGGAATCCGTGCCACTTGTGCCTTGAGTTCTTGAACCTCGCGCGACTGGCTTTCCGAGCTGGTCTTTCTCTCCTTTCGCCCACCAGCGTTATAGTATGACGACCATTTTGTGGACAAGCCTTTGCCGGCCACACGACCAGCTGACGACAGCTTACTGAGCTTATCCTTGTTTTTCATTACGTTCAACGCCCTATTTAGAGTGCTATCCCAAGGGGTGCTCTGAGGCGACCCCGCGCTACTGCTTTCAGTCTCCTACGGAAGGAATGTGAACCATTTAGAAATTTGGCTTCATTAATTAGAATGCAACCGTATGGAGCTAATTACGCGGTGGTGTATTCCTTACCAGAACAAGCTCAAGCGCCCTGGTCTTCGGATCCGTGGTAAGCTCCTTTGTTACCGGGTCCTCCTTGTACCGGGCCCTGACATAGTTCCTGGTCTGCTTGTCTTGGTATTTCTCGAAGCGGGGCGGTAGGCCTTGTTGGGGAACATAGTAATTTCAAAAAAATTCCTACGCACACACAAGATCATGGTGATGCATAGCAACGAGAGGGGAGAGTGTGATCTACGTACCCTTGTAGACCGACAGTGGAAGCGTTATGACAACGCGGTTGATGTAGTCGTACGTCTTCACGGCCCGATCGATCAAGCACCGAAACTACAGCACCTCCGAGTTCTAGCACACGTTCAGCTCGATGACGATCCCCGGACTCCGATCCAGCAAAGTGTCGGGGAAGAGTTCCGTCAGCACGACGGCGTGGTGACGATCTTGATGTTTCAACTGTCGCAGGGCTTCACCTAAGCACCACTACAATATTATAGAGGTATATGGTGGATAGGGGCACCGCACACGGCTAAGAAAACGATCACGAGGATCAACTTGTGTGTCTAGGGGTGCCCCCTGCCCCCGTATATAAAGGAGCAAGGGGAGGAGGCCGGCCGGCCCTATTGGCGCGCCAAGGAGGAGTCCTCCTCCTAGTAGGAGTAGGACTCCTACTAGGAGGGGGAAAGGAAGTGGGGAGGGAGAAGGAAAGGGGGGCGCCGCCCCCCCTCTCCTAGTCCAATTCGGACCAAGGGGGGAGGAGGCGCGCGGCCCACCCTGGCTGCCCTTCTCTCTCTCCACTAAGGCCCATTACTTCTCCTGGGGGGGGGGGTTCCGGTAACCCTCCGGCACTCCGGTTTTCTCCGAAATCACCCGGAACACTTCCGGTGTCCGAATATAGCCGTCCAATATATCAATCTTTATGTCTCGACCATTTTGAGACTCCTCGTTATGTCCGTGATCACATCCGGGACTCCGAACTAACTTCGGTACATCAAAAACTCATAAACTCATATAACTGTCATCGAAACCTTAAGCGTGCGGACCCTATGGGTTCGAAAACAATGTAGACATGACCGAGACATGTCTCCTGTCAATAACCAATAGCGGAACCTGGATGTTCATATTGGCTCCCACATATTCTACGAAGATCTTTATCGGTCAGACCGCATAACAACATACGTTGTTCCCTTTGTCATCGGTATGTTACTTGCCCAAGATTCGATCGTCGGTATCTCAATACCTAGTTCAATCTTGTTACCGGCAAGTCTCTTTACTCGTTAGGTAATACATCATCTCGCAACTAACTCATTAGTTGCAATGCTTGCAAGGCTTGTGTGATGTGCATTACCGAGAGGGCCCAGAGATACCTCTTCGACAATCGGAGTGACAAATCCTAATCTCGAAATATGCCAACCCAACATTTACCTTTGGAGACACCTGTAGAGCTCCTTTACAATCACCCAGTTACGTTGTGACGTTTGGTAGCACACAAAGTGTTCCTCTGGCAAACGGGAGTTGCATAATCTCATAGTCATAGGAACATGTATAAGTCATGAAGAAAGCAATAGCAACATACTAAACGATCGGGTGCTAAGCTAATGGAATGGGTCATATCAATCACATCATTCTCCTAATAATGTGATCCCGTTAATCAAATGACAACACATGTCTATGGTTAGGAAACATAACCATCTTTGATTGACGAGCTAGTCAAGTAGAGGCATACTAGTGACGTTTAGTTTGTCTATGTATTCACACAAGTATTATGTTTCCGGATAATACAATTCTAGCATGAATAATAAACATTTATCATGATATAAGGAAATAAAATAATAACATTATTATTGCCTCAAGGGCATATTTCCTTCAGTCTCCCACTTGCACTAGAGTCAATAATCTAGATTACACGGTAATGATTCTAACACCCATGGAGCTTTGGTGCTGATCATGTTTTGCTCGTGGAAGAGGCTTAGTCAACGGGTCTGCAACATTCAGATCTGTATGTATCTTGCAAATCTCTATGTCTCCCACCTGGACTAGATCCCGGATGGAATTGAAGCGTCTCTTGATGTGCTTGGTTCTCTTGTGAAATCTGGATTCCTTTGCCAAGGCAATTGCACCAGTATTGTCACAAAAGATTTTCATTGGACCCGATGCACTAGGTATGACACCTAGATCGGATATGAACTCCTTCATCCAGACCCCTCCGTTTGCTGCTTCCGAAGCAGCTATGTACTCCACTTCACATGTAGATCCCGCCACAACGCTTTGTTTAGAACTGCACCAACTGACAGCTCCATCGATTAATGTAAACACGTATCCGGTTTGCAATTTAGAATCGTCCGGATCAGTGTCAAAGCTTGCATCAACGTAACCATTTACGATGAGCTCTTTTTCACCTCCATATATGAGAAACATATCCTTAGTCCTTTTCAGGTATTTCAGTATGTTCTTGACCGCTGTCCAGTGATCCACTCCTGGATTACTTTGGTACCTCCCTGCTAGACTTATAGCAAGACACACATCAGGTCCGGTACACAGCATTGCATACATGATAGAGCCTGTGGCTGAAGCATAGGGAACATCTTTCGTTTTCTCTCTATCTTCTGCATTGGTCGGGCATTGAGTCCTACTCAATTTCACACCTTGTAACACAGGAAAGAATCCTTTCTTTGCTTGATCCATTTTGAACTTTTTCAAAACTTTGTCAAGGTATGTGCTTTGTGAAAGTCCAATTAAGCGTCTTGATCTGTCTCTATAGATCTTAATGCCAAATATGTAAGCAGCTTCACCGAGGTCTTTCATTGAAAAACTCTTATTCAAGTATCCCTTTATGCTATACAGAAATTCTATATCATTTCTGATTAGTAATATGTCATCTACATATAATATCAGAAATGCTACAGAGCTCCCACTCACTTTCTTGTAAATACAGGCTTCTCCAAAAGTCTGTACAAAACCAAATGCTTTGATCACACTATCAAAGCATTTATTCCAACTCCGAGAGGCTTGCACCAGTCCATAAATGGATCGCTGGAGCTTGCACACTTTGTTAGCTCCCTTTGGATCGACAAAACCTTCCGGCTGCATCATATACAACTCTTCTTCCAGAAATCCATTCAGGAATGCAGTTTTGACATCCATGTGCCAAATTTCATAATCATAAAATGCGGCAATTGCTAACATGATTCAGACAGATTTAAGCATCGCTACGGGTGAGAAGGTCTCATCGTAGTCAATCCCTTGAACTTGTCGAAAACCTTTTGCGACAAGTCGAGCTTTGTAGACAGTAACATTACCGTCAGCGTCAGTCTTCTTCTTGAAGATCCATTTATTCTCAATTGCTTGCCGATCATTGGGCAAGTCAACCAAAGTCCATACTTTGTTCTCATACATGGATCCCATCTCAGATTTCATGGCTTCAAGCCATTTTGCGGAATCTGGGCTCACCATCGCTTCTCCATAGTTCGTAGGTTCATCATGATCTAGTAGCATGACTTCCAGAACAGTATTACCGTACCACTCTGGTGCGGATCTTACTCTGGTTGATCTACGAGGTTCAGTAGTATCTTGTTCTAAAGTTTCATGATCATCATCATTAGCTTCCTCACTAATTGGTGTAGGTGTCACAGAAACTGGTTTCTGTGATGTACTACTTTCCAATAAGGGAGCAGGTACAGTTACCTCATCAAGTTCTACTTTCCTCCCACTCACTTCTTTCGAGAGAAACTCCTTCTCTAGAAAGTTTCCGAATTTAGCAACAAAAGTCTTGCCTTCGGAACTGTGATAGAAGGTGTATCCAATAGTTTCCTTTGGATATCCTATGAAGACACATTTCCCCGATTTGGGTTCTAGCTATCAGATTGAAGCTTTTTCACATAAGCATTGCAACCCCAAACTTTCAGAAACGACAACTTTGGTTTCTTGCCAAGCCACAGTTCATAAGGCGTCGTCTCAACGGATTTTGATGGTGCCCTATTTAACGTGAATGCGGCTGTCTCTAGAGCATAACCCCAAAACGATAGCGGTAAATCAGTAAGAGACATCATATATCGCACCATATCAAGTAAAGTACGATTACGACGTTTGGACACACCATTACGCTGTGGTGTTCCAGGTGGCGTTAGTTGCGAAACTATTCCGCATTGTTTCAAATGTACACCAAACTCGTAACTCAAATATTCTCCTCCACGATCAGATTGTAGGAATTTTATTTTCTTGTTACGATGATTTTCAACTTCACTCTGAAATTCTTTGAACTTTTCAAACGTTTCAGACTTATGTTTCATTAAGTAGATATACCCATATCTACTTAAGTCATCTATGAAGGTGACAAAATAACGATATACGCCACGAGCCTCAACATTCATCGGACCACATACATCTGTATGTATGATTTCCAACAAATCTATTGCTCTCTCCATAGTACCGGAGAACGGTGTTTTTGTCATCTTACCCATAAGGCACGGTTCGCAAGTACCAAGCGATTCATAATCAAGTGGTTCCAAAAGTCCATCAGTATGGAGTTTCTTCATGCGCTTTACACCGATATGACCCAAACGACAGTGCCACAAATAAGTTGCACTATGATTATCAACTCTGCATCTTTTGGCTTCAACATTATGAATATGTGTGTCACTACTATCGAGATTTAATAAGAATAGACCACTCTTTATGGGTGCATGACCATAAAAGATATTACTCATATAAATAGAACAACCATTATTATCTGATTTAAATGAATAACCGTCTCGCAACAAACAAGATCCAGATATAATGTTCATGCTTAACGCTGGCACCAAATAACAATTATTTAGGTCTAATACTAATCCCGAAGGTAGATGTAGAGGTAGCGTGCCGACCGCGATCACATCGACTTTGGAACCATTTCCCACGCGCATCGTCACCTAGTCCTTAGCCAATCTTCGCTTAATCCGTAGTCCCTGTTTCGAGTTGCAAATGTTAGCAACAGAACCAGTATCAAATACCCAGGTGCTACTGCAAGCATTAGTAAGGTACACATCAATAACATGTATATCACATATACCTTTGTTCACCTTGCCATCCTTCTTATCCGCCAAATACTTGGGGCAGTTCCGCTTCCAGTGACCAGTCTGCTTGCAGTAGAAGCACTCAGTTTCAGGCTTAGGTCCAGGTTTGGGTTTCTTCTCTTGAGTAGCAACTTGCTTGCTGTTCTTTTTGAAGTTCCCCTTCTTCTTCCCTTTGCCCTTTTTCTTGAAACTAGTGGTCTTGTTGACCATCAACACTTGATGCTCCTTCTTGATTTCTACCTCCGTAGCTTTCAGCATTGCGAAGAGCTTGGGAATAGTCTTATTCATCCCTTGCATATTATAGTTCATCATGAAGCTCTTGTAGCTAGGTGGCAGTGATTGGAGAATTCTGTCAATGACGCAATCATCTGGAAGATTAACTCCCAATTGAATCAAGTGATTATTATACCCAGACATTTGAGTATATGCTCACTGACAGAACTATTCTCCTCCATCTTGCAGCTATAGAACTTATTGGAGACTTCATATCTCTCAATCCGGGCATTTGCTTGAAATATTAACTTCAACTCCTGGAACATCTCATATGCTCCATGACGTTCAAAACGTCGTTGAAGTCCCGATTCTAAGCCGTAAAGCATGGCACACTAAACTATCGAGTAGTCATCAACTTTGCTCTGCCAGACATTCATAACATCTGGTGTTGCTCTAGCAGCAGGCCTGGCACCCAGCGGTGCTTCCAGGACATAATTCCTCTGTGCAGCAATGAGGATAATCCTCAAGTTATGGACCCAGTCCTTGTAATTGCTACCATCATCTTTCAACTTTGCTTTCTCAAGGAACGCATTAAAATTCAACGGAACAACAGCACGGGCCATCTATCTACAATCAAACATAAACAAGCAAGATACTATCAGGTACTAAGTTCATGATAAATTTAGGTTCAATTAATCATATTGCTAAAGAACTCCCACTTAGATAGACATCCCTCTAATCTTCTAAGTGATTATGTGATCCAAATCAACTAAACGATGTCTGATCATCACGTGAGATGGAGTAGTTTCATTGGTGAACATCACTATGTTGATCATATCTACTATATGATTCGCGCTTGACCTTTCGGTCTCCGTGTTCCGAGGCATATCTGTATATGCTTGGCTCGTCAAGTATAACCTGAGTATTCCGCGTGTGCAACTGTTTTGCACCCGTTGGATTTGAAGTAGAGCCTATCACACCCGATCATCACGTGGTGTCTCAGCACGAAGAACTTTCGCAATGGTGCATACTCAGGGAGAACACTTCTTGATAATTAGTGAGAGATCATATTAAAATGCTACCGTCAAACAAAGCAAGATAAGATGCATAAAAGATAAACATCACATGCAATCAATATAAGTGATATGATATGGCCATCATCATCTTGTGCTTGTGATCTCCATCTTCGAAGCACCGTCATGATCACCATCGTCACCGGCGCGACACCTTGATCACCATCGTAGCATCGTTGTCATCTTGCCAATCTTATGCTTCCACAACTATCGCTACCGCTTAGTGATAAAGTAAAGCATTACAGCGCAATTGCATTGCATACAATAAAGCGACAACCATATGGCTCCTGCAAGTTGCCGATAACTTGGTTACAAAACATGATCATCTCATACAATAACATTTAGCATCATGTCTTGACCATATCACATCACAACATGCCCTGCAAAAACAAGTTAGACGTCCTCTACTTTGTTGTTGCAAGTTTTACGTGGCTGCTACGGGCTTAAGCAAGAACCAGTCTTACCTACGCATAGAAACCACAACGATAGTTTGTCAAGTTGGTGCTGTTTTAACCTTCGCAAGGACCGGGCGTAGCCACACTCGGTTAAAATAAAGTTGGAGAAACTGACACCCGCTAGCCACCTTTCTGCAAAGCATGTCGGGAGAACCGATCTCGCGTAAGCGTATGCGTAATGTCGTCCAGGCCGCTTCATCCAACAATACCGCCAAACCAAAGTATGACATGCTGGTAAGCAGTATGACTTATATCGCCCACAACTCACTTGTGTTCTACTCGTGCATATAACATCAACACATAAAACCTAGGCTCGGATGCCACTGTTGGGGAACATAGTAATTTCAAAAAAATTCCTACGCACACACAAGATCATGTTGATGCATAGCAATGAGAGGGGAGAGTGTGATCTACGTACCCTTGTAGACCAACAGCGGAAGCGTTATGACAACGCGGTTGATGTAGTCGTACATCTTCACGGCCCGATCGATCAAGCACCGAAACTACGGCACCTCCGAGTTCTAGCACACGTTCAGCTCAATGACGATCCCCGGACTCCGATCCAGCAAAGTGTCGGGGAAGAGTTCCGTCAGCACGACGGCATGGTGACGATCTTGATGTTTCAACTGTCGCAGGGCTTCACCTAAGCACCACTACAATATTATCGAGGTATATGGTGGAAGGGGGCACCGCACACGGCTAAGAAAACGATCACGAGGATCAACTTGTGTGTCTAGGGGTGCCCCCTGCCCCCGTATATAAAGGAGCAAGGGGAGGAGGCCGGCCGGCCCTATTGGCGCGCTCAGGAGGAGTCCTCCTCCTAGTAGGAGTAGGACTCCTACTAGGAGGGGGAAAGGAAGTGGGGAGGGAGAAGGAAAGGGGGGCGCCGCCCCCCCTCTCCTAGTCCAATTCGGACCAATGGGGGAGGAGGCGCGCGGCCAACCCTGGCTGCCCTTCTCTCTCTCCACTAAGGCCCATATGGCCCATTAGTTCTCCCGGGGGGGGGGGAGGGTTCCGGTAACCCTCCGGCACTCCGGTTTTCTCCGAAATCACCCGGAACACTTCCAGTGTCCGAATATAGCCATCCAATATATCAATATTTATGTCTCGACCATTTCAAGACTCCTCGTTATGTCCATGATCACATCTGGGACTCCGAACTAACTTCGGTACATCAAAAACTCATAAACTCATATAACTGTCATGGAAACCTTAAGCGTGCGGACCCTACGGGTTCGACAACAATGTAGACATGACCGAGACATGTCTCCGGTCAATAACCAATAGCGGAACCTGGATGTTCGTATTGGCTCCCACATATTCTACGAAGATCTTTATCGGTCAGACCGCATAACAACATACGTTGTTCCCTTTGTCATCGGTATGTTACTTGCCCGAGATTCGATCGTCGGTATCTCAATACCTAGTTCAATCTCGTTACCGGCAAGTCTCTTTACTCATTAGGTAATACATCATCTCGCAACTAACTCATTAGTTGCAATGCTTGCAAGGCTTGTGTGATGTGCATTACCGAGAGGGCCCAGAGATACCTCTCCGACAATCGGAGTGACAAATCCTAATCTCGAAATACACCAACCCAACATTTACCTTTGGAGACACCTGTAGAGCTCCTTTATAATCACCCAGTTATGTTGTGACGTTTGGTAGCACACAAAGTGTTCCTCCGGGAAACGGGAGTTGCATAATCTCATAGTCATAGGAACATGTATAAGTCATGAAGAAAGCAATAGCAACATACTAAATGATCGAGTGCTAAGCTAATGGAATGGGTCATGTCAATCACATCATTCTCCTAATAATGTGATCCCGTTAATCAAATGACAACACATGTCTATGGTTAGGAAACATAACCATCTTTGATTAACGAGCTAGTCAAGTAGAGGCATACTAGTGACGTTTAGTTTGTCTATGTATTCACACAAGTATTATGTTTCCGGATAATACAATTCTAGCATGAATAATAAACATTTATCATGATATAAGGAAATAAAATAATAACATTATTATTGCCTCTAGGGCATATTTCCTTCAGGCCTTGCTCGGCACGCTCCGCGTCCTCCTTGTCCCATATAGGCTCTGCCACTCTGTAACCGCCAGGACCGAGTTTGTGTTCCCCTAAGTTCAACTCCCGCATTTCTTTCCCCCACTGACTTGATTCGGAGGTTGCGCTGCTCTCGCACTTGATCTTGAACTCCTTGTAGTCATCTTCGCTGATCGAAGGATTTTTCGCCTTGATCTTCTCATAACTATCACCTTTGTCAATCATTCTCTTCACCGCGCTTCTCCAAGTAGGCAGGGACGTGCTCATCATCGTGAGGGCGGCACTGTTCACTTTCTTCCCTGAGAGGCGTGTGTTTAAAAAGTCAGCGCGGAACTTGTATCGTTCGTGCAGCTTTGTGAAGAGGAGGTTGCGCAAATTCCCTCGGTCCTTATGCCTTAGGTTCTCGGTGTTGATCGAGACGGTGCTCCGGAGAATGCTCCCGAGCTGAAGTGAGTACCCCTTGACTAATTCTTTGGGCGCCGTTGGATGCCCGGTGGAGTTCACTTGAGTAAATTTCTCCTTGACGATGCGGAGCACGTTCGGGCACCGGTCCTTCCATTGCCTCATCGGTTGGCTGCCATCTGTGCATGCGCTGCCATCATCAGTGGTGGCATCCTCGGCGGCACCATCAGTGGTGTCATCCCCGACGCCACAAGGGTTGTGTAGTCAGGATCGGTGTCTTCCGCGGCGTCCTCATACCGGTGAGGTTCTTCCTCCATCTCCTGGGACAGCTCCCAGAATTGCTTGCCCGAACCGCCGGCCTCATCGTTGTGGGCCATGTTTCGCTCTAAATGGGAAAAGAGTTTGGTCAAAAAGTTGGTTATTGTCAAGGAACAAGATCATGGTCTCATCATTTAGGGTTTGTTGACACCGAGGCATCCTAAAAGCTAAGCTTTTATCATTTATGGTTTGTCGACGCCGAGGCACCCTAAAAGCCTAAGCTTTCATCATTTAGGTTTTTATCGACACCGAGGCACCCTAAAAGCCAAGGTTTTATAATTTAGGGTTTGTCGACACCAAGGCATCCTAAAAGCTAAGCTGGGAAGGAGAATTCTAAGTTGGGCCTAATCACTTGGCTCTATTGCCACCTATGGTTTATTGCAGCAAGAATAAAGGGGCAGTTGATCCTACTTAATTAAGTACTAAGATACCCCGGCCCATGCATTAGTCACAAGTACCCCATATGTCCTATTTTTAGCAAAGTCATGCTAAAATTCACGGAAAATTTCAGCATGACCTTTGCTGAAAATAGGACATATGGAGTACCTAAATTTGCCAGAACAGAAGTTAATTGACATTCCAGCAAACTCAAGGGCCTCTCGGGGTACCTGCAAAATCATCACGACACGATGGTCGGAGACATGACCTTTTCCTAACTGTTCTGAACTCCTGCCAAAACTGAAAACAACATATACCAAGGAAAACCAACACTTCTAGATTCATATCAGACTAACAACCAACACTGCTTTGTGTCCATATCAAGTACCTCAATAACCTGTCAATACTGAATATTAGAATTTTATAATTTAAAGCATGCTAAAGATATATAAAAATCCATTGCAAATGTGCCATGTCAATCAAAACCCCAATGGATGAGAACTACCATTCAATACAACAACTCTTAGAAGTGAAGAACAGGTTCTCCAAAATGAGTAGAAAGGGAGCATGATGACATCTATACAAGCCAATAATGATTTACTACTCAATGGAACAGGGTAAGATAAACACCAGTCAATAAATTTACTACATCAAAAGGAGTAAAACTCAACAATGCAGCACTATCTCTGAACCTAACCTTTGTTTAGCACACAAATTG
Organism: Triticum urartu; assembly: GCF_056163025.1. NCBI lineage: Eukaryota > Viridiplantae > Streptophyta > Magnoliopsida > Poales > Poaceae > Triticum > Triticum urartu. Next base: position 276,567 of record NC_141873.1, on the reverse strand, counting down.
TTTTCTGTAAAATATGATCATCATCTTTACAAAATAAAGCAACACCCTCCACTAGCCTAATAACAAGTGAAGTTTCACCCATATAAGAACAGGTGCAAACAAAATAATGACACTCAATTTAGATAGCAAAAAAAGTGAACATCAAGTACTGGGGCACATTGACACTCCTGGTTTTCTACAAACACCAAGTACTAGGGCACACCAAAGTTCTGAAATTTGTGTGCCTAACTGAATTAACTCAATTTCAGTAACCGAATAAACTGAATTTTCAAGGAGTGGCTACAACTACAAACAGTGGCTAGAACTGCAGATTTACACATTAAAGGACACAAACTCAAGCAAGCTTCCTAAATTCTTGTTGCTAAAACTAATTTGACCTAAATTCGAGAGGGATTTCAACCTAATTTGACCTAAATTCGAGAGGGATTTGACCTAAACCTAGCAAAACAGAGAAGAAGAGCGCATGGCCGGGAGGGCATGGCCGGGAGGGAGGAGAGAGGGATTATCTGACCACGATGAGGTGGTGGCCAGAGCGGAGACGACGCAGTGGGTGGGTCGGCGCAGTGGGTCTCCGGCGGGGCGGCGCAGCGGGTCTTCGAGGCTCCAAGTCTCCGGCGGGGCGGCGTAGTGGGTCTGGGCTCCGAGGCGCCAAGTCTCCGGCGGGGCGGTGCAGTGGGTCTCGGTCGGGGCGGCACAGTGGGTCTGGGTGCCGCGGGTCTCTAGGGTTTGGAGGGCTGGGAAGGCGAGGGAGGGGTGGGTGGGGGCGGCGGAGCCCGGGAGCGAGGTCGCCGGAGGGTGGAAGGGGATCGGCGGCGGTGGCGAGAGGCGAGGGGCGAGATGGGTCGGCGCAGTATGTGTGGGGGTGGGGGGATTGGGGGAAGAAAGGGGGTTGGCGAGGGGGAGGCTTAGCAATGGCGCACCCCCTAGCGGTGCGCCAATAGAATTTTTTTTGGATAGCAATGGCGCACCCCCTAGAGGTGCACCATTAGTAATCTTTTTTTGGATAGCAATGGTGCACCACCTAAAGGTGCGCCATTAGTAATCTTTTTTTTGGATAGGAATGGCGCACCCCCTAGAGGTGCGCCATTAGTATTTTTTAGGATTTTTTGTTGCCTAGCGGAGGGCCGGCAGCGGCATCTTGAACCCTAGGTCTCGCTCGTGGGGAGGGAGGGGGTGGGTGGTCATCGGCAGCGGTGGAGCGGGGGAGGGTGTGGGGGTCGTCGGTGGTGGTGGAGCGGGGGAGGGTGCGGGGGGTCGGCGGCGGCGGTGGAGCGGGGGAGGGTGCGGGGGGTCGTCGGCGGCGGTGGAGCGGGGGAAGGGTGCGGGGGGTCGGCGGCGGCGGAGCGGGGGAGGGTGCAGGGGGTCGTCGTCGGCGGAGCGATGGAGGGTGCGGGGGGTCGTCGACGGCGGTGGAGCGGGGGAGGGTGCGGGGGGTGCTCGGCGGCGAGGGGGATCTGGCAAGGGGGGATAGCGATCGAGATGGAAGACACTAGAATAGAAGAAATATCATTTCAATTTGTCGAAATACAATCGAGAAATGAAGGCTACAATTTAAATACAATCGATCTTAATTAGCTAGCTATCTGTTCACAATCTTCTTGCCCTTCTTTTTCGCAAATGGAGTTCTTCTGTGAAACGGACGTCCTTTAGGTAGGGTGGTCCTGCTTCTTCTTGTGGTGTATGGCACTTCATCGTTGTTGTCATGTTCCATCTTCGGGTCGTCGTACTTGTCGAAGTCTTGCTCATTGGCGACTCCATCCATTCCGATGATCTTCCTTTTGCCTCTCCTCACGACAACACGACTGGGCTTTGACGGGTCGGTAATGAAGAGGCATTGGTCCACTTGGGAAGCCAGTACCCATGGCTCATTTTTCGTGGTGACGATTGCGCCCGCAGTCTTGGATTTGGCTTCGGGTATAACCATGGTGGTGAAATACCGGTCTTCTTTTAGGACGCTCTTGGCCCATCTGACACGGAACATCGGGACCTTCTCTCCAGTGTAGCTCAGCTCCTAGATCTCCTCGATCCTTCCGTAGTATCTGTCCTTGTCGTTACCAGTGTAGGATTCCATCGTTACCCCGGAGTTCTGATAACCATCGCTCTTCATGTCCTTGTCCTCGGTGTAGAATGTGTAGCCGTTGATATCGTACGCCTCATAGGTCATCAGGTTGTGCTCGACGCCCTGTGACAAGGCGAATATGAGTTTTTCTTCCGCGGAAGAATCCTCATGTAAAGGGTATGACAGAAGCTTCTCCTTGAACCAACGCGTGAAACATGAGTTGTGCTCTTTGATTATATCTCCTTCCGTCCTCTGTTGGCCTCGGTCATTGTACGTCTTCTCAATGAAGGTTTTGTGCTCTACCACCCAAGGATCGACCACATCTATGTGTTGTAGCGCGACTAGGTTTGCTCTTTCAAAGTCGGCGAGTCGACCCTCGAAGTCGACATGCATTTCGCGGCGACCCTCGTGGTGACCCCATCCAGTGAGCCTGCCGAGGTGCCTATTGATGGGCAGACCAACGGGGTTCTCGATGACTAGATAATTCGTGCAGTAGGAGATGCACTCTTCGGTCAGAAAGCCCCTGGCTATGCTTCCCTCTGGACATGACATGTTGCGAACGTATCCTTTGATGACACCATTCATCCTTTCGAACGGCATCATGCTATGCAGGAACGTCGGCCCGAGTTGGACGATATCCTCCATGATATGGACCAGCAGATGCACCATAACGTCGAAGAATGCGGGCGGGAAGTACATCTCAAGCTCGCATAGTATCACCATGATCTCTTCCTGTAGCCTTCTGAGTTGCCGCACGCCAACCAACTTCCGAGAGATGACGTCGAAAAAGTTGCATAGGCCAAATAGCATTTCACGGACGTGCGCGTCCATGATCCCATGGATTGCAACTGGAAGTATCTGCGTCATCAGCACGTGATAGTCGTGAGACTTCATCCTGCTGAACTTCTGCTTCGCTTGGTCTATGTGTAACCATAAGGAAGTTTTACTCCTAGGAGGCAGGTGAAAAACTTCTCGATCTCCTCCTGACTTAGAGTGAAGCCTGCGGTAGGGTAGTCATTTCCAGTCTTCTTGGCCTTTTTGCCTTTGCGACGACTTTCCGTGTCGTGCTTCGCCTCATCATCATCATCATCATCATCATCATCATCATCATCATCATCATCATCATCATCATCATCATCATCACCATTAGCGTGAAGCTCCTCCCTGATGCCCATTGATTTCAAGTTTGCCCTTGCTTTCGGCCCATCTTTGGTCCTCTCTGGCATGTTGAGCAGGGTACCAAGCAGACTCTCGCACACGTTCTTCGTGATATGCATGACATCAAGGCTGTGAGGCACACGGTGGATCTTCCAGTACGGAAAGTCTCAGAAAATAGACCTTGTTTTCCATACCTTCAGTAGAGCTCTGGCGCCTTTCGCTTCTTTCCCGGCTCTGGCGCCTTTTGCTTCTTTTCCGGCAGTGGGCAATCTTTCCAATTTTCAATAGCTCGTCTATTTCCTCGCCGCTCCTCGTACGCAGGCGTCTTCGGGGTTCGGTTTCACCATCGAACAGATCCTTGCGTTTTCTCCATGGGTCATCGCCGCGAAGCCACCTTCGATGTCCCATGAACACGGCTTTCGAAGACCCGGGATCTCTATCTAGCTGGAGACACGTTGTGTCATCCATGCAACTGACGCATCTAGAAAATCCGTGGACCACCTGCCCCGCGAGATATCCGTAACCGAGATAGTCGTGCACCGTCGTGAGCAGTGCGGCTCTCATAGGGAAATATTCTTTCTCTGCGGCGTCCCACGTATTGGCTGGCATTTTCCATAGCGTGTCTAGCTCCTCTTTCAGCAGCCCCAGATACAGATTGATGTCGTTCCCTGGTTGTTTCGGCCCTTCAATTAGCATACTCATGTGAATGTACTTCATCTTCATGCACAACCAGGGGGGAAGGTTGTACATCCACACAAACACAGGCCAGGTGCTATGTGTGCTTCTCTGGCTGCCAAACAGATTGACTCCATCGGTGCTCGCGCCCAGCACGATGTTCCTTGGATCGTCCCCAAATTCTGGGTGTTCGAAGTTCAACACTTGCCACTGGCTCGCATCCTTAGGGTGACTCAGCATCTTGTCTTTTTTATTTATCTCCGAATCATTTCTGTCATCTTCTCGCTTCTTCTCCTCCCTATCCACGTGCCAACGCAAAAGCTTTGCTAGCTTAGGGTCCGCGAAATACCGCTGCAGACGAGGAGTGATCGAAAAGTACCACACCACTTTTCGAGGAGCTTTCTTCCTCTTCTTGTATCGAGTGACGCCGCACACCGGACATATGGTAGAATCCGCATGCTCGTCCCGATAAATGATGCAATTGTTCGTGCACACATGGTATTTCACGTGCGGTAAATCCAGAGGACACACGATTTTCTTCGCCTCCTCGAAACTGGTCAGGCACTTGTTCCCCTTGGGAAGACGTTCGTGCCAGAATGACATGTTCTCGTCGAAGCATGCGTCGGTCATTTTGTGTTTTACCTTCATCTCCAGAGCCATGAGCGTTACTTTCAGGCGGGTATCCTCGGGCCTGCATCCTTCATACAATGGAGTAACCGCGTCTATCTTCAGTTGATCCAGCTTGGCTTTCTCTCGGGCAGCTACTCTTGCGTTATCCGTCTGCTTGAGAAGCAGCTCTTGAATATGAGGGTCCTGCACCCAGTCAATCGATGGTCCATCGTCGTCTACTCCGGCATCTTCATCTTCCTCATCATCATGTCCGGCATCTTCTACATGATGATTGTGTACAGCATCACCGTCGTGATCATGTCCTAGAGATTCTTCGTCTTCTCGCCCGCCCTCGCCGCAGTGGTTGTCTTGCTGCCCTTCCTCATTTCTTGCCCGGCCCCCATGGACGACTTCATAGTCATTTTCATCACCTTGCCACCGATAGCCATCCATGAAACCACGCAAGAGCAGGTGGTCCCGCACCTGCCCGGAATCCGGGTCAGCAATAAGGCTCTTCAGCTTGCATCTTCGACACAGACATCTTATCTCCGTCTTATTCTTTTGAAGCATCTCGGCCTTTGCGGAGCTGAAAAACCTACTCACGATGCCTTCGGTCATCGTGCGGACCATGGTCGCCTGCGGGGTAGAGCAAAACGATATTTTAGAACCAAGAAAAAATTTGGCATGACATTCCCTACAAATAGGACCAAAAAGAATGCATAGTGCCAAAATTCTCGCCGAAACGGAAATGAATCAACATTCCGGCAAAATATTGGCAACTATCGCATTTCAAATACCGGTACCTGCAAACACAAACATATATGCAACACCACAAACATATGCAACACCATAAACATACATAGATCTAGCTAGGCCATAAAAAGTGCATGTGCACGTTGTTGGAGAGAGAGAAAAAGTAGATCTACAATATAAAGATAGCTTTCCCCTTACTTACCTATAAAAAAGGTAATTTAACTACTTAATTTGGATGAATCTATGATGCAAATGAGGTGAGAAGGAGGAGGCAGCCGAGACAAGCTTGGAGGAGGAGGTGGAGAGAATGAAGTGGGGAAAGTGGGTGTGTAGGTGCGGCTGTCCAAAATATCTAGCTGGTCCAGGTAACTAATGCTGCATCACCCACAAATGCGCCATTAGTAACCCTGGTTATTAATGGCGCACCAGCTTGTGGTGTGCCATTAATAGTTTTGCAAAAAAAATGATAGTAATGGCGCACATGGTGAGTGGTGCGCCATTACTAGTTAAACTAGTAATGGCGCACTGTTACCTGGTGCACCATTAGTGTTTTTGGAAAAAAAATATGTTAGTAGTGGCGCACCATTAGTGTGGTGCGCCATTAGTGTGATAGACACTAATGGTGCACCAGCACATGATGCGCCACTGCTATATAGTAGTGGCGCACCACATGTCTGGTGCGTCATTAGTGTCCATATTATCTATAGCCCTTTTCCTAGTAGTGAGAGAGCCTTTCCTTTAGTGCAGTTGTTTAATGCCAATAGACAGACTGGCGTGCAGCCGATTTCCTTCCCGTCCAGTCATGTCTCTTCGGCATTGAACTTGCATGGAGACCGAGACATGGAGTGTGTGACACTCGGTCGGCGCACCGCTTCAATGTCAGCTCTAGTTACCGGCCGCGTTCGCTACAGACCGGCATGAACGTGACGCAGAGAGCAGAGGAGTGCTCGTGTGGGAGAGTGTGCGGGGTATCGGAGATGATTTTGGGTGGACCATGGTTTTGGACACGTACGTGGCGGTGGTCCGGATGATCGTAAAGCTTCATTGTTTTGCATTTGGTTGGCATGATTTCAAATAACCGAATGTTGATTGATAAAATGCATTCGGACAACTCAATTCGGACGTTTGGGCGTTTTACTGTCTGCGTACTACTACATTATAATAATCATCGTGTTAAAAAATTGGGGGCCATGCTTAGTGTTTAGCAAGCAGAAGTTCCGTGCCACCATTTTGTATGTGGCAGGGATGTTTACGAGGGTGAAAGTCGGAAATAAAAGGGAACTGAGGATTTGCATGTCACAAGACGTGCACTGCGTGCATACGTGATATGGAAAGAGATCACCTGATTCGCCGGTCCATGCATGGATGGATAGAATCCATGGTTTCCTTACACACAGATTGATCGTATTATTTTTGTGCCTCCTTCCTTGCCTAGTTTCCACTTTCACGAGGGAGGGAGGGAGGGAGGGAGCATAATTTTGGCGGCAAAGAGCTGTAGAAAACTGGCGCCACAAGTACTTCCTCATTCCCGCCATTGCGTTCCAACCTCGTAGACTTGTAGTGTATATATATATGGGGCGTCCATCAAGGCAAAACACAATCAGCAGCATAAGAAGTCCCATGGCGCCCACTCATCCTTCCTTCATCTCCCCTGTCGACCCAATTCCCCTCTCCGATGATGATGACATGGACGTGATTAACATCACAGATTCCGACGGTGGCGACACGGTCGTCTACCTTTCATCGGATGAGGAGGAACATAACAGTTCTGGTGGGGATGAGGGCGCCTCCTTCCCCAATGGTGCTTCCAACACCAACCCCGTATCCACGGACACATCGTTTGTGGCCGCCGGCGACTCCAGCAGCCCTTCCAATGTCAAGGCTACGTCCAACACCAAGCCCATGTCCACGGCCACATCCTTTGTGGCCGCTAGCTCCAACAATGGCGGCGACTCCAGCGGCCCTTCCAATGTTAAGGCTGCATCCAACATGGCGGCCACGTCTTTTGTGGCCGCTAGCTCCAACCACAGTGGCGACTCGGACTCCGACACCGACGACACCACATCAAGTAGGCACTACAACTGCTGGCACAGAGATGACAACATCCATCTTGTGCAAGCCGATGGGAGGCTCCTCAGGAAGTACGGCCCCGCACACGTACCTCCATCTGCACTCCTGATCGAGTTTCTCAAGGGTAGGTCGCCATTCCGTCGTGGCGAGCTGACATCACGTATCATCGGTGATAAGAGGAGGTACCTACGGAACAAATTCCACGATATGTGCAAGGACAGTTGCAACCGCAATTACCGCAAACCGCGGGCACGGCAGGAGAGAGAGCTCTTCAAATGCTGCCTGAAGGAATGGCCCCACATCATGGAACAGGCCCGCGCCCAGCTTGAAGATGAGCAGTAGTAGGCATGGATACGTACTGCTAGTTTAATCGTCCACCGTCCATCAGTAGTGTTTTCTTTCTTTCTTTCTTTTGTGTCAGTACTCTTTTCTTTTTTGCGATGGAGGTTTTGTTCCTATATAATAATTAATGAATAAGAAAGTTTTCTATGTTTATCCTATGTATAAACGCTTGATTACAACAGGCTTGAATTATCAAACTACTTTGTGTACATTTAGACTGCTTCCCTTCCTTAATTATTATTACTACTATTAAGAGGAAGAAAAAAACAAGGAAAAAACTTGGGCCATGGCGTACGTGACTCAGCGGAAACCAAACCATCGATACGAGACCATGACGTATCCATCGATCTATCGTCTCCTTTTTTTTCTTTTTCTTTTTTGCGGGGTCCATCTATCGTCTCCTTCCTCTCCGCCGAGAAGAACAGCTCGCCCTTTGAACCCGTTGATCTCCGGGTAGACGATCTACCCATCTATCTATTTTTTTTAGCTAAATCTATCTATATTTGTGTTATGTTATTTATTAAGTTGTAAGCGTACTATGGGTACACCCCCGCTGTGGGCTTGGTTGGCCCGATCTATCTATATTTTGTGTCTTCCTATTATTAAGTTCTTGCTACTTATTTAAGTTGCATGGTGCTTTGGCTTGTAGGTCTAGATACACCCATTATTATTAAAAAAAATGCATTTCAAAGCGTCAAAAAAAGACATTTTTTCTGGACTGTAAAAGGACAAAAAATGACTCGTGAATAGTCATTTTGTAGCAATGAAATTTCTCTTTTTTACACAAGCCACAAATAATTTCTTTTTAGTGGATTTTTGATTTACATTATTCCATAAATAAAAACATGTAACGGAATTTTTGAAACGTTAAAAGAGGTAAATTTTCTATGAGCTAACACAAGTAAAACGGGCCCAAGTAAAACATGTGCCATGTGCTACCTCTTTGCATTTTCCCGCATTTTATTTACATTGTTCCATGAATAAAATTTTGGCCAAAGTAAAAACAAGTCAAGAAGTATTTGTTAGTTAAGAGGTTTATTTGCCCAAGCAACATTTTATTTAGTCGAACCATTTTTCGTTAGACATGGATGCCTCTATGCTAAAAAAAGGGCCAGTGCCCCTACACGGGTGGGTTGGTTTCTCTTTGGGCCTGGTTATTTTCTCACGGCCCAACATCTATTCGGCAGCCCAGATTTTTTTTACTAGAAACTGAATTTGGGTGTGCACACGGTTAACGGAAGAACAAAAATAGGAGCATGAACATTGAATAAAATTCCAAATTGCTGCTTTGACTCAGTTGCATCAACTTGGCACGGCACACAGTTCATGTCCTCTGGCCTGATAGGCCTAAATGCCCATTCTAATGACGGATGAGCAACAAGTATAAGAAAAACAGAGCAATGATACAACAATAGAACCCCCTGCCCTGATATTTGCTTGCTTCTGCAAATCAATCATCTGCATTAGATGTTTGTTGATCTTCTTCAGTTCGGTCTACACATGTAGTTCAGCATCGCGCGCATACCTTGACATAGACAGGACTCTGCCCGCCCCTCGCCCTTTGAGCTCCCCAAATTCTCCACAGCAATCGGCGGCACCCCGCCCAAATTGAGCACACAGGTTGCGACTCCGCTCAAATCAGTGTAGCCCTCAAACTGAATCCTCTCAGTATAATCATCCATCCACTCCAAAAGTGTACATTTCTTCAGGATCTGAAAACAATAACATGAACTCTAAATCCCAAATTCGATGAGAAAAAAAGTAAATCTAGAGAAATCAGAGAAAATGATAGCGAAGGGGCTAAGAACTGAGATCTTAACCTTGACATCCCTTCCTGCCATTGTTTTGCTCAAGCATTTCACAAATTCGCGCCCAAGATTGCCATCCGTCTTACTGACCCACCGTTTAAGAAGCTCTGGGCATGGGCACTCAGGGCACCTTATGAGTGGCACTGGACCATACTGTCGCCATTTTGAGTGTATAGCGGAGGAGCTAGACATCTGCGCTAGGTCGCCAGAGAAGAGAAAGATTGAGGAAAGGGGAAGCAATGGGCGGTGGCGGGCGGACGGGCACGAGCATGTGGAGAGGTGGGTCCCGCTCTTACATGGACAAGTGGTGGGTCCCGCGCATACGTGGATAAGTGGTGGGTCCAACCCCTAATAGCTAACAAGGGCATCAGTTGAGTTTAAGGGCCATGTTGTGCCTGGCCTATTTACGGGCTCTAATGTGTCGCACCAGAGCCAGTTGCTCAAACAAGATCGTACCCCTTCCAATTCACATGAAATGTGTAGCACCTGAGCTATTGACTCAACAATAACTGAACTGAACCATTACTTTGAGGAAAACAGGGTGAAAACCCACACACACCTGACACGCTCCACCCCATGGCTGAACTCCTCCACTAGCCGAGGAATGTAATCTGCCCGGAACCCTCCAACAGCTACAGATAAGAATCCGTCCCCAGCCGCACTTGCTGGCCACAACTCTTCAATGGACGAGAAGTAGGGTCTATGACAACAGATGACCATAAACGGATGCCTCTTGTGGTGACTCGGGTTGGCACGGAGCAGAGCGTCATTCGATTTTCAACCCGTTGTGTTCATAACTCATTATTCTAAAACAACAACGGGGCAATAGTAGAGTCAAGTGGCACAACGAGGTAAGGACAGAAGAAGGAATAGTGATGGTGGGGATGCAACAAAAAGAAGAACAGGATTGGTGAATGTTGACCGTGTATATTAAGAACTCGAAGCCAAAACAAGAATGTAAAGGGAGTGCCGTTTTGGCTATGGGGAGCATATACTCCCAGATGAACAGTAAATTTAAAATAAGTTGTATTTTTCTTAAAACATTCTAATTTCTTTTTTCTATAGATGTTCATGTTGTGCTTTGTCGATGAAAGAACAAAACTAAATGTAACATTTTGGAGGTAACATTTGTTGTTTCACTTGTTCTTTTTTGTACAGGTCAAAATGCTAAAGTTTTTCCCCTAAAAATTTGCAAGTAGCATTTTGGTGTGATAATGAACACATTCAACTTTTTTACAATTTTTTTGACACTTGCAAAATACATGTTGGGCGTGCAGTATATTAGTACATAGACATTGTTGTCCCTATAGCCAAATTGGATTTCCAGAATGTTAATACTCCCTCTGTCCACTTTTATAAGACCTTGAAGACATATCAGACAATGTACAAAATAGCCCATTTGGAGTTGTCTGAAATGACTTACAAAAGTGAACGGAGGGAGTAATAAACATGTTTGTTGGACATCACATACACATTTCCCTTGACACAAACATTCATGAAACAGAAATTTCAACCTATGAATCTCTCTTAATTTTACTTTTTTATTCTGTGTCAACGAACAAGCATTCAGCTAGTTATTCTTCTTGGTCCATTGCACATGCAACTTTTGATCTAATTCTCACAAGGACGTGCATCCTATCTACTGCCTCAGGCCTACACGAGATGATCAATACATCATGAATGATGAAAACATGACTCTTCACTCGCCAACAATACAATCCCGGTCATATCTTCCATCCCATTAGTTGTGTCCTCCTTGAGATAATGGTTTCTCACATGTTATTTTACAACAGCTGATCATACAATACATAGAATTAGACACATGACAGAAGCATATGAAAGCATTAGCCTTACACATGACGAAATAGTTTGGTTTGTTTGAAAATCTTTACATTAGCAAGAGAACAACATTTGGCATATCCTACAATGTTCTTTTCTCAAGTTTAACCTAGACCTGAAATCAAATTCCCCAAAGAATCTTTTCTGACTCACATTATTTGTTCTTTTAGCAAATGGAAATATCCAATAGGAAAATTAATCATTAATATTCTACGAATAACACGTAGATGATGATTGGAGCTTTTATTCCAGTTGATAGAAGCAAGTAAAATAATGTATGAGCTTTGCTACACGTTTGCAGATTCTTTGTGGAATTAGCTTACAGGGCGCCCTCCCCTACCTCCCCCCGCCTCCGCCGCTGGCCGGGACCACCAGGGCGAAGCCCCTCGTGGTGGCTGGCGGCCGGGGATCTGTCCTCCTCGTCTGGGCTCTGGTGGGCGGTGGCATCGGACGTGCACAGGGTCCGGCGGTGTGGCGGCGGCGGCGGGTGGGTGCTTGGCCGCGCGGCAGCTGTGCCCCGTGATGGCGGTTGAGGCCCGACTTCGGTCCTCTGGAGGCAGCAGGTGGTCTTCCTTCCCCGTCGCAGGCGGGCCGCGGTGTTCCTTGGGCAGCGGTTGTTCCGGCGGTGGCGATGCTCCTGATGGTGGGAAGGCGGCGGCGCAACGATTTGGCTGCGGGCTAGCGCGGCGACAGGCGGCGACACCCTCCTGGCCCAGATTTGGGCCCTTTTGGGCCCCATCTGGGTTTGGGCGGGCCTGGCCGACGGATATGGCGGACGGAGGAGTGGCTCGTGCGGGGGGTTGCGGAGACGGCTACGCGCACACTGCAGTGCGGCGACGGGAGCTTCACGAGCCCTTTCTGGCTCGGTCGGGCCGTGGGCCTGGTGTGCTGCTCTTGCTACGTCCGGTAGGTGACCGCCATGGGCGGTGGAGGTTGTCCCCTCCCGCGTGGTTGCCAATTCTGCCGCACCTCGTTCCCGGTTGTCCCCTCTCGGTCCCGTCGGTTTCGCTTCGCCTGCTTGTTCGTCCGCAACAGCTTCGGCAGACCGTGGTGCAGCTCGTGCGGGGGGTTGCGGAGACAGTGGCGCGCACACTGCAACATGGTGATGGGAGCTTCACAAGCCTTGTCTGGCTCGGCCAGGCCATGGGCCTGGTGTTCTCTTCCTGTTGTGTCCGGCCGGTGACCGCTAAGGGCGGTGGAGGTTGTCGCCTCCCATGTGGCTGCTAATTCTGCCGCTCCTTGTTCCCAGTTGTCCCTTCTCGGATCCGTCGGGCTCTCTTCGCTTTCCATGGTGAGGCGGCGGTGGCTTCCCAAAGGCCGTGGTGGCGCATGTTGGTGAGCAGCAAGATTAGTGGATCGGCCTGGGCTGTGGGTGTTTGGAGGACGGGAGAAATTCCTGTCGGCTTGGCCGGCTCCAACGCGGTGACGCCCACGGGCGGCACCGTTCGTTCATGAAGGGTGTTGGGTATGCTTCCTCCACACGCCCCTCCGCGTATCGGGGGAAACCCTAGGATCTGTCCGGGCAGCAGCGTTGTCGCATTCCTTCCTGAAGGTATTGCTTGGAATGCGGCAATCCGAAGTGCTAGGAGCGTGGTGGAAATTCTCCGGCGGGCGCAACGGTTGCGGGTCTTCATCATTCTCGTCGATCCGACTCTGTTGTCATTAGTTTCTTTTTTCCTTCTCTGTTATTTCTTTTGGGCGTGCTTGTGCTGTCTGCCACAGCAATGGACTATCACTTGTATCGGGTGGTTGCTATATCGATATGGCGAGGTGAAAGCCTATTTCAAGAGATTAACATAATCTTAGATAAAAGCGCTATAGAACAACATGAGATGCAGGTTTTATGTGAACATTAGTTATGGAATCCATCATTCGTTATAAACATTATTTTAGCGCACATGAGTGAAATAAGTTAAAAAGGGCATGAGTCTCATCTCACAATCGCAATAGTGTGAAACAAATGACCTATGGTAGAAAGTAATAGTTATGAACTCATTTCTAAAAAAAAGCTTGCACTGCACTACAAGGAATAATAACGGCAAACACTTATGCGTGGATGTTTTACAAATATTATTCCCAGAAAAGGGCCATGTACCAAGGATATGTTAATATCACCATAAGTTTTAGATTTAACTTGTTGCATTTTGATTCGGACAGGGGCACCACACTAAATTCACATACCTATACAACTATAGTAAAGTTGCGCGCCCATATTCTTAAGTAGTGTCCTACAAACCCAAAGTTGCTCAGACTCGCACTAATAGACTATGAAGTTTTTTTTTAGGAACCAGCAGGAGCTCCGTCTCTTCATTTAGGAAAAAATAATTGATCAGTTTAAAAGGAAAACTGGTCAAAAACCGATACAATCTTTACACACACCAGCCTAGCTAGGACTCCATTGGTTTGTAGGATTCTTGTAGGAATTTCGTAGAATAGGATTTTTAAAGGAAAATTCGCTGTGGAGCCCCTTGGTTTATAGGAATGGAGTCCTATTCCTATGTAGGATAAGATTCAATCCTTCACATTTCAAAGTTAAAAAAAAATAGCCTAGACTCAATGAAAAAAATTCCTAATCTATGCATCAAATGACATCTCTTTCTTTGTAAGAATGGAGATGCATGTGATCTCACTTCCTCTGCGTACCCAGTGAGTTGATGACTCTGTCACCCAAGCGACCCAAGTCGACACCCCACAACACGACCCGGAGCCACCGCTCCGGCATACAAAACCTCCACAACACTCACAAGACAGCCCCGAGGCCATGCATCAGTCGAGCCAACGACTCTGCCACCCAAACGACCGGAGCCGACACCCAACAAACCACTCTTCGGAGTCGCCGTTCCAGCTTGCACACCAGCCCCGAGGATGCGTACACCATGTGAGTCGTTGGCTTTGTCGCATGAGCAACACAAAGTGGACAATCAGTTCCGAAGCCGCCACTCCGGCATCCACGCCGAAACTAAGTTCGCGCACCAAGCGAGTCGTCCGCTCTGTCGCCCGACCAACCAGAATTGACACCCTACAACCATCTCCGGAGCCGCCGCTCTAACTTACAAATGTAAACAACAGACGCCAACCCCGACGCCGCGCATCAGGAGAGCCGCCTACTCCGTCACCCGAGAGACCGGAGCGGACACCATGCAACCATCTCCGAAGACGTTGCTCTGACATCCATGCTGGCCCCAAGGCAATGCACCATGCTATTCAACAACACTACCACCCAAGTGACCAATGTCGACACCGCTCCACGACAACATGATCCGGAGCCGCTGCTCCGACTTCCGCAACGGCCCCGAGGACGCGCACCACACGAGTTGGTGGCTCGACCACGGCACATGTGACGCATGCCGGCATGGCATGGCAACATCCCACGATAGAGGCTCATCTAGCCAGGCTATGGCCTACTAAGGCCATGCCTCGAAGCAGAGAAACAGGGAATTTCGTCTTGAGGAACCAATGCTCGCGAAGGCAGGAGGTGAGCCAGAGAACGGAAGATGGCACCTCCAGGGAGGGGGACGACACCCGCAGGTGCCATCATGGTTTGCGCCAACCAAGGTGGAGTTGGGCTATCAACTGAGGCTCCGACACTCCTGCATCTGCCACCATCCAAGCCGCATGCCCACGTGAGGAGTCATAGTTGACACACCGCCAACCGCGCCTGCAGCCACTGCCCACATTTGCATGCTGCACCTACCGTAGCATCTCATGCCACGACGACAAGCATTGGCGTGCCAACAACCACTACCTGGAGCCGCCGCCTCGGCCTCCTTGCATATGCACCGCAGGCAACAACCACGCTTGATCGAGGAAGCTCTCAAACCACCACGGCCCCACCAGACCCGCCTCGTAGGGCCTCGACACCCCACGCCCGTGTCAACCCTAGCAGCCAGATGCACCACCATGGCACCAGCGCCGACCAGGGCTGCCAGCCGACCCCAAGCTACCATCCACTTTCATTGACCGGATATGGGCCATGTAGCCCCGAATCTGCCGCCACCTGATCCCAGCAGCTCCACCACAGCCACGCTCCGGCAGTTGGAAGGAGATCGGCACAATTGTATTCACTGTGTTTGGCAGACTGCCCTCGGTACAACATATACAGGAGGAGTTACACCAGAAGGCCCGATCAATGTGGCACGCAGGCCCGGGCAACACCCACGATCCTATATACCAGGAGGGTATACACAGGTACAAATACACATGGAATAATACATGTTAACACCCCCCCCCCCCCCCCCCCCCCTCAGCCGGAACTCCATTGGGAAGGATGTTTAGGCTGTCACGAAACTCGCGGAAGACCTGTGTTGGGAGACCCTTGGTGAAGACATCGGCGAACTGTGAGCTGGATGGAACATGAAGCACGCGAGCTTCCTCGAGGGCCACACGACCACGGACGAAGTGAAGATCATTCTCAATGTGCTTCGTCCGTTGATGTTGTACCGGATTGGTGGCGATGTAGGCTGCACTGACATTGTCACAATAGACGATGGTGGCTTGCGACGGAGGACGCCGGAGTTCGTGTAGCAGCTGACGAAGCCAACATGACTCGGCAACACAGTTAGCCACACCCCTGTATTCGGCCTCTGCACTGGACCGTGAGACGGTAGCCTGACGTTTCGTCGACCAAGAGAGGAGATTCTGCCCAAGAAAGACGCAAAAGCCCGAGGTAGATTTGCGTGTGTCAGGGCACCCGGCCCAGTCTGCGTCGGTGTAGGCCACAAGCTCGTGCGAGGAAGACTTAAAGAGTTGTAAGCCATAGTGTGTTGTGCCACGCAAATAGCGAAGAATGCGTTTGACAAGCTGCATATGAGAGTCGCGTGGGGGCATGCATGAATAAACAGACTTGTTGCACGGCATAGGAGAGGTCGGGCCGGGTGAGAGTGAGATATTGCAGAGCTCCGGCGAGGCTGCGATATAGGGTTGGGTTGGCCAAGAGGGCGCCGGCTTGGGCAGAAAGCTTGGCGGTGGTATCAACCAGAGTGGGAACCGGCTTGCAGTGGAGCATGTTGGCTCGTTCAAGAACCTCAAGAGCGTACTGTTGCTGACATAAGAAGAGACCAGAATCATTGGGGGTGACATTTATGCCGAGGAAATGATGAAGGTCACCAAGATCGGTCATGGAAAATTCATGTTTGAGGGCGTGGATGATATGGTGAAGAGTGTGGGGTGTACTGGCGGTAAGAATTATATCATCGACGTAGACAAGTAGGTAGGCGATGGAGGTGCCGCGGTGTAGTATGAAGAGGGAGGAATCGCTCTTTGAGGCAACAAAGCCAAGTGACAAGAGGAACATCCGAAAGCGATGGAACCATGTGCGTGGAGCTTGTTTCAAACCGTAGAGAGACTTACGGAGGAGACACACGTGGTCCGGACGGGAGGGATCGACGAAGCCAGAGGGTTGAGCACAGTACACCGTCTCCTTGAGGTCGCCATGAAGGAAGGCGTTCTTGAAGTCGATTTGACGGATGGGCCACGAGCTCGACATGGCAAGGCTGAGGACAGCTCGAATAGTGGCCGGTTTGACAACCGGACTGAAGGTTTCTTCATAATCGACGCCTTCTTTTTGAGTAAAACCACGGACAACCAATCATGCCTTGTATCGTGCCAAGGTGCCATCTGGATGGAACTTGTGGCGGTAGATCCACTTCCCGGTCACCACGTTAACACCTGCAGGTCTAGGAACCAAACACCAAGTCGAATTCTTCATTAAAGCATCATATTCATCACACGTTGCATGTTGCCAATTGGGGTCTTTGAGAGCCGAACGGTATGTGGCTGGGATGGGAGAGATTGGTGTGGAGGTGGTGCTGGTATGGAATAAACGTTTGGGCTGGCAAAAACCTGATTTAGCACATGTACGCATTTTGTTTAAGTTGTGCGGTGGAAGAATTGGACGGGCGCGAGCTGGGAGACGTGGAGGGGAGGGAGTGGTCAGCGCGGAATGCGAGGGGGATCCTGTGGGGCAGGTAGGGGCGAGATCCGAGGTAGATGCGGGGTCAGGGGCGCGATCCGAGGAACCGCGTGGGGACGGCGCGCGTGGGGCGACAGGCGTGGGTGGAGCGGGGGGCGTGGGGATCGAGGTGGATTCGGTCGACTGGTGGGAGCTGGTGCGGGATGGACGCGTGGGGGACGGGGACCCAGGCGAGGCGGTGGAGGTGGAATCCGGGGGCGTGATTGGCATGCATGGGGGCGTCCCATCAGGGCCGGTAGGCGGGGCCCGCTGGGGAGGCCAGGAAGGTGTGGGATCGGGTGCCGGGTCAAACGGGATGGGTCCGTTGTGGCGCGGGTTTTGGAGGGCGCTGGTGTGGCTGGCTCGTAGGGGAAAACGTGTTCATCGAACGTGACATGTCGGGAGACTATAACACGACGAGTGGTTAGATCATAGCAGTGGTACCCCTTGTGCTCGAGGGGGTAGCCAAGGAAAACGCAGCGTGTGGAGCGGGGTGCGAGCTTGTGAGCGGATGTGGCATAGAGGTTGGGATAGCAAAGACAGCCGAACATGCGAAGGTGATCATATGAGGGATGTCATCCATGGAGAAGGAAGAACGGGGTATAGCCAGCGATGGAGCGTGAAGGGCGAACGTTGAGGAGGTGGGTTGCGGTGTGCAGCGCTTCAACCCAGAATGGCGGAGGTAAATGTGCGTGAAGGAGAAGTGTGCGTATGATGTCATTTGTGGTACGAAGGAGGCGCTCGGCCTTGCTGTTTTGCGGGGACGTATGTGGACAGGAGAACCGGTAGGAGATGCCGTTGGTGGAAAGAAAAGCGCGTAAGGAGTGGTTGATGAATTCACCGCCATTGTCGCATTGCAAAGCTTTGATGATGATGTTATATTGGGTTCGCACAAACGTAAAGAAACGTTGCAAGACTATGGATGTTTCAGACTTGTGCCGTAGAGGGAAAGACCACGAAAAATGTGTGTAATCATCGAGCACAACTAAATACTATTGGTAGCCTGAGAAGCTTACAATGGGTGACGTCCACAAGTCACAATGAACAAGCTCAAAAGGAGCAGAGGTGCGGCTACTAGAAGAAGAAAATGGAAGACGCGGTTGCCGGCCGAGCTGACACGCGTTACATGGAGTGTGCACCACATTATTACATGAAGGAAGGAAATCCTTGGCAGCTAAAGAAGCAACGGTTTGGGGACTCGGATGGCCGAGCCGACGATGCCATATGTCGGCGGAGGAGGTCGTGGCAAGGAGAGCAGCGGGCCAAGTCTTGTTATTGCCGAAGAATGGGTAGAGATCACCGGAGCTAGCGGAGATCATGAGGACCCTCCTGGTGCGAAGATCCTTCACAAGAAAGCCGAATGGGTAAAATTCGATAGAACAAGAATTGTCGCGAGTGAACTGACGTACAGAAATAAGACTGGTGACAACACGGGATGAGAACAAAACATCATGCAAGTGAAAATTGTGTGGTAGTGTGGTGGAACCGATGGCTTGTATGGGGAGGTGAGTGCCATTGCCAACAACAATATGAGATAAATGATGCTTTAAGGAGGGATTGGACTGGTGAATGTTACCAGGGTTGCCGGTGACGTGGGAGGAAGCACCGCTGTTGAGGTACCACTTGGCGGGGTCGTTGCCGTTGTTGGGGAAGCCGTGAGAGCTGTAAGCCGCTTGGAGCATGGCTAGATGATCCCCAAGACGGCGGCTGGAGCGGAGTTGGCGCGGGGTAGGTCGGGAATTGCATGGAGTACGCATTGGCGTGGGCGCCCGGGCACGGTCCGAGGACACCAGCAGCATAGGCTAGTTTCTAGGGTTTAGCCTCTCCGATCTCGTTGTAGATCAACTCTTGTACTACTCATATTATCAAGAATAATCAAGCAGGACGTAGGGTTTTACCTCCATCAAGAGGGCCCGAACCTGGGTAAAACATTGTGTCCCCTGCCTCCTGTTACCATCCGCCTTAGACGTACAGTTCGGGACCCCCTACCCGAGATCCACCGGGTTTGATACCGACATTGGTGCTTTCATTGAGAGTTCCTCTGTGTCGTCACCGTTAGGCTTGATGGCTCCTTCGATCATCGATAGCGATGCAGTCCAGGGTGAGACTTTTCTCCCCGGACAGATCTTTGTATTCGGCGGCTTCGCACTGCGGGCCAACTCGCTTGGCCATCTGGAGCAGATCGAGAGTTACGCCCCTGGCCACCAGGTCAGGTTTGGAAGCTTAAACTACACGGCCGACATCCGCGGAGACTTGATCTTCGACAGATTCGAGCCCTTGCCGAGTACGCCGCACGGTCACGATGAGCTTGATTTAGCTCTACCATCGGACAGTGTTCAGGAGACCGCACCGGCAACCGCTCCGACCCTTAATTCAGAGCCAATTGCGCCATCCATGGACGGGTGGATAGACCCCGCCACGGAGGCCGTATTCTCAGTGGCTATCGAGCCGAGGATCGACCTTACCCTTCACGGGAGCCATGACGCCGAACTACCGGATTCTTCCCTAGCCACGGACTCCGAACCGCCTGCGCCCGTGCCTGTCGAATCCGACTGGGCGCCGATCATGGAGTTCACCTCCGCGGATATCTTTCAGCACTCGCCTTTCGGCGACATACTGAACTCATTAAGGTCTCTCTCCCTATCAGGAGAGTCCTGACCGAACTATGTTCGGCAGGATTGGGATGTGGATGACGAAGAAATTCGCCGCCCACCCACCACCCACTTAGTAGCCACTGTCGACAATTTGACCGACATGCTCGACTTTGACTTCGAAGACATCGACGGTATGGACAACGATGCGGGAGACGAAGAGGAACCACTGCCCACAGGGCACTAGACAGCCACCTCATCATATGATATATACATGGTGGACACACCCAAAGAAGGCAATGGCGACGAGACAGCGGAGGATGACCCCTCCAAGAAGCAACCCAAGCGCCGACGTCAGCGGCGCCGCTCTAAGTCTCGCCAAAGCAAAAGCGGTGACACCGGCACAGGAGATAATAGCACTTCGGACAGTGCCGAAGACGACAACAATCCCTCCAACAAGATTTAAAGCAGGAGGATGGAGAAGCCAGCCCTCCCGAGAGAGCGGCAGATGGAGAGGCGGAGGATGATAATTACATGCCTCCCTCCGAAGACGAGGCAAGCCTCGACGATGACGAATTTGTCGTGCCTGAGGATCCCGTCGAACAAGAGTGCTTCAAGCGCCGGCTTATAGCCACGGCAAATAGCCTTAAGAAAAAGTAGCAGCAGCTTCAAGCTGATCAACATTTGCTAGCTGATAGATGGACTGAAGTCCTTGCGGCCGAGGAATATGAACTCGAACACCCCTCCAAGAGTTACCCAAAGCGTAGGTTGCTACCCCGACTGGAGGAGGAAGCATTCAAACCTACATCTCCAGCATATGATGCAGCTGACCGGCCACCTCGTGGCCGCGACAGAGAGGCATTTCAGCCAAAAACTCAGCCCGCACCCCGACGCCACTCAAATAAAAATGACAAGGCACGGGGAAACACGCTAGACCTGCGAGACGTATTGGAGGACAAAGCAAAACATGCAAGATCGATCTACGGATCACGAGGGTGCGCCACTATGCGAGATGATAATCGTCACGCCGGATACAGTAAAACTAAATCCGGTCGGGCCGAACACATCGGACAAGACTCATTCGAGCTGCGTCGCGATATAGCCCAGTATAGAGGCGCTACACACCCCCTATGCTTCACAGACGAAGTAATGGATCACCAAATCCCGGAGGGTTTCAAACCCGTAAATATCAAATCATACGACGGCACAACAGATCCTGCGGTATGGATCGAGGACTTCCTCCTACACATCCACATGGCCCGCGGTGACGATCTACACGCCATCAAATACCTCCCACTCAAACTCAAAGGACCAGCTCGGCATTGGCTCAACAACCTGCCAGCAGAATCCATTGGCTGTTGGGAAGATCTGGAAGCTGCATTCCTCGACAACTTCCAGGGCACTTATGTGCGACCACCAGATGCCGATGACTTGAGCCACATAATTCAGGAGCCAGAGGAATCGGCCAGGCAATTCTGGACACGGTTCCTGACAAAGAAAAATCAAATCGTTGATGGTCTGGATGCAGAGCACTAGCAGCTTTTAAGCACAACATCCGCGACGAGTGGCTCGCCCGGCACCTTGGCCAGGAAAAGCCGAAATCTATGGCAGCCCTCACGACACTCATGACCCACTTTTGCGTGGGAGAAGACAGCTGGCTGGTTCGCAGCAATAATATATCAAAGAATCATGGTACTTCGGATACCAAGGATGGCAATGGCAGGTCATGTCGCAACAAACACAAGCACCGCATCAACAACGACAATACCGAGGATACGGCAGTTAATGCCGGATTCAAAGGCTCTAAACCCGGTCAGCGGAAAAAGCCATTCAAAAGAAGCACTCCGGGCCCATCCAGTTTGGACCATATACTCGATCGCTCGTGTCAAATACACGGCACCCCGACAAGCCAGCCAACCTCACCAACAGGGATTGTTGGGTGTTCAAGCAGGCCGGCAAGTTAAATGCCGAAAACAAAGATAAGGGGTCACATAGCGATGACGAGGAGGAGCCCCGGCAGCCGAGCACCGGAGGACAGAAGAGGTTCCCCCCACAAGTGCGGACGGTGAACATGTTATACGCAACCCACATCCCCAAGAGGGAGCAGAAGCGTGCGCTGAGGGACGTATATGCGTTGGAGCCAGTCGCCCCAAAGTTCAACCCATGGTCCTCCTGTCCGATCACCTTCGATCGCAGGGACCACCCCACTAGTATCCGTCATGGCAGATTCGCCGCACTAGTCCTAGACCCAATCATTGACGGATTTCACTTCACTCGAGTCCTTATGGATGGCGGCAGCAGCCTGAACCTGCTTTATCAGGACACAGTGCGCAAAATGGGTATAGACCCCTCATGGATCAAACCCACAAAAACGACCTTCAAAGGCATCATACCAGGTGTAGAGGCCCATTGCATAGGCTCAGTCACACTGGAAGTGGTCTTCGGATCCCCGAATAACTTCTAAAGCAAGGAGTTAATCTTCGATATAGTCCCGTTCCGTAGTGGCTATCATGCACTGCTCGGGCGAACCGCATTTGCGAGATTCAATGCGGTACCACATTATGCATACCTTAATCTCAAGATGCCAGGACCTCGGGGGCTCATCACAGTCAATGGAAACACAGAGCGCTCTCTCCGCACGGAGGAGCACACTGCGGCCCTCGCAGCAGAAGCGCAAAGCAGCCTCTTAAGGCAATCCACCAGTTCGGTGATTAAAGACCCGGACACCTTCAAGCGTGCCCTGAGTAATCGGCAACAAGAGCGCCTGGCACGTTCCGAGCTCGCATAGCAATGTGGCTCCCACCCCAGTCCCAGCCAAACGGCGAAATCCGTGCCATGCATACATAATTACGCATTGAAAATACAATGGGCACAGGTGGGGAGGGGGCACGACTACGGCATGCCCCAAGACGTGGCTCAACCGCACTAGGGGCTTCCCGCTTTGTTATTTTCTTTCTTTCAGGACTTTAATCTCTGGAAGCCCCGTGTGGCAGTACGATTGCCGGACACACGATACAACAACCAAGGAGGCAGAAAGCTACGTCGCATCAAGGAATTCCCAGGTGGTCTCTGACAACGAGTGAAATACCTGCTTTAAATACCATTCACTACTAGGGAAAAGCCTAGCAGCAGCGCGGGTTTTGGGCCTATTAGTAGCGCGGGGACCGGCGCTACAGCTAACGTATAGCAGTAGCGCCTGTTGTCCCACGCTACTGCTATACATGAATAGCTGTAGCACTCTTTAAAAAAGGGCGTTGCTGATATTATCTGCAGCGCTGTTTACTGGGAAGCGCTACTGGTAAGGCGGCGCTACTGCTAAATTCCCCCCCCCCTCGCTACTACTAGTTTTATTAGTTTTTTTCATACATATTTGTTTTGTATTTGAATAGGCTTTATACAATAATCTTTAGCATATCATACACATACAAATGTAATCATAGCATATACATACAATTAGTCTCATCAAATCATGTCATCATCATCATCATCATCCAACACAAAGTGGTCTCTCGTCATCATCTCGAAAATAGCGATACAAGTCTCGATTACTTGCAAATACATCGTCATCCATCTAAACAATGATATACGCGAGAAGAGCTATCACTTTGAGTACATGAGTTCGTATCCCTCTCTCGCATTAGCGTGAACCTAAACTAACTACTGCCTGTCGCTCGGAAACCGGAAACCGGTACACTTGGGCCTGACACTCTGGCCACTTGTCGTATATATACTCCTGGCATAGCACTTCTTCACCATCTATGATCTATGCACCTGCATCGTCACATGATTCGATGATACGCAACATATATAGTTGAGCAACATAAAGAGATAGACTTGGCAAAATAGAAACAACATATCATAAGCATAAATAACAAAGTTCATCGTACCCCAAAATGCCCTAACTAGAGTGATTTTCGCTAGTCGAGGAGGAGGACAGTTTAATTACATCACAAATAAAGTTTCACCGTGCATAACTCAAAGTTTTTTCATACAGAAAGTATGGACTAAACGGACACATTGTCATATATCGACAATCACTCCAACATGTCGTTCCATCCATCCAAGTTAGGGAGATAGTCCTTGAGCTTAGTGAAAGGCTTCATGTCGAGACGCTTAGAGGCTACCCATGTTCGGCCGTCTTCCCGCGACATTTGTCCTTCTCCGTAGAACATACCTATTTTTCCGATGACCTCCTTCATGATGATTTGGGCAAGTTCGTGCTGGATGTTATAGAACTCAGCTCGAAGTCGATGATCCTAGATATCTCCTATGTCCTTTGCCCATTGCAGAATATGGGCATCGCCGGATCTAGGTGACATGCGAAGGTTCTGGTGATCCCGTCTGTACTCCAGCATGTGGTGTAGGACACAGAATCCATCATTAAGAGAATCGTTCGGTTGCTGGATGCAGCAGAAGTCGCTCTTATGGCCGAAGGCGGCCCTGCCGCCCCTTGTCTTCTTGTCCCTGACCTCTCCACCCCTTGGTTGGTAGTAAAACATAGCACTATCGAGAACATCCTTGATGTGGGTGTAATCCTTTTTGTGAATGTTCTTCGACGAGTCCAAGTAAAGAGCGTGGGAGAATCGGGGGTAGAGGATGATGAGGACGGCGCGCCCGCCGCTGCGCAAAATAAGTACACCACAAATTAATTATCCTCCACCGTGCAAATGAATGATTGAAATCGAAGGAAGGATAGCAGCGCGGATGACTTACACGGGATGATAAGGCATGAGAATCGCCTCCTTGTCCTTATTGGCGAGCATGAAATTGACGATGTAATCCCTCGCGTATTCACGGTGCTTTGCGCAGACTCCCAAGAAGCCCTCATGCATGTAGTACGGGTCAGCGACATAGATATTAGATATCTGCTCAACCCCGATGATGTAGTTCATGTGCAAGGCATAAAGGCGGACAAGCGTAAAATCCAGCTTCTTCACGTGAAACATGTCGAATATGTAATCGAATCGGAGGAAGAACTTATCCGCGGGGAAGCTGTCGAGGCGATGAGGCCTTTCTCTACCCGCAGCACATCATCATGAAGTCTCCTTAGATCGCGGAATCTGGCTCGTAGCGCTGTTGCAGGTAGGATTGGTTGACCGGGGATATGCCATTTATCCGCATCGGGGATATCTATACGGTCCTGAAGCCGAGGCTGCTGAGGCGGCTGGATCATAGAATCAGCATTTTTGCCTTTCCTCGCTCTCTTCCTAGACTTCTTTACTACCGGAAGGTCGTCCATAATACGTTGAGACGGCAATTCAGGCACCGACTCATGACGCTCAAACCCTGAGGAGGCGCCAGTATAGACATACTGTTCAGCGCCATCGTCGTCCTCATCCTCATCCATGGCGACGTCATCAGCGACTAATGGAGCCTCCTCCTTACCCCGTCCGCTATCACCCAACCCGACACCCGACGCTAATTGGGTAGGTGGGGTGTTGACGTTCATACCTTGCTGAGGCTATGTGCTCGTGGGTGTGCTCCCGGCCGCCTCCAGACGAAGCAGACTCTTTGGCCACAATAGGACCCACCCATTGCAACAATCACCAAGACGCCACGGTGTCTCATCGTCATCCCCCTCTAGTATTGGAGGAGGCAAATTCTCGTGGCCCGGTTTGACACTGGCCACGGAAACCTTGAAGACGTCCGGGGGGATCGGCCGGCTGTGGAACAATGGTTCCTTCGGCTTCATTATCGTCGCCTTCCCCACGTCCACCTTCTGGTTGCTGATGGTGTACAATATGGTGCACGGGGTTTCGTCGGCCTGCAAAGAAAATTCTGCGACGTGAGACATCCGAAAGGCAACGAAAACGGGAGATTATACATTTATATTGAAGGGGATCGGTGTGACAGATACCGTGAGGGCGTCGAGCTCAGCCAAAGACGAAGCACCACCGAGCACGTCTGGTGCGGGAGCCGGTGCGGGAGCAGGCGCGGGAGCCGGTGCGGGAGCAGGTGCTGGTGCAACGCTAGTCGAGCTGCTCCCCAAGAAGTCAGCAAGGGGAAAGTCCTCTGCATTTTTTCTGGATGTTGCCTTGTTCAAGTGAAAACACCCGTCACTAAGGAAGTAGGCAAATCTGCAACCACCTATTTTGCGGCAGCTACCGCTGTTGCGATTGTCTGAGATTTCTTCTCAACCGCAATCTCAGCCTTCTTGTCGATGTTTTCTTCAGTTAACCTCCGTCTTTCCTTTCTCTCCTCTGTGGTCTCACGGTAGTACTTCTTCCACGTGGCGCCGTCTCCGACACCGTGCACGCGTCCATACGACGGTCGAGTATCCACCGGTTGTCATTTCAATATGTTCAATGCCCGGTTGAATGGAGTGTCCCACTTGGGCCTCGCCAATGCCTCAGACGGCGAGTCGTTTTTGGCCGCAATCCGGTGCTGCTCTCTCTACAAAAGGCACAAGGATCGTTTACAAATATTACTAACGTGTGTAGTCGAATTGATCAGAAACTAAAATTACCAGCAGTGTCATGAACCCTGTAATGACCGGTTTTGTCTCGTAAACCTTCTTCACTAGGTCCCAACGGTGCCGGGCCCTAAGGACGTCACGCTCCTGCCGGACGGTGAAATCCACCAAGGGGTCTAGGATGCTCAAACTCGCGGCTTCCGCGTCCTCCTTGGCCCATTTGAACCTCTTTCCACCGTAACCACGGCTTCCGAGGTGGTGGCTCCCAATGTTCCTCTCTTGAAGCCCCTTCATGTACTTAGACTTTTTTTGGCAGCTTCGGCCTCGCAAGCCTCGTTGAATATTTGAAACTGCTCTTCCATGATTGTCGGATTATCCTTTACAATCTCGGAGTAGGGTTCCTTCTTGTCGATGATCTTTGCTTACACTCGATTTTTCCAGGCGTCCAACGCGTCGCTAAACATGGTCATGGTGTGTCTGTTTATCTTCTTCATTCTCGGGTCCTCATCTGGATCTTTATAATCCTTCTCATTCCAGCCCGGGAACAAGAATATCTGGTGAAACTTGAAACTTCTTTAGGAGGGAGCTCCTCATATTTTCTATCTTCTGTAGTTTCTCATCGTTGATGGTGGCGGTTGTCCGTACGATGCAGCTTATCTGAGTGCCGTAGCATCGACGCGCTTCCTTGGGCACCTTTGGCTCAAAATTGTCGTCGTCCACCTCCGTGACCACCAGTCTAGTAGTCCTGAGTTTGTTAGGAGGCCGTTGCTTGTTTGCTTTCGGTTCTACACCGGCTCCGCTCCCCGAGGCAGCGCCGGTCTTAGTCTCAGCGCCGGTCTTGATGCCGGTTTAAGTCTCAGCGCCGGTCTCGATGCCGATCTGAGTCTCAGTGCCGGTCTCAGTCTCAGTCTCGATGCCGGTCTGAGTCTCAGCGCTGGTCTCGATGTCGGCAAGGCTAAAAAATTCGTGTACCGCCCGGTAGACGTCGTCGCATTCGCCAGAACCCTGTCCTTCATCATTACTAGCCATGTTTCCTACGATTAAATCTAGTCAATTAATTCTAGACCTAATAAAATGAATAATGACATAAAAAGGCCTATTGTTTTGTAGGAACGTTGACTCCTTCCCGGTGCGGCAAATCCCGGGCACTCGATATGTCCTAGTTTGTAGCACAAGTCATGCCGAAATTCACGGAAAATTTCGGCATGACCTTTGCTAAAAAGTGGACAAATCCAAAACCTGAATTTTCCCGGAACGGAAATGAATCAACATTCTGGCAAAACATAGGCCACTCGGTTTCATTCCCTAGAAACAACAAAAGGCCACTTGGGCACAATCGAACCACTTCAATGTCGATTATGATCAATGAGCAAACACAATTGTGGATTTTTCATATATCATGACCACTTCAAATTTGCATCTCCTAGTGTATGAACCCTAGAACTCAAATTATGAACCTAGAACTCAAATTATGTCCTACATTTTTGTCCTAATAAAAATTCACTAAAAATTAAGAACCTACCAGACTTGCAACACTAATAGAAATTTATATTTTTATATTGATTTTTCTCTAAAATAAATCCTACCACCCTAGTTAACATCTAGTTAAACCTTACTTTCCTAACATTTGTAATTAAACACTACAACCCTAACCCTACTGCCCTAGTTAAGCATATACAAATTTTTCTTATGGCGAGGGAGGCAGGGGCATCTCTGTCAAATTAACCTAACTAAATTCTTTTCCTAACTAAATTAACCTACCTAATTTAGAGATAGAGAGAGAGGAGGGGTGGGGGCTTACAGAGGATGGCTCCGGTGGTGGTGCGGGAGGCAGTGGTGGCGAGGGAGGCGAGGGCGTCTCCGCTGACGGCGAGGGAGGTAGTTGCATCGAGGGAGGCTTCGGTGGCGTCAACTGCGGCTCCGGTGGCGTTGATGAGGCCGCGCGGATCCGGTGGCGTTGGGGGCGGCTCCGGTGGTGTTGATGGCGCGCGACTCTGGTGGCTCCGGGGGAGTCGACGTCGGCAGGAGACGACGGCGAAGTGGGACGATGGTGAATCGGGCAGACGGCAGCGGGGTGGGTCAAGGGATTTGGGGTACAAGTGGTGGCCGGGGGGAAACGGTTTTTTGGTTAAGTCAAACTTAGCGGTAGCGCTTTTCGTGAAACGCGCTATAGCTAAGTTAGCTATAGCGATTTTCACAAAACGCGCTACTGCTATAGCTATGTAATTTCCTTCATCTTTCTTATTTCCTTTTCTGTTTCTACAGCGGGGGTCTAGGAAACGCGCTGCAGCTACGTTAGCTATAGCGCCTCTGACGAACAAACGCTACTGCAACGTCTGTCTCCTTTTTCCGCTTTCTCATTTATTTTGCTCTACATTTTATTTTTTCCTTTCTTCGTTTTCTATTTCTTTCTTTTTCATTTACTTTTCCATTTGTTTTTTATTTTATTTTATTTCCATTAGCAGTAGAGCTCTCCGCGCGAAACGCGCTGCTACTTATGTGCTAGCGGTAGCGCGCTTTCCTCAAGACCGCTACTGCTATGCGTAGCCTATCAGGGGTAGCAAAGGGGATACTAGTGGTAGCGCGTCTTCATGCGCACGCGCTACTGCTACAATTGTATCTGTAGCGCGGTTTAGGGACACGCACTACTGCTATTTAGCACCAGCGCCCTTTTTTGACACGCGCTACTGCTAAATCTCTGTGTATAAGGTTTTCCCTAGTAGTGATTCCTCAGCTTGCCCTTGGAGGGGACATGTCCAATACTCCTACTTTTTGCTTATCACACTACTTGTATCATTCTGCTTCGACACACCTTTTTTGAATAAACAATGCATAGCATTAGACTATTATCGCATTCTTCTTTTTTATATATGTTCGTTCATGACATTTAGCACCCGTACACTCTGGTACGGCCAATACGCCAGGGCCTTAAGCATACCCCATAATACGGCGTGAGAAGTCCGAACACTTTCGACAGTGCGGCACCCCGAACTTATAGCATTATATGCATCAGCTCCGAATCATGTCTTGGGTCAATAGTTGGGTTTGCCCGGCTCCCATGTTTTGGTACCTTACGTTCCGCTATATCGGCTAAGGTAGCACCGGGAGAACTACTGCGATTGTGCCCCGGTTCATCTGGGCTAAGCACCTCAATAGAGAAAGCTAAAACTTAGTATCATGATAAGGCGAGAGCTGGTCGCTGTTCGAGAGGTCTCGAGTCCCTAAAGACTTATGCCGCTTAGAGCGAGGAGTCGGCTTTGTCCGGCTTAAGGCGTGTATAGTGCCCCGAATTCGGCCTTCCGGATACTATGGGCCTCGCCAAAATTTAAAATTGTAGACTTCTATGGCTAAGTGAGAGTGATAAGGATTATAGTCCGATTGCCTTGTTCATTGTGCGAGCACCTCCCTCGAAGGACCCAACAATGGGAAAAAGAGTGCCCAGGTTTATCCCAAACACCCCAGCACTCGTGGCATTGGGGCAGAAGCCGACGACTGGCCATCTCTCAGATTTGATAAAGAGCCGCACAGAAGGTAATATTTTAAATTCAAACAAGCGTTGCATAGCGCATATGAACAAGTTTTCATAATACAGGATCACACGAGCGAGTTCATTCAAATATTACATCCTTCGCACACTCGTCCGCCACAAGACGGGCACCCTTCAGGACACCCTCATAATAAATCTCGGGGTGGCGATGCTCCTTGCCCTGCGGCAGCCCCTCCTTCACCAGCTTCTCGGCGTCCATCTTGGCCCAGTGCACCTTTGCACGGGCAAAAGCCCGGTGGGCACCTTCGATACAGACGGACCTCTTAATGACTTCCAGCCATGGGCAGGCATCCACAAGCCGCCTCACCAGGCCGAAGTAGCTATTGGGAAGGGAGTCGCCAGGCCACATCCGGACTATAAAGCCCTTCATGGCCTGTTCGGCCGCCTTGTGCAGCTCGACCAGTTGCTTCAGCTGGTCGCTCATAGGCATCGGGTGTTCGGTCCCAGTATACTGAGACCAGAACAACTTCTCCGTCGAGCTTCCCTCCTCGGCCTGGTAATACTTTGCGGCATCTGACACGCTGCGGGGCAAATCTGCGAATGCTCCTGGAGAGCTCCGGACTCGAGTAAGTAACAAGTAATTTACTTTCACATGCTTGCTTTGCATATTGAATGCCTTACCCGCCGCTATCTTCCTCATCGCCTCAATTTCCTGGAGGGCCTTTTGGGCTTCAGCCTTGGCATGCTTTGTGCTCTCGAGGGCCGCAGCAAGCTCGGACACTCGCGTCTTTGAGTCAAGCTCCAAAGCCTCGTGCTTCTGCACGAGAGCCTGGAGCTCTTGCTGCACCTCGCCCACCCGTGCCTCCTGTGTTTCCCGCTCGGTGCGCTCCTTGGCCGCTTTGTTTTCGGCCTCGGACAGCACTTGCTTCAAGGTCGCCACTTCAGTCATGGCCCCTGGCAAATTCATGATGATCCTATCATTTCGCAACCACATTTTATTTTTTATATAGACAAGGTATTACTTACCTTTGTTCTCCTCGAGCTGCCTCTTGGCAAGGCCGAGCTCTTTCTCAGGCCCCTCGAGGTCCTGCTTCAGTGCGGCGACCTCCGCAGTCAGTGCGGCAGAGGTCAGAGTGAAGCCTGCATACGCATATAGACATACTTATATTAGACTCCTGCAGATATTATTTGATCCTCCATTCGGCTTTTCTTTGTGAACACCAAACAGAGCATCAGGGGCTACTGTCTATGCGGTAATATTTTTTCTATATTCTAAATACTTACCTCAAAGCCTGTTAGAAGGCTGGCACAGGCTTCAGTCAGTCCGCTCTTGGCGGACTGAACCTTCTTGATCACCGCACTCATAATAGTGCGGTGCTCTTCGTCGATGGAAGTGCCGCGAAGTGCTCCCAGCAGTTCGTCCGGTGCCTCTAGTTGGACAGAGGTCACCGGCACGGACGGCTTGCCCCTCTTGGAAGAGGGCCGCCTGCTCGAGTCCGGAACCACTGGAGGTTCCGGCGCGGTGTCCGGTTGAGGGCCGAACTTGGAGCCCCTGGGAGCCTTGCTCCCTTTGCTCCTGGAGTCCAGAAGGTCGCCTTGAGGCGCCTCCGGGACTATCTCCCCCCGACTTGGTGCCCCTTGAGACAACACCTCGGCATTGTCCATAGGGCAAGGAGAGGAGGCGGTTGGAAGTGTATCACTATTCATGTCCGACGAGTCCAAGGAGCCGTCCGACGATGATACGTCGATGCGGGCTTGGGGCGGACTGCATAATCATATTCGACGTTAGGAGAAGCATTGCGACAAAGGTATGCTATGAGTTACTCTGGTATTCGAATACTTATGACTTTGCCAGGGGCTTGGCCCTGAGCAGCCACTCGTCTTCGTCGTCGGCGGCGGTGGTGGAGCAGTCCGGAAGGAGAGTCCTTCCCTTCTTGGACCCTTCGGCCTCCCCGGTTGGGGCGGCCTTCCTTTTTTTGTCTCCCCCGGCTGGAGGGGGAGAATTTTCATCTTCCTTCTCCTCGTTTTCACAGGAGGAGTGTGCCTCG
This sequence comes from Triticum urartu, assembly GCF_056163025.1. Taxonomy (NCBI): domain Eukaryota; kingdom Viridiplantae; phylum Streptophyta; class Magnoliopsida; order Poales; family Poaceae; genus Triticum; species Triticum urartu. The sequence continues at coordinate 244,766 of NC_141873.1, read as the reverse complement.
GAGGTATCAGACGATGAGTCTGATACCACCTGGCGCCGGGAACTCTTTTGGGTTCCCTTGGCCTTCTTCTTGGTCTTCTCCGGCACCTCATAAGGAGCCGGAGTCCGCATCTTCGTCAGGAGAGCGTCTGCGGGGTCTTCGGGCAAAGGGGTCGGATAGTTAATCTGCTCCGATGTCTCCACCCAGTCCTGTCAAAGGCATGGGAGCTCAGACCCCGCACATGGTTAAGCTATGGGAAATAAACACCCTACCTGATGTACAGAACTTACCGGATTCGCAGGGCGCTTCGCGCTTAGCCCGCGGTCCTCGGTAAGAGAAGGAGGGACCTCGGCGCCCTTGAAAAGCACCCTCCAGACGTCCTTATGCGTCGTGTCGAAGAGCTCGCTTAGAGTCTGGTGCTGGGCCGGGTCGAACTCCCATAAGTTGAAATCCCGTTGTTGACACAGGAGGATCCGGCGGAAGAGCATGACCTGGACTATGTTGACAAGCTTAAGTTTCTTGCTTGTCATGTTCCGGATACACTTCCAGAGTCCGTCCAGCTCCACCGATGAACCCCAGGACAGGCCCTTCTCCTTCCAGGAAGTGAGCCGCGTGGGGATTCCGGATTGAAACTCGGAGAGCCGCCACCCAGTTGGTGTCACGCGGCTCGGTGATGTAAAACCACCCCGATTGCCACCCCTTTATGGTCTCCACGAAGGAGCCCTCGAGCCATATAACGTTGGGCATTTTGCCCACCATGGCTCCGCCGCATTCCGCTTGTTGGCCGCCAATCACCTTCGGCTTGATATTGAAGGCCTTCAGCCACGGGCCGAAGTGGGGCCGAATGCGGAGGAAGGCCTCGCACACGATGATGAACGCCGAGATGTTGAGGATGAAATTCGGGGCTAGATCATGAAAGTCCAGCCCGTAATAGAACATAAGGCCGCGGACGAATGGATGGAGGGGAAACCCCAGTCCGTGGATGAAGTGGGGGAGGAAAACCACCCTTTCGTGAGGTTCCGGGGTAGGGACGACTTGCCTCGCGGCTGGCAGCCGGTGTGCGATATCCGCGGCTAAGTATCCGGCTCCACGTAGCTTTTTGATGTGTCCCTCCGTGATGGAGGAGGCCATCCACTTGCCTCCCGCTCTGGACATGTTTGGAGAGAGTTGAGGAGAAGGATGTGGACTTGGGCATTGGAGCTCGAGTGCACGAGAATGGATGAGCAAGGATGAAGAAGGCGTGGGTAGAAAAAGGTGAGACCTTATCCTTTTATAAGGGCGGACGAAACTATGCGCCCCACTAGCCTGGTAAAACTCGCTTATCCTCCAAGCGCCGTAATTGGTGGTGCGGTTGGGTTACCCACGTCCGTATTCATGACAATCCCGTGATAAGGGGAACACGATCTCTGCTTTGACAAGACGTGTCAAGAAACTGCCTCACATTATGTGCGGGGTTGGTTAAAGAACAACAGTTCAAATAATTACCGGGCCGTGGCGTGATGTCATGCTGCCAAAACGCATCAGCAGATTAGATTTGTGGAAATGTTATTCTCTCTACGGTGGTATGTGGAACTTATTTTGCAGGGTCGGACACTATCCTTGTGTTCAAACTCTTCCGTGGTGTATTCGGAGGAGGAACCCGCCTTGCAATGCCGAAGACAACACTGCGCGCCGGACTCATCGTCATTGAAGCCTAGTTCAGGGGCTACTGAGGGAGTCCTGGATTAGGGGGTCTCCGGACAGCCGGACTATATCCTTTGGCCGGACTGTTGGACTATGAAGATACGAGATTGAAGACTTCGTCCCGTGTCCGGATGGGACTCTACTTGGCGTGGAAGGCCAGCTAGGCAATACGGATATGTATATCTCCTCCTTTGTATGCGACCTTGTGTAACCCTAGCCCCCTCCGGTGTCTATATAAACCGGAGGGCTTTAGTCCGTAGGACAACATACAATCATACCATAGGCTAGCTTCTAGGGTTTAGCCTCTCTGATCTCGTGGTAGATCAACTCTTGTACTACTCATATTATCAAGAATAATCAAGCAGAACGTAGGGTTTTACCTCCATCAAGAGGGCCCGAACCTGGGTAAAACATTGTGTCCCCTACCTCCTGTTACCATCCACCTTAGACGTACAGTTCGGGACCCCCTACCCGAGATCCGCCGGTTTTGACACCGACACCCCAGCTCTGTCTAAATCAACAAGGCATGTTGGGAAAAAAAGTAGATGTCTGGAGCATGCAACATTCTGATCATTTTGTGCAATTCCACTAAAATAGAGCTGAGCGTCCCTGTTCCAAAGATATTAAGTGTGATTACGATAATAGAGGACTGCTAATGAAACAATAAACACACAAATAGAAGCCGGTAACCTTTGCAGTCTCTCTTAAGACTAACTAGTTGGAGAAGATTAGGCTCGGAGTTGGATGAGGAGGATAGATCAAAACCAATCTCCCTTTGTGCAGTCGCACCGAAATGTAGAGACGTTGCCCGTGTGACATTTTAGTACAACTGCACAAAACACTCTTAAGAAAAAAGTGATTTTTGCAGTTCACCAAAAGGTCGCAATAGCAACGAGGTGAAATGGATAGCCCTGTTTGCAAAAAAGAGGTAGAAAGGGAAGAAGCATATTACTTGTCCTAAGGGAAGATAACAACACGGTTGTGTTTGTCTAAAACGGTGTGAGGACGAGAATGCAATATGGAAAGTACGCTGGATGAGCTACGTTTTGGGCAAAGAACTATGGAAGATCCACATGCAGCGACGTGGGAAGACGGGCAGTGGAGCAAGGCCAGAGGGGATACCTGGAGGTCATCGGGATGTAACTAGGTCAGCGGCGGCGGGTGGAATCTGCGAGCAGGTGGCGTAGGACCTGCCGCGCCAGAGCTTTGTCAGAGAGAACGGCGTGTACCGCAGATCAGGACGTGCTGCTTCGGCGCCGTCGAACAGAGAAACGATGCACTTCCTCCCTTTCCCCCGGCGGACGGGATGCGGCCGGATCAGTGACCAACAGTGAGAGAGAGAGAGAGAGGCCACCGCACTCCCTTTCCCCCGGCAGACGGGGTGCGGCCGCATCAGTGGCCAACGGTGACAGAGAGAGGCCACCGCAGCCTTGTGTGAGATACTCTGAAGAGCGACAAACCAGGCAGGAAGGCTCCATTGTATATAGTGAGCGGACTACCTTTTTCTCCATAAAAATTGTTTTATATTCTGTGTATGAGCCATTGAGCAATATAACTTTATTTAAAAATAACGCGGCAACGCGTCAAGTCGAACTTTGTTTCGTGCACGCGTGGTACACGACCTCCCTAGGTAAGCAACCGCTATAGGCGTTCAAATTAGCACATGGGCTGCCATTTCGTAAAGAAATGAGCTCCACCGTGTACCCGCGCGGGTGTGGCTGGGCACGAAGCGTGAGTACGTGCACGGTGCACCTATTCTCTTCTTGTATACATACACCACCTACGTGGAGTTGTGTGAGAAAGATACAAACCTAGAGAGATATAGTGTGTGGGTTCTTGAGAGTTTTTTTTTTTGGGGGGGGGGGGGTCAATCAAAAAATGTAACATATGCAATGTGTGTGAAATAGAGTCCTGGATATAACATATATATATAGAGGGGGCGATCCACGAGAAGAGAGTGGAGGTATCATCGGCTTGAGGTGTACATAGAATCGAAGAGAGGGATGATGTGTGTGTGTGTGTGCGCGCGATCGATAAAGAGTGCCATAGAATTTGTGTGTGCCCACGTCAAAGATATAGAGTGGCTGGCCTACTGGAACGTGAGATGGGACATGTACAGTTTGTCTCTGTGGCATGGATACCTACCTGCAGCGCTCGACTATCGGTGTGTGGTGGGGGTAGAGGGAGGCCCAATTAACTATAGAGGTACAATGGCTGGTATATGTGTGGAGGAGGAGAGAGGCCTACCTCATGTATTAAGGAGATTGATCTGCCTCATGTATTAAGGCAGATTGATCGGCATCCATGCATATGTGCAGGAGAGGAATAAGGTTGGGAGAGAGACAGAGCTAGAGTGTTGGAGGGGGTGGTAGTGGAGTTGCTTCTAACAAATGGTGGGATAGGCTTGCTAGACAAACGGAGGGCACGCCCGCAATATCAATAAGAGAGGAGATGGTTGCTTGTTGTCTGTGCACATGCGTGTGAGAGACGGGTCAGGAGGCATGCATGAATGATGAGGGGGGACGATGTGGCTGTGGTAAGCAGACGTAACTACATAGGAAGATCAATCTCCCTTTGTTAGAGAAAGGAGAGACATAACTTGTGAGGTATGTCGATCGATGGGGGGGGGGTAGTTAAAGTCGATCTAGGTATATGTTGGGAGATCGATTGGTATACATGCATGTGTGTGTTAGAAGCAAATGAGGCACGAGGAGAAGGATAGAGAGAGAGGGATTCATGTAGGAGGTGGTACGAGAGGCATACTATATCGAGGGGGGAGGAGTGTGCGAGTACGAGAACGATGAAAAAGAGTGGTGGGAGTGAGGCGTGGACGGTGACAAGAGAAGAGGGGAAGCTTGTGTCTGTGCTAGGCACACCTGGCTATAGAGGCATATTGATCGATGTGTGCCGTAAAGAAGGAGTTGGGGGCCTACACACACCGTGGGTGAACGACCTAAAGTGAAAAGACGAATTTGCGTGATGGAGCTAGAGAATCCTGAGGGAGGGTGAGAGGGATGAGGGCGTGTGCATGCACAAGAGAAAGTTAGCGCTAGCTACAAAGATAAGAGGGTTGTGTGGGTGTAAAAGACAAATAGAGATCATATATACTTCATTATAAAAAGCGAATACGGATATTTGAAGAATTTATTATAGTGTTTCAAACCGACGCATGTGTGAATATATATAACGGTGATACACATGGTGTGGTTATGAACATGTTATACTACATTCAATATATTTTATCTCTACTCTTATAAAAAAATGGAGTTGTTGATGATGGTGTGCCTGCCATCCTGCATTATACGCTGTCCGATTTATATCTGGCGGATAGCAAGGAAACTATGATGGTTGAAGTTGGCAACAATCATGATTGTAGATTCTTATTGAAATAGAGAAACGAATTCAAATTTAGTTCGAATTGCAGCGGTATTATAGACATTTGGAATGCACTAAAATGTTGGTATGAGTAGGTTACATGCATTATACAGCAAGCGAAAAAATTTAATCGGACATAACATGGATTCATACTCCCTTCTTCCATCTATATAGGGCATAATGAGATTTTTAAGACCGCCTTTGACTATTGACAAGATTAATAGTACATGACATGCACAATGTGAAAATTATATCATTGAAAGAACCTTTCACAGACGAATTTAACAATGTGCTTTGTGTAAGTTGCATGTCATATATCACTGCTCTAATATTTGGTCAAAGTTAGCATCGAAAAACGCATTAGGCCCTATATAGATGGAAGGAGGGAGTAGCTTTGAATAGCATTTGTATAGTAAAACGGGGCAAGACTCTCTCTTTGTGTGGTGTGAATAGTTTTATTTTTTCGTTTTCTTTTTGGTTGAGGGAAGTGCGAATTGATTTGGTACGCACAAGTACAATATTACTACACGTTAGGCTTGTCCCTAAAATTCAACCCGCGTCTTGTAATATCCCGAAAATTCAGATATCGTGCTCCCAAAACTGGCGCCTTGCTATCCCGAAATTACAACGCGCGCGAAAACTCCCTCCAGCTGCCAAATCCCGACACACGAAATCCCCCTTCTAACCCTGAGCCAAAAGGGCTGCTAGTTCAAATCGGTGGGGGGTACTTTTGTAACACACCTTACATTTTGGACAAGCGTGTCCCTAAGTCATGCTTCACCCCCTCCCATCGCCCCCTTTTCGCCATTCGAAATCCCAGGCCGCCATAACCTCTCCGCTCCAGCCGCGAAACCCCACCCTCCTCCGTCCGCCACGTCACTGCTGCCTAGCCGGAGCCTCTTCCCCGACGACGTCGTCCACCGCAACAGCTCAACGTCCCTCGTCCACCTCCCCGGATGAGGATCTGTCGTCCATCTCGCCGTCCCGCCGGTTTGAGCCGCCCCGTCCTCCACCTCCAAGGAGTTGCTCCGACGATCGCCTCGTCTATCGCGGCTGCTCCATCCCCACAACGCCACCGTAACCTGCTCTACCGGAACCGCAGCATCCTCACCGACTCCTCGGACGAAGCTGAGGCCTACTCGGCGCCACCAAAGAGGTTGTACACTCATCGCATTGCACCTTCTCCTTAACTCGACCTCCCAACGCCGACTGTGCTCCATCCCGCACCCCCATGGAGCGGCTACCTTGAAGCCAGCGCCACGGGCGACATCTCCACGGCGGCTCTCCCCCAGTGCGAGGCCTCTTCGGCGGCGGCGTCCATACCAGCCGGATCTGCTGCTACTGCTCCGGCTCTCGCTCACTCACTCGCGCTACTGCTGCTGCTCTGGCTCTCGCTCGATCGCTCACTCGCCCAGTTGCTGCTGCTGCTCTCCCCTTCGCTCGTGCTGCTGCTCTGCTCCGATTAAGCCACACTTCAGTCGACTGAATCGACTTTTGGGTCAGTCGATTTTCAGGGGTTGGGGGGCTCGCCGGAGTTAAGGAAGAACCACCCGCAGTGGGGATGGGGGCTCGCTGGAGAGGTACCCCACTATCTATCTTAGGGTTCAGGGAGGGGGCCAGGGGGCCTAGAGGGCTGGCTGGGGCGGCGGTGGAGAGTTGTTTCGGGGTGGCGAGGCAGCGCTGGGGCCGTTGTCGTGGTTCTAACTCTGACAGTGATGGAGGGGGGTATGTATGGAGAGGCTAGATCTTAGCTATGGAGGAGTTGTAAGCACACAAGGATTACGAGTTCAGGCCCCTCTCGGAGAAAGTAACAGCCCTACGTCTCGGTGCCCGGAGGCCGGCGACTGAATTATGTGTGTATGAATAACAGGGGTGCCAACCCTTGATACTGAGGAGGGGGTGGCTTATATAGAGTTCGCCAGGCCCCTCCAGCCCTCAGTAATGCAAGGTTTAAAGTACATTAATACTGGGGGTTACTGGTAACGCCCCTAATAAAGTGCTATGATGACCATAAAAGCTACTTAATGACCGACCGTTTGCGTGCAGGGTGACTTTAGATCTCCTGGCAGTCGAGTGGTTGGAATTTGGTCGAGTGATTGCTTCATGGTCGAGTGTCTTGAATCTGTCGAGTGGATACCTCCAAGTTGATTGACAGGTGACTTCTTCTAGGGATGTGCTTGGGTAGGGTACTTAGGACAGGTCCATGCCCCTATCCTAGGTACATAGCTTCATCAGCCGTCGGTTCGGTCGGTGGTGGCTAGCGGCTCAGGGGGGTGCAGGTTGAAGATGAACTGCAGGCCCTCCCTAAACTACATGCCAAGTGCCTCTCTGCTACCATTGCGTTCAGTTTCGATAGTAGCATTCCGATTCCATAGTAAATTTTAGTTTCGCAGTTAAGTTCAGAGTCAACAGTTTTTACCTCATCGTTGTAGTCAGGTGGTTTTTGGTGATGTTAATTTTACATCCATTTTACATCATCTATTGGAGATGCTATTAGAATCCCACTTGAGATTGACGATGTCTGTCTTATGCTGCTTCAGCCTTGACGTCTTACGGCTCACTGGAGCTGCTCCAACGATAGAACGATCCATCACAACAGAGCAGTGCCCTAGACGCCGTCTAGAGATTTCTCAGATCTTCCTCCACACCTTCGACAGCCACCTCTGCCTCAACTGCTTCAGCACCAACCCAATGATGCTGAGGTCGACACGGCTACGGCAAAGAGGTTGTACACTTGTTGCATCACTTATTACTATACATTCACATCGATTCATTAGGGCTATTTTGGTTCAACGGAAAAACGTCGATCCACTGGTTATTACCATCACTCTAAATTTCTGCATGCTCACCTTACATAATCTCACCATATTTTTTTGTATGCATGTCAGATATTGTACACAGTCATGCTGAACATGTAGAGAAAAAACAGAAGAGTTTTGCGCGGCAATACAATGTCATGCAGACATCGCGCCATGGTGGGTTTAATGGCAAACCCTCCCCACCCCTCTCCAGATTGTAATCCAGAGGAAGATATCTGTTCTCAGGCGGATTCAGACGCCGCTGACCACTCCTATTTACCCCCCAAGGTGTTTGCTCTATCTTGGCATGATGATGTTAGTCATATCATGCATATTTTGCCTTGCAGTGCCTACTTTTGACATCATATATGTCATCTTCTTAGTTTAGACATCTTCTGTAATGCCACCTGTTTAGTTTCTATATCATATATGGGAATTATGCAGTCTCATGTCTTTTAGCCAGCCATAATATATGTGAAATGTGCAATGCCATCTTGTTTAACTAGGCATCATATATTTGAATGATATCTTGCCCATCCTTTTCTTCATTACATTTCCATTTGTCGACAATGTGTGTACATTAAACTACTCTTCTAGTGAATTAGCCATTTGGATGGGAGATGGAAAAATCTGGAGTGAAAACAAGGCCTTCAGAGCAGATAGTGCTACCTGTCGAAGCAGATCTCTTGTTGGGTCCCCATAGCTCCTCAGAGATGGATTCAAAGACAGATGACCAGTCATATTCCTCCACTGAGGTGTATGCTCTAACTTGGCACGGTTATACTGCTCATATCATGCATACGGTGTCTTGTATTGCATAGTTTAGACATCATATACACAATATTCAACACCATGTTCATAGTTCAGACATCATATCGAATGCCCTCTGTTTAGCATATAAATCGCATATGTGAATTAAATGATGCGATCCTGATTATTTAGATAACATGTAGGTGAATTATGTCATGTGATCATGTTTAGTTATTCATCATATCTTTGAATTATGTTATGCTATGCTATCCAGTTTAGATAGACATCATATATGTGAAATTATGTCATGTTATCCGTTTTAGTTAAACAATATACATGTCAACTATTTCATGCCCTCTTTTTTCCACACTATCTATTGCATCTGTCTCTCATACAATGTCTGTACATTCAACTATGTTTCCTGTTTATCAGCCATTTGAATTGGAGTGGGTGATGCCAGTATCTAGCGGACTGAAAACATGGTATTCAAATAAAACAGTGCTACCTCTTGGTGGAGATAGCACCCCGGTTGTACATGCACAAGAACGAGCCCTACCACACATAACCCAAACTCTCGCAGATTGTACCCCTATTGCGATGGACAGAGAACTAGCTTCACCCAATCTAACCCCAACCCCAGCCGATAGTAACCCAGTTCCTGTTGACACAACACCATCTCCACCACAGAGCTCCCAAACAAGAGTAGTTAGTAAGGCAGCTCTAGTGCCCAAAGGGCCAGTACTATCATGGCGAACCCCAACTCCACCAGTTAGTATGCCTATTCCTGTGGAGGAAGTACAACCAGCTAGTCGTAGTTTAGCATCTATCGCATTTGATGTTGTTAAATTGTATGTGCGTATCTTCCCATCTTGGAAATATTATACTGAAGATGAAGGAAAATGCCAGTTGCAGGTGTTTGTCCAGGAGTTATGTGTAAGTAATGTTATTCATGGCAATTACTTTGCTTCGTCCCATACATCCTACCTCCATGATGGTTATAATACAACAAATTTTCCCATTTTTCTCTATAGAGAAGGACCGATTTGGAAACTCAGGATGAGGTAACCTGTGCTAATACCTCTGCTATCTTCAAGAATGCTTGGTGGCAGTATCGGAATTACCTGAAGAAAACGTACTTCATCGGCAAAGAAACTCATCAAATTCCCTTACGTTCTCCTGAGACACATTTACTGGACGATGACTGGGAACGCCTTGTTCTGTACTGGTCCCGAACCAAGAATGTGGTAAGGTCTATGAGCTCATTTTCTATTTTTAAGTATTATATTCTTGCATCTTACATTACTCTGTTATGTAGAACAAGTGCCTAAACCTAAAGAACAATTGTTCTAATTTAAGATTCCATTGCTATCATAGTTCAAAAAAGCGCTAGGCGTTAATTGTGTGTTTCTCCACTGCCTTGCACTTTACTGACTGAAGCGCATGCTTATGCGCAGTTATGCACAGATTATGCGTAGTTATGCGCAATGCGTTTTGCCAACGCCTAGAGCCTAGGCGCGCTTAAGCGCTCGCTTAGGCGCGCCTTTTTTAACTATGATTGCTTTGCTCTTGTATCACTGTATTTACTCATACAAACTTATTTTTAAATTGAGGGATCCAATTGAAACTCCAATGGCACAGCAGGTATGTTCACGCATGTTTCTTTAACAGGTTTGCTCTTATCAATAGCTCTATTGATTTCAATTTCAATTGTGTATACAGTTGACTTTCATATCATGCACATTACTAGCATCACAACAGAGCCAATAGTGTTGTTGTACATGTAGACTCGTGGTACCCATCTGACATCTTGTTGTGCCGTGTAGTTTCCCACACTTTGTATTCTTTCACTACTGCTTGTCTTGAACTGATATGGTTTGAACCGTGTCTCTATTTTGATTTGGCAAGACAATGCAGTGACCATAGGACATAGATATATGTTTGTTTGATGCTTTTATTATGTACTGGTACTTGGCAATAGAAGACTTGGTAGTTTAATCCTGTCCACCTTACTAATGAACTGGTTCACCGAAATGAGTTTCATATACTAGTACATGCTAAACTTGTTATGTGTCTGCTTGTTTCTTCTTTTAGAATGCTGACAGAATATTGGGGAAGAGTGCCTTATTAAGCAATGGTAAAGGAAGCAATGCAGATAAGGTTCAGGATGGTGACACATCCTTGTTGGTCTCCAACAAAGCTGATAAAACAGCTAAGGAAGACTATCGTGAAGACAGCGAGACAACCCCAAAGTCCTGTCTTGGTTTAGTGTTCGAGTTACTGGCCACTATCGCTTGCACAAGCTATTCAAACTCACTGTCTGAATCAGTTCGGTTTCTTGAGTCTCAACTACAAGCTAAAAGACATCGATCAACTATGCCGCGACAAGAAGCGGAAGGACTGTGGAAGTCCCTGGAGCATTGAGATGCATACTTTCTGGTGCAACAGCAAGCGTTGGAGGATTTTAGCGCCAAACAGGACAAAGCTAATAAGCTTGCTAAGCTTATTGCCAGCTTGGTAGATACCCAGGATAACGTTTCTTGAGCTCTTCTAAAGTTGTTTTAGTTATGCTCTTATTTTGCTTCCGCGTTTATTTGCACTGGTGGCCAATTTTGACGGCCAGTGTATGTAATGTGCTGCTTTGTTCCCTATATTTGCACTAGTGGCGAACTTTGGTGCCCAGTGGATGTAATATGTGTAATAGCGGTAATAGGCTAGCGTTAATTGCTTGCTTATTTATTTCCTTATTGTCTTGTTTAGTTGTTTGCTTGTAGTCACTGCAGTTCTTTTTCTGTTTTGTTCTAGTGGCCACAATAGCCTATTTTGGTAACTAGGACAAAATAATCATGGCAACACACGGACTGTTGTAACCATGGGCCTCCTGCAGGCCGTATGATCCATGGGCCTTCGTCCGGCCGTAGGATCCATCGGACTTCTATACGGGCCTTAGGGTCCATGGGCCTTCTACGGGCCGTACGATCCATGGGCCTTCTACGGGCTATGCTATCCATGGGCATCATACGGGCCGTAAGATCCACCGGCCTTTTAAGGGGCGTATCATCATTTCGCCAATCATGGGCCGTACTATTCATGGACCATAACGGGCCGTTAATAGGCCGTATTTGATAACTCTATGAAAACAGCCCAACGGTTTTTTTTGACATGAAAACGGCCCAATGTATTAACGGTCCGCAAACGGGCCGACTGTAACAACGGGCTGAATTTGGCCCACAAGAAGAAAATGACAGTAACGGGCCATATGTAACCGAATGTTGCAAATGAGCCCAAGAATCAATGGGCCCTGAGAAGGCCGAAAGATAACTTGGGCTGGAAACGGCCCAATGGAATAACAGGCCGTTAATGGGTATAAAGTGATACACAGTTCATTACGGGCCAGTTTCACCACGGGCCATTAATGGGCCAAGAGTTACAAAGGTCCTCATATGGGCCGAAAGAAGTCATGGGCCACACATGGGCCAGAAGTTAAAACGGGCTGAATCATATTGGATGGCCCAGATGATGCTACTGGGCCTAATTCGGATAGGGCATAACGGGCCCTGGGTTAGCGGGCTGTAAATGGGCTATATGCGAACAGGCCGTTAACAAGCTTTCTGTGGGCCGGCCCGCCACCTTTTGACCAAGTCAAACAAGCTGGCCTTTTCACAGGAATGGGCCTCTGTTGGGCCGTGCCACGTGTCGCTGTATCATAGGCGCCTTCGGTCCAATGAGCGAATGACATCGATCCCAACGGTGAGCCGACACGTGTTTCCTCCAGCCAATGATGATTTTACACGTGGAAAATCCCCATTGGTCGGGGCTGTTAACGGGTTATCGGATCCAAAACCCGACACGATAGCTTAACGACGTTCCGTTACGGTGGATGCCACGTGTCGGTCACCCTTGACAAAAGCACTTCTATGACGCGCGATTTATCGTCATGAAAGTGGACACCTCCATGATGATAATTTTGGTAATGTCATGGAACACTTCTACGACAGCACAATTATGATGATACGTCTCCAACGTATCTATAATTTTTGATTGCTCCATGCTATATTATCTACCGTTTTGGACTATATTGGGCTTTATTTTCCACTTTTATATTATTTTTGGGACTAACCTATTAACCGGAGGCCCAGCCCAGAATTGCTGTTTTTTTGTCTATTTTAGTGTTTCGGATAAACAGAATATCAAACGGAGTCCAAACAGAATAAAATCTTCGGAAACGTGATTTTCTCACCGAACGTGATCTAGGAGACTTGGACCCTACTGCAAGGGATCAAAGAGGTGGTCACGAGGGTGGGGGGCGCCCCTGCCTTGTGGGCCCCTCGGTGCTCCACCGACGTACTCCTTCCTCCTATATATACACACGTACCCCCCAACGATCAGAACAGGAGCCAAAAACCTAATTCCACCGCCGCAACTTTCTTTATCCATGAGATCCCATCTTGGGGCTTGTTCCGGAGCACCTCCGGAAGAGGGCCGTCATCACGGAGGGCTTCTACATCATCCTAGCCCCTCCGATGAAGTGTGAGTAGTTTACCTCAGACCTTCGGGTCCATAGTTAGTAGCTAGACAGCTTCTTCTCTCTCTTTGAATCTCAATACAAAGTCCCCCCCTCTCTTGTGGAGATCTATTCGATGTAATCTACTTTTTGCGGTGTGTTTGTTGAGACCGATGAATTGTGGGTTTATGATCAAGTCTATCTATGAATAATATTTGAATCTTCTCTGAATTCTTTTATGCATCATTGGTTATATTTGCAAGTCTCTTCAAATTATCCGTTTGGTTTGGCCAACTAGATTGGTAGTTCTTGCCATGGGAGAAGTGCTTAGCTTTGAGTTCGATCTTGCGGTGTCCTTACCCAGTGACAGAAGGGGCAGCAAGGCACGTATTGTATCGTTGCCATCGAGGATAACAAGATGGGGTTTATTTCATATTGCATGAATTTATCTCTCTACATCATGTCATCTTGCTTAAGGCGTTACTCTGTTTTTAACTTAATACTCTAGATGCATGCTGGATAGCGGTCGATGAGTGGAGTAATAGTAGTAGATGCAGAATCGTTTCGATCTACTTGTCACGGACGTGATGCCTATATACATGATCATGCCTAGATATTCTCATAATTATGCTCAATTCTATCAATTGCTCAACAGTAATTTGTTCACCCACCGTAGAATACTTATGCTCTTGGGAGAAGCCACTAGTGAAACCTATGGCCCCCGGGTCTATTCTCATCATATCAATCTCCATCACTTTTATATTGTTCTGGTATTTACTTTGCTTTTACTTTTTAATTTGCATCTTTATATCAAAAATATCAAAAATATTCTATCTATCAGATCTTACTCTCATAAGTGACCGTGAAGGGCTTGACAACCCCTAATCGCGTTGGTTGCGAGTAGCTATCACTTTGTGAAGGTACAAGGGACTTGAGCGTGGGCTCCTACTGGATTGATACCTTGGTTCTCAAAAACTAAGGGAAATACTTACGCTACTCTGCTGCATCATCCCTTCCTTTTCGGGGAAAACCAACACAAGCTCAAGACGTAGCAAGAAGGATTTCTGGCGCCGTTGCCGGGGAGTCTATGCAAAAAGTCAATATACCAAGTACCCATCACAATCCCTATCTCTCGCATTACATTATTTTCCATTTGCCTCTCGTTTTCCTCTCCCCCCAATTCACCCTTGCCGTTTTATTCGCCCTCTCTCTCTATCCTCCCTCTCTGTTTGCCTCTTTTGTCCGCTTGCTTTTTGTTTGCCCGTGTGTTAGATTGCTTGTTTGTCGCGATGGCTGAAGATACTACCAAATTGTGTGACTTCACCAATACCAATAATAATGATTTCCTTAGCACTCTGATTGCTCCTCTTACTGATGCTGAATCTTGTGAAATTAATACTGCTTTGTTGAATATTGTTATGAAAGATCAATTCGCCGGCCTTCCTAGTGAAGATGCCGCTACTCATCTGAATAGCTTCGTTGATTTATGTGATATGCAAAAGAAAAAAGATGTCAATAATGATGTCGTTAAATTGAAGCTATTTCCTTTTTCTCTTAGAGATCATGCTAAAGCTTGGTTTTCGTCTTTGCCTAAGAATAGTATTGATTCATGGAACAAATGCAAAGATGCTTTTATCTCTAAGTATTTTCCTCCCGCTAAGATCATCTCTCTTAGAAACGATATAATGAACTTTAAACAACTTGATCATGAACATGTTGCACAAGCTTGGGAGAGAATGAAATTAATGATACGTAATTGACCTACTCATGGTTTGAATTTGTGGATGATTATACAAAATTTTTATGCCGGATTGAATTTTGCTTCTAGAAATCTTTTAGATTCGGCCGCGGGAGGAACTTTTATGGAAATCACATTAGGAGATGCTACTAAACTCCTAAATAATATTATGGTTAATTATTCTCAATGGCATACTGAAAGAACTTCTAATAAAAAAGTGCATGCGATAGAAGAAATTAATGTGTTGAGTGGAAAGATGGATGAACTTATGAAATTATTTGCTACTAAGAGTGTTTCTTCTGATCCTAATGATATGCCTTTGTCTACTTTGATTGAGAATAATAATGAATCTATGGATGTGAATTTTTTTGGTAGGAATAATTTTGGTAATAACGCTTATAGAGGGAATTTTAATCCTAGGCCATATCCTAGTAATCCTTCTAATGATTATGGGAATTCCTACAACAACTCTTATGGAAATTATAATAAGATGCCCTCTGATTTTGAATCTAATATTAAATAATTTATTTCTTCGCAAAAGAATTTTAATGCTATGATTGAGGAAAAATTGCTTAAGATTGATGATTTGGCTAGGAACGTTGATAGAATTGCTCTTGATGTTGATGCTTTGAAACTTAGATCTATTCCACCTAAGCATGATATTAATGAGTCTCAAAAATCCATGAGAATTTCAATTGATGAGTGTAAAGAAATAACCGCTAGGATGCGTGCTTCCAAAGATGCCTTTATTAAAGCATGTTCTTCCAATTCCTATGAAAATCAAGATGAATATCTAAAAGTTCTTGATGTGTCTCTAATTAAATATTTATTTTGCAATATGAATCTTGATGAAACTGAATATGATCTTCCTTTACTTAGAAGGCATTCTAAAAATTCAGAGTGTTTAGATCTTAATGATGAAATTGATGAAAGTGGGATTGAAAGAAATAAAAATCTAGATGTTGCTAAACCCACTATATCGGATTTCAAGGAATTTAATTATGAAAATTTCTCTTTGATTGATTGTATTTCCTTGTTGCAATCCGTGCTAAATTTTCCACATGCTTATAGTCGAAATAAAGCCTTCACCGAACATATTGTTGATGCCTTGATGCAATCTTATGAAGAAAAACTTGAGTTGAAAGTTTCTATCCCTATAAAACTATATGATGAGTGGGAACCAACTATTAAAATTAAAATTAAAGATCATGAGTTTTATGCTTTGTGTGATTTGGGTGCTAGTTTCTCTACTATTCCCAAGACTTTGTGTGATTTACTAGATATCCGTAATTTTGATGATTGCTCTCTAAACTTGCATCTTGCGGATTCCACTATTAAGAAACCTATGGGAAGAATTAATGATGTTCTTATTGTTGCAAATAGGAATTATGTGCCCGTAGATTTCATTGTTCTTGATATATATTGCAATCCTTCTTGCCCTATTATTCTTGGTAGACCTTTCCTTAGAACGGTTGGTGCGATTATTGATATGAAGGAAGGGAATATTAGATTTCAATTTCCATTAAAAAGGGGCATGGAACACTTTCTAAGAAATAAAATAAAATTACCATATGAAACTATCATGAGAGCCACTTATGGATTGCCTACCAAAGATGGCAATACCTAGAACTATCCTTGCTTGTTATGCCTAGCTAGGGGCGTTAAACGATAGCGCTTGTTGGGAGGCAACCCAATTTTATTTTCATTACTTACTTTTTTCTCCTGTTTAGTAATAAATAAATTATTTAGCCTCTGTTTTGGTTGTGTTTTTTGTGTTTAATTAGTGTTTGTGCCAAGTAGAACCGTTGGGAAGACTAGGGGAATGTCTTGTTGAACTTGCTGTAAAAAACAGAAACTTTAGCGCTCACGAGAACTGCTGTCATTTTTATTTGAAGAGTGATATTTAGTTAATTCTTTTTGCAGATGATTAATAGATAAATTTCTCACGTCCAGAAATTTATTTTAGAAATTTTGGGATTCCAGATCGTGCTCTAGCTACAGATTACTACAGACTGTTCTGTTTTTGACAGATAATGTTTTTCGTGTGTTGTTTGCTTATTTTGATGAATCTATGGCTAGTAAAATAGTTTAGAATCCATAGAGAAGTTGGAATACAGTAGTTTTAACACCAATATAAATAAATAATGAGTTAATTACAGTCCCTTGAAGCGGTGTTTTGTTTTCTTTCTCTAACGGAGCTCACGAGTTTTCTATTTTGAGTTTTGTGTTGTGAAGTTTTCAAGTTTTGGGTGAATTCTTTTAATGGATCATGGAACAAGGAGTGGCAAGAGCCTAAGCTTGGGGATGCCCATGGCATCCCCAAGATAATCCAAGGACACCAAAAAGTCAAAGCTTGGGGATGCCCCGAAAGGCATCCCCTCTTTCGTCCACTTCCATCGGTAATTTACTTGGAGCTATATTTTTATTCACCAACATGATATGTGTTTTGCTTGGAGCGTCTTGTATCATTTGTGTCTTTGTTTGTTAGTATGCCACAATCATCCTTTCTGTACACACCTTTTGAGAGAGCCATACATGAATTAAAATTTGATAGAATGCTCTATGTGCTTCACTTCTATCTTTTGAGCTAGATAATTTTGCTCTATGTGCTTCACTTATATCTTTTGAGCTAGATAATTTTGCTCTATGTGCTTCACTTGTATCTTTTGAGCTAGATAATTTTGCTATATGTGCTTCACTTATATCCTTTTGATCTAGATAATTTTGCTCTATGTGCTTCACTTAGACCTTTTAGAGCACGGTGGTGGATTCGTTTTAAAGAAACTATTGATCTCTCATGCTTCACTTAAATTTATTTGGGAGTCTCTTAATAGCATGGTAATTTTCCTAATAATAATATGCTTGGTATTCAAGATTTGTGATACTTTCTTTTGAGTGTGTTGAATACTAAGAAAAGATTGAAGCATGATAATTGTTTTGAGATATGGAGGTGATAATATTAAAGTCATGCTAGTTGAGTAGTTGTGAATTTAAAGAATACTTGTGTTGAAGTTTGTGATTCCCGTAGCATGCACGCATGGTGAAGTCGGAGCATGATTTATTTATTGATTGTCTTCCTTATGAGTGGCGGTCGGGGATGAGCGATGCTCTTTTCCTACCAATCTATCCTCCTAGGAGCATGTGCGTAATACTTTGCTTTGATAACATCTAAATTTTTGCAATAAGTATATGAGTTCTTTATGACTAATGTTGAGTCCATCGATTATACGCACTCCCACCCTTCCACCCTTGCTAGCCTCTCTAATACCGCGCAACTTTCGCCGGTATCATACACCTACCATATACCTTCCTCAAAACAGCCACCATACCTACCTATTATGGCATTTCCATAGCCATTCTGAGATATATTGCCATGCAACTTTCCACCATATAGTTCATCATGACACATCCATCATTGTCATATTTCTTAGCATGATCATGTAGTTGACATAGTATTTGTGGCAAATCCACCGTTCATAATTCTTTCATACTTGTCACTCGCGATTCGTTGCATATCCCGGTACACCGCCGGAGGCATTCATATAGAGTCATACTTTGTTTTAGTATCGAGTTGTAATCATTGAGTTGTAAATAAATAAAAGTGTGATGATCATCATTCAATAGAGCATTGTCCCAAAAAAAGAGAAAGGCCAAAGAAAAAAAGAAGGCCCAAAAAAAGGGGCAATGCTACTATACTTTTTTCCACACTTGTGCTTCAAAGTAGCACCATGATATAGCAAGTCTCATATATTGTGCTTCAAAGTAGCACCATGTTCTTCATATAGAGAGTCTCATATGTTGTCACTTTCATATACTAGCGGGAATTTTACATTATAGAACTTGGCTTGTATATTCCAATAATGGGCTTCCTCAAATTGCCCTAGGTCTTCGTGATCAAGCAAGTTGGATGCACACCCACTAGTTTGTTTTGTTGAGCTTTCATACATTTATAGCTCTAGTGCATCCATTGCATGGAAATCCCTACTCACTCAGATTGATACCTATTGATGGGCATCTCCATAGCCCGTTGATACGCCTAGTCGATGTGAGACTATCTTCTCCTTTTTATCTTCTCCACAACCACCATTCTATTTCACCTATAGTGCTATATCCATGGCTCACACTCATGTATTGCGTGAAGATTGAAAAAGTTAGAGTATGAAACAATTGCTTGGCTTGTCATCGGGGTTGTGCATGATTTAAATACTTTGTGTGGGGAAGATGGAGCATAGCCAGACTATATGATTTTGTAGGGATAACTTTCTTTGGCCATGTTATTTCGAGGAGACATAATTGCTTTGTTAGTATGCTTGAAGTATTATTATTTTCTATGTCAATATAAACTTTTGTCTTGAATCTTTCTAATCTGAATATTCATACCACAATTAAGAAGATTTGCATTGAAATTATGCCAAGTAGCACTCCGCATAAAAAATTCTCTTTTTATCATTTACCTACTCGAGGACGAGCAGGAATTAAGCTTGGGGATGCCTGATACGTCTCCAACGTATCTATAATTTTTGATTGCTCAATGCTATATTATCTACTGTTTTGGACTATATTGGGCTTTATTTTCCACTTTTATATTATTTTTGGGACTAACCTATTAACCGGAGGCCCAGCCCAGAATTGCTGTTTTTTTTGCCTATTTCAGTGTTTCGGATAAACAGAATATCAAACGGAGTCCAAACGGAATAAAATCTTCGGAAACGTGATTTTCTCACCGAACGTGATCCAGGAGACTTGGACCCTACTACAAGGGATCAAAGAGGTGGTCACGAGCATGGGCCCCCCCTAGGGCGCGCCCCCTGCCTCGTGGGCCCCTTGGTGCTCCACCAACGTACTCCTTCCTCCTATATATACACACGTACCCCCAAACGACCAGAACAGGAGCCAAAACCTATTTCCACCGCCGCAACTTTTTGTATCCACGAGATCCCATCTTGGGGCCTGTTCCGGAGCTCCGCCGGAAGAGGGCCGTCATCACGGAGGGCTTCTACATCATCCTAGCCCCTCCGATGAAGTTTGAGTAGTTTGCCTCAGACCTTCGGGTCCATAGTTAGTAGCTAGATTGCTTCTTCTCTCTCTTTGAATCTCAATACAAAGTTCTCCCCCTCTCTTGTGGAGATCAATTCGATGTAATCTTCTTTTTGCGGTGTGTTTGTTGAGACCGATGAATTGTGGGTTTATGATCAAGTCTATCTATGAATAATATTTGAATCTTCTCTGAATTCTTTTATGCATGATTGATTATCTTTGCAAGTCTCTTCAAATTATCCATTTGGTTTGGCCAACTAGATTGGTAGTTCTTTCCATGGGAGAAGTGCTTAGCTTTGGGTTCGATCTTGCGGTGTCCTTACCCAGTGACAGAAGGGGCAGCAAGGCACATATTGTATCCTTGCCATCGAGGATAACAAGATGGGGTTTATTTCATATTGCATGAATTTATCTCTCTACATCATGTCATCTTGCTTAAGGCGTTACTCTGTTTTTAACTTAATACTCTAGATGCATGCTGGATAGCGGTCGATGAGTGGAGTAATAGTAGTAGATGCAGAATCGTTTCGATCTACTTGTCACGGACGTGATACCTATATACATGATCATGCCTAGATATTCTCATAATTATGCTCAATTCTATCAATTGCTCAACAGTAATTTGTTCACCCACCGTAGAATACTTATGCTCTTGAGAGAAGCCACTAGTGAAACCTATGGCCCCCGGGTCTATTCTCATCATATCAATCTCCATCACTTTTATATTGTTTTGCTATTTACTTTGCTTTTAATTTTTACTTTGCATCTTTATATCAAAAATATTCTATCTATCAGATCTCACTCTCGTAAGTGACCGTGAAGGGCTTGACAACCCCTAATCGCGTTGGTTGCGAGTAGCTATCGCTTTGTGCAGGTACGAGGGACTTTAGTGTGGGCTCCTACTGGATTGATACCTTGGTTCTCAAAAACTGAGGGAAATACTTACGCTACTCTGCTGCATCATCCCTTCCTCTTCGGGGAAAACCAACGCAAGCTCAAGACGTAGCATATGACTATCTTGATTCTGTCATAAAATCGTCATGGATGTACATGCATGACAAAAAATGCGACCTACTGTGACAAACATGTATCATCGTGGAAGTGTATTTTTTTGTAGTGGTAGCATCATACGTTTCAGTCAAAGAAGCAATTTCATAAGCACCCATAAAAGCAACAAATTCTTCAATTTGTTGAACATCATAGTAACTATAAACACCCTTAGCACACGAAGATACGATTCCATTATCACTAAACTCACATTGATAGGACGATGTTTCTTAGGGTTTTAAGAACAACAAGTAATATCATATATTTCGCATAAATTCCAAGCATAACATTGCAAATGATGAATTTGACCCAGTAAAATTTTCCCTTTTTCAGATATTCGGTGTCGCACATAACAAGCATGCTCATCTAAAGATTTGCCCTCAACTAAGCTAGTTGGGGTTTCAGCACGAGCACATAGGGATCGAAGATGATCCCAAGTAATAAGCTTCAGCAGTGTGATACATTTTGTGTGGTTCTTCAACCATTGGTTTAGTAGGTACAACTAATTTTTTTGGTATTTTGTGTTTCCTACCCATAACTAAAGATAGAAAACAACTAAGAACAACAAATAAGAATTACTTAGTGGTAAAGCAAACAAGCACACACGAGAATATTCACCCCACACTATTGCTCCCCGGCAACGGCGCCAAAAAAGGTCTTGATAACCCACAAGTATAGGGTATCGCAACAGTTTTCGATAAGTAAGAGTGTCGAACCCAACGAGGAGCTAATGGTAGAACAAATATTCCCTCAAGTTCTATCGACCACCGATACAACTCTACACACGCTTGACGTTCGCTTTACCTAGAACAAGTATGAAACTAGAAGTACTCTGTAGGTGTTGTTGGATAGGTTTGCAAGATAATAAAGAGCGCGTAAATAAAAGCTAGGGGCTGTTTAGATAAAGACACAACTAAGTTAGGTTTAGTAGAGAGCTTTTTTACGAGAAAGTTATTTGTCCCTAGGCAATCGATAACTAGACCGGTAATCATTATTGTAATTTTATATGAGGGAGAGGCATAAGCTAACATACTTTCTCTACTTGGATCATATGCACTTATGATTGGAACTCTAGCAAGCATCCGCAACTACTAAAGATCATTAAGGTAAAATGCAACCATAGCATTAAAGCATCAAGTCCTCTTTATCCCATACGCAACAACCCCCTTACTCGGGTTTGTGTTTCAGTAACTCACGCAACCCACTATAAGAGAATAATAAACATATTGCAACACCCTACAGCGGGAATCCCTCACGATTTCACGACACGAAGATCACCATAGGACATCACCAATAATAAAACATGCAACTCAAACCAATCACGATCATCAAATAACCCATAGGACAAAACGGATCTACTCAAACATCATAGGATAGCCATGCATCATTGGGAAATAATATATAGCGTTGAGCACCATGTTTAAGTAGAGATTACAGCGGGTAAGAGAGAGGTTACACCGCTGCATAGAGGGGGGAAGAGTTGGTGATGATGGCGGTGAAGTTGTTGGTGAAGATTGCGGTGATGATGATGGCCCCCGGTGGAACTCTTGTGCCACCGGAAGCGAGGGGGAGAGAGCCCCCCTCTTTATTCTTCTTACTTGACCTCCTCCATAGATGGGAGAAGGGTTTCCCCTCTGGTCCATGGCCTCCATGGCACGGGAGGGGCGAGAGCCCCTCCGAGATTGGATATGTCTCTCTGTCTTTCTCTGTTTCTGCGTTTTTAGATTCTACCCTTTCACCGTTTCGTATATTCCCGGAGATCCGTAACTCCGATTGGGCTGAAATTTTAACACGATCTCTATCCGGATATTAGCTTTCTTGCGGCGAAAGAAGGGCAGCAACCGCCTTACAAGGTGGCCACGAGGGTTAGGGGCGCACCTGCCCCCCTGGGGCGCGCCCCCCTGCCTCGTGGCCCCCTCGGGCATCGTTTCACGTGGATTTTTCTTCCCAAAAATCATATATATTCCAAAAAAAATCTCCGTTAGTTTTTATCCTGTTTGGACTTCGTTTGATATGGATATTCTGCGAAACAAAAAACATGCAACAAACAGGAACTTGCACTGGGCACTAGATCAATATGTTAGTCCCAAAAATAGTATAAAAAGTTGCCAAAAGTATATGAAAGTTGTAGAATATTGGCATGGAACAATCAAAAATTATAGATACGACGGAGACGTATCACATTTCCATGATTCCAAAAACGTTGTGTGATGTGTTAGGTTTCCGTGAATTTGATGATTGTTCTTTAAATTTGCACCTCGCGGATTCCACTATTAAGAAACCTATGGGAAAAATTAATGATGTTCTTATTGTTGAAAATAGAAATTATGTGCCCGTAGATTTCATTGTTCTTTATGTGATTGTTCTTCTGTAACCCCAAAAATGCTACATGTCCCATTATTCTTGGTAGGCCTTTCCTTAGAACAACTGGTGCAATTATTGATATGAAAGAAGGGAATATTAGATTCCAATTTCCATTAAGGAAAGGCATGGAACAATTTCCTAAAAATAAAATTAAATTACCTTATGAATCTATTATGAGAGCCACTTATGGATTGCATACCAAAGATGATAATACCTAGATCTATTCTTGCTTTTATGCCTAGCTAGGGGCGTTAAACGATAGCGCTTGTTGGGAGGCAACCCTATTTTATTTTGTTTCTTTATTTTTGGTTATTTTTAGTAATAAATAATTCATATATCCTCTATTTATATGTGGTTTTATTATTTTAATTAGTGTTTGTGCCAAGTAGAACCTTTGGGAAGACTTGGGGAAAGTTTTAGCGATCTTGCTGTAAAAAATAAAAACTTTAGCGCTCACGAGATTTGCTGCCATTTTTTACTGGAGAGTGCGATTTGGTTGATTCTTTTTGCAGATGATTAATAGATAAATTCCTCACGTCCATCAATTTATTTTAGAATTTTTGGGGTTACAGAAGTATTAGAAACCTACAGAATACTACAGACTGTTCTGTTTTTGACAGATTCTGTTTTTTGCGTGTTGCTTGCTTATTTTGATTAATCTATGGCTAGTATCGGAGGTTATGAACCATAGAGAAGTTGGAATACAGTAGGTTTAACACCAATATAAATTAATAATGAGTTTATTACAGTACCTTAAGTGGTGGTTTGTTTTCTTATACTAACAGAGCTCAGTAGATTTTCTGTTTAAGTTTTGTGTTGTGAAGTTTTCAAGTTTTGGGTAAAGATTTGATGGATTATGGAATAAGGAGTAGCAAGAGCCTAATCTTGAGGATGCCCAAGGCACCCCAAGGTAAAATTCGAGGACAACCAAAATCCTAAGCTTGGGGATGCCCCGGAAGGCATCCCCTCTTTTGTCTTCTTCCATCGGTAACTTTACTTGAGGATATATTTTTATTCACCACATGATATGTGTTTTTCTTGGAGCGTCTTGTATGATTTGAGTCTTTGCTTTTTATTTTACCACAATCATCCTTTCTGTACACATTTTTTGGGAGAGACACACTTGAATTGGAATTTATTAGAATACTCTATGTGCTTCACTTATATCTTTTGAGCTAGATAATTTTCGCTCTAGTGCTTCACTTATATCTTTTAGAGCATGGTGGTAGTTTTATTTTATAGAAATTATTGATCTCTCATGCTTCACTTATATTATTTTGAGAGTCCTTTAGAACATCATGGTAATTTTCCTTGGTTATAAAATAGTCCTAATAAGATAGGCATCCAATATCGGTATAATAAAAACTATCATAGAAAGTGCATTGAATACTATGAGAAGTTTGATACTTGATAATTGTTTTGAGATATAAAGATGGTGATATTAGAGTGTGCTAGTTGATTAGTTGTGAATTTGAGTAATACTTGTGTTGAATATTGCAAGTCCCGTAGCATGCACGTATGGTAACCGTTGTGTAACAAATTTGAAACATGAGGTGTTATTTGATTGTCCTCCTTATGAGTGGCGGTCGGGGACGAGCGATGGTCTTTACCTACCAATCTATCCCCCTAGTAGCATGCGCGTAGTGCTTGGTTTTTGATGACTTGTAGATTTTTGCAATAAGTATGTGAGTTCTTTATGACTAATGTTGATTCCATGGATTATACGCACTCTCACCTTCCATCATTGCTAGCCTCTTCGGTACCGTGCATTGCCCTGTCTAACCTTGAGAGTTGGTGCAAACTTCGCCGGTGCATCCAAACCCCGTGATATGATACGCTCTGTCACACATAAGCCTCTTTATATCTTCCTCAAAACAGCCACCATACCTACCTATTATGGCATTTCCATAGCCATTCCGAGATATATTGCCATGCAACTTTCCACCGTTTCATTTATGACACGCTTCATCATTGTCATATTGCTTTGCATGATCATTTAGTTGACATCGTATTTGTGGCAAAGCCACCATGCAGAATTTATCATACATGTCACTCTTGATTCATTGCCCTTCCCGGTACACCGCCGGAGGCATATATAGAGTCATATTTTTTTCTAGTATCGAGTTGTAATCATTGAGTTGTAAATAAATAGAAGTGTGATGATCATCATTAATAGAGCATTGTCCCAAAATGAAGAGGGAGAAAGGCCAAAAAAGAAATAAAGGCCCAAAAAGAGAAAAAAATAAAAATAAAAAAATAAAAAGGGACAATGCTACTATCCTCTTTTTCCACACTTGTGCTTCAAAGTAGCACCATGATCTTTATGATAGAGAGTCTCTTGTTTTGTCACTTTCATATACTAGTGGGCATTTTTCATTATAGAACTTCGCTTGTATATTCCAACAATGGGCTTCCTCAAATGCCCTAGGTCTTCGTTAGCAAGCAAGTTGGATGCACACCCACTTAGTTTCTTTTGTTGAGCTTTCATACATTTATAGCTCTAGTGCATCTGTTGCATGGCAATCCCTACTCCTTACATTGACATCAATTTATGGGTATCTCCCTAGCCCGTTGATTAACCGTGCCGATGTGAGACTTCCTCTTTTTTTGCCTTCTGAGCATAACCTCCATCATCATATTCTATTCCACCCATAGTGCTATATCCATGGCTCGCGCTCATGTATTGCGTGAAAGTTGAAAAAAGTTTGAGATTACTAAAGTATGAAACAATTGCTTGGCTTGTCAGAGGGGTTGTGCATGATGAGATAATTCTTGTGTGACGAAAATGGAGCATGACCAAACTATATGATTTCGTAGGGATGAACTTTCTTTTGCCATGTTATTTTGAGAAGACATGATTGCTTAGTTAGTATACTTGAAGTATTATTATTTTTATGACAATATTAAACTTTTTGTCTTGAATCTTTCGGATCTGAACATTCATGCCACAATAAATAAAATTACATTGAGAATTATGCTAGGTAGCATTTCCACATCAAAAATTCTGTTTTATCATTTACCTACTCAAGGACGAGCAGGAATTAAGCTTGGGGATGCTTGATACGTCTCCAACGTATCTATAATTTTTGATTGTTCCATGCTATTATATTATTTGTTTTGGATGTTAATGGGCTTATTTATACACTTCTATATTATTTTTGGGATAACCTACTAACCCAAGGCCCAGTGCAAATTGCTGCTTTTTTGGCTATTTCAGTGTTTTGCAGAAAAGGAATATCAAACGGAATACAAATGGAATGAAACCTTTGGGAGAGTTATTTTTGGAACAAATGTGATCCAGGGACTTGGAGTGGACGTCAAGAAATCAACGAGGAGGCCATGAGGCTGGGAGGCGTGCCTACCCCCTGGGCGCGCCCCCCACCCTTGTGTGTCCCTCGTAGCTCCACTGACCTACTTCTTCTCCTATATATATCCATATAACCCGAAAACATCCAGGAGCACCACGAAACCCTATTTCCACCGCCGCAACCTTCTGTACCCAAGAGATCCCATCTTGGGGCCTTTTCCGGAGCTCTGCCGGAGGGGAAATCAATCACGGAGGGCTTCTACATCAACACCATAGCCTATCTGATGATGTGTGAGTAGTTTACCTCAGACCTTCGGGTCCATAGTTATTAGCTAGATGGCTTCTTCTCTCTCTTTGGATCTCAATACAAAGTTCTCCTCGATCTTCTTAGAGATCTATTCGATGTAACTCTTTTTGCGGTGTGTTTGTCGAGATCTGATGAATTGTGGGTTTATGATCAAGATTATCTATGAACAATATTTGGTTCTTCTATGAATTCTTATATGTATAATTTAATTATCTTTGCAAGTCTCTTCGAATTATCAGTTTGGTTTGGCCTACTAGATTGATCTTTCTTGCAATGGGAGAAGTGCTTAGCTTTGGGTTCAATCTTGCAGTGTCCTTTCCCAGTGACAGCAGGGGTAGCAAGGCAAGTATTGTATTGTTGCCATCGAGGATAAAAAGATGGGGTTTATATCATATCGCTTGAGTTTATAATCAAGATTATCTATGAACAATATTTGGTTCTTCTCTGAATTCTTATATGTATGATTTGATTATCTTTGTAAGTCTCTTCGAATTATAAGTTTGGTTTGGCCTACTAGATTGATCTTTCTTGCAATGGGAGAAGTGCTTAGCTTTGGGTTCAATCTTGGGGTGTCCTTTCCTAGTGACAGCAGGGGCAACAAGGCACGTACTGTATTGTTGCCATCGAGGATAAAAAGATGGGGTTTATATTATATTCCTTGAGTTTATCCCTCTACATCATGTCATCTTGCGTAATGCGTTATTTTGTTCTTATGAACTTAATACTCTAGATGCATGCTAGATAGCGGTCGATGTGTGGAGTAATAGTAGTAGATGCAGAATCGTTTCGGTCTACTTGTCGCGGACGTGATGCCAATATACATGATCATGCCTAGATATTCTCATAATTATGCCTAGCCACCACGCCGTGGTAGCTGACCTGCCAGCGGTCGTACTCCATGGTTGCGAGCTCGGCCGTGTGGAAGCTACCGAGCCACCGCAGGTGTGGGTCTCTTGATATGTATTCTCAGCGACCCATGTCCCCCACCGCCACTGCCAGACCCCGAGGTAGGACTTTGTCGGCTTTTGGGTCCGGGGGAGGACGGGGAAGTCCTCGAACCGGCGTGGGGGCACGGCGGCGGGCGGATCGGGGGACCGGCGACGACGGATCGGGCCCATCAAGGATGACGGCGACACCATGGCCGCCACCTCGCCGGCATCGGGCGAAAAGGCCGTGATAAACCTCTTTTTGGCTATTGGCTCCTCGAGCTCCCCGGCACACACGCAGAGGTTGAGGATGGATGCGCCGGCGATGGCAGCGACCTACCAATGGTTTCGAGGGTTGTGTGTGTCTGTGTGAGCGGAGGTTGTGTTTGAGAAAATACTGTGGCAACTGAAAATTTGACTAGGCGGGAGTAACAAGGCGGGGCTATTGAAAATTTGGATCAAGGGCGAGCAGATATTTTTCAGATTGCGAGGGATGTTGTAGCGACCCGACCTCAGATGGTCAAGTCTCTGTGCTTCAGTGTCATCCCTGGATCGGTAATGCTGACACACACAGTACTCGAAGGATTTATAACAGAGTACAATCACACACTATTACATCGAATGTCTCCAAAGAGAACTTATTACAATAATATGGTTTAAGGCCATCTAATGCGATAACAGCGGAAGGCTTGGAAGATAAGGTGAATCCATCAACTCCAACGGCATAGCTGAGCTGCACGGCAACGACCTAACGAACCTTACTCCTCGTCTGAAAAGTCTGCAACATAATACCTTGCGGCCCGAAAATAGGTCAGCACATGGAATATGCTGGCAATATAACACAGTAGAGCAGAAACAGAATAATGCTATCACTACATGCATATATGGCTAGTGGAAAGCTATATGGTTGTAGTTTTGCGAAAAGCCAATTTTTCCCTACAACAACGGAATAGATTTTAATTTTACTATCATGGTGGTTGAAACATCATTGAGAAGGTATCCCCAACTCAATCCCAATTAAAGTGAATTAACATCCCAATAGTATTAATTAAGCATGGTGAGATACATGTGATAACCCAAGTACTAGATACTCAAGAATTGTCCATAACCGGGGACACGGCTAACCGTGATTAGATTGTACACTCTGCAGAGGTTTGCGCACTTTTCCCCACAAGACTCGATCGCCTCCGTTGGATTTCTCGCACTACATGGTGTTTGAGAAATGGATGACCGAGACACAGTCTTTCAGAAACGTTAACTCTCTACTCCGGGTAGACCATACCAAACCTACAAAACCCACTACCTGCTGATCTACCTCTTCAAGAGCTTCACATAACTTACTCAACTATGCTAGAGCCCATAATAGCTTGTGGCTGCACACGGAAGTTTCTAGCATGAATCATCTCAGTTCCCTTTGAGCCTGGGTGTCGGTCCATAGGAAGATCACACGGGTACCCCGAGATTTCCAAAAAAACAGACAACACTGGGTTCCCCAGGTGCCTCAATCCACCCAGTTGTTTGAATAAGTTGCCACCTTAAGTTGAACCATTAATTAACAATCTCACATCTAACATGAATTTCACTCAAACCCAAACCACGTCTACGAGCATAGCATAACAATATAAGCAATACGTAGAAGTAACTCCCAAGGGTTTGAATATAACACGGCAATAGGTTCTACCTCAGCAACTACTTCCCAACCCACAAGTTAAAGACATCCTAATCATGCAATGTTTGAGGATTGGAACTAATGCATAAAAACTGGGTAATAATGGGATATGATCAAAGTGTTACTTGCCTTGCTGACGATCCACGAATCCTAGAGACTCGTAGTAACACGCTTCGCACTCCGGGAATTCTATCGCAAGCAAACAATAACATACATAAGTAACAAGCAACGATGCACAAACAAAACTCAAATAAGAGAGGTTGAGCAGAAAGTTCAAATTAAGAACTCCGGTTCGCAAAAAGAATCAAAACAAACGGAGCACCGAAACTCAAACGGCGAAAGAAAGAAGCTTCGATTACTAATCTGAAACTAGGTCAAATTTTACAGTAGCAAAACTTGTTTGACTTGGTTAAACGGAAAGAGGTTTTCGAGATGAAACTCCAGGCACTTGAATCGCCTGATTCCGTTAAACGAGCGAAAAGATAAATAGAAACTAAGATCGGATCAGAAATCACGATCAGAAAAATCGCGGAATAAATCCGATAAAAGAAAACTCACGAACAGACTAATGAACGAGCGTTCGTTAGTTGTTTCTAACGGGTGAGGAACCGTTCGTTAAAACGAACGTTCGGACAAACGTCCACTAACTAGAAGAACCGAAAAAAACGACGAATCCAAAAAAACTGATCTAGGGTTTCTGAAAAAAACTGAACGGTTTTTAAAAAAAAAACCGGCGGCGGGGCGCGGTGGCTACCTCCGGCGAGGGGCTCCGGAGGGGCGGGGTGCGGGGCGGCGGGGCTTGGCAGCGGCGGCGCTAGGTGGCGGCGGCGGGGCTTGGCGGCGGCGAGCGCGGGCGGCGGCGGTGGCCGCGCGCGGCAGGGGCGGCGGGGCTAGGCAGCGGTGGTGGTGGTGTTGGGGGCGGGGCTGGCGACCTATATAAAGGGGCGGGGCGGCGACTTGGAGGAGGGGTGAGGGAGTCGTGGATTAGGGGGTGTTCGGATAGCCGGACTCCTGGACTATGAAGATACAAGATTAAAGACTTTGACCCGTGTCCGGAAGGGATTTTCCTTGGCGTGGAAGGCAAGCTTGGCGATGCGGATATGTAGATCTCCTACCATTGTAACCGACGTTGTGTAACCCTAACCCTCTCTGGTGTCTATATAAACCGGAGGGTTTTAGTCCGTAGGACAACATACACAACAACAATCATACCATAGGCTAGCTTCTAGGGTTTAGCCTCTTCGATCTCGTGGTAGATCTACTCTTGTACTACCCATATCATCAATATTAATCAAGCAGGATGTAGGGTTTTACCTCCATCGAGAGGGCCCGAACCTGGGTAAAACTTCGTGTCCCCTGCCTCCTATTACCATCCGGCCTAGACGCACAGTTCGGGACCCCCTACCCGAGATCCGCCGGTTTTGACACCAACATTGGTGCTTTCATTGAGAGTTCCTCTGTGTCGTCGCCGTGAGGCTCGATGGCTCCTACGATCATCAATAGCGATGCAGTCTAGGGTGAGACCTTCCTCCCCGGACAGATCTTCGTCTTCGGCGGCTTCGCACTGCGGGCCAATTCACTTGGCCGTCTGGAGCAGATCGAAAGCTACGCCCCTGGCCGTCAGGTCAAATTTGGAAGTTTAAACTACACGGCTGACATCCGCGGGGACTTGATCTTCGACGGACTCGAGCCACTGCCGAGCGCACCGCACTGTCCCGACGAGCATGATCTAGCTCTGCTGCTGAACAGTGCCCTGGAGGCCGCACCCGCATCAGCTTCGACCCTTAATTCGGAGCCAACTGCGCCGATCAAGGATGGGTGGTTGGACGCCACCTCGGGGGCTGCGATCCCAATGGAGATTGAGCCGAACACCAGCCCCGTACTATGCGAGACTCGTGACTCCAAGGAGCCGGACTCCTCTCCGGACTCCGAACCCTCCGTGCCCCTGCCGATCGAATCCGATTGGCCGCCGATCATGGAGTTTACTACCGTGGACATCTTTCAGCACTCGCCTTTTGGTGATATCCTGAAGACACTGAAGTCTCTCTCTTTATCAGGAGAGCCCTGGCCGGACTACGGTCAGCAAGGTTGGGGTACGGACGATGAAGAAATTCAAAGCCCACCACCACCCACTTTGTAGCCACTGTCGACGACTTAACCGACATGCTCGACTTCGACTCCGAAGACATCGACGGTATGGACGCCGATGAAGGAGATGATGAAGAACCAGCGCCTACTAGGCCCTGGAAAGCCACCTCGTCATATGACATATACATGGTGGACACCTCAAAAGAAGGAGATGGCGATGGAACAGCAGAGGATGACCCCTCCAAGAAACAGCCTAAGCGCCGGCGTCAGCGGCGCCGCTCAAAGTCCCGCCAAAAAAATACGGTGATTCCAGCACGGGAGATAATAATACTCCGGAAAGTGCCAAAGAAAACCCCCTCCAGCAAGATTTAGCACAGGAGGATGGAGAAAGCAGCCCTCATAAGAGAGCGGCAGACAGAGAGGTCGAGGATGATAATTATATGCCTCCCTCCGAAGACGAGGCAAGCCTCGACGACGACGAATTCGTCGTGCCAGAGGATCCCGTCGAGCAAGAGCATTTTCAACGCAGGCTTATGGCCACGGCAAGAAGCCTCAAGAAAAAACAGCAACAACTTAGAGCTGACCAAGATTTGCTAGTCGACAGATGGACTGAAGTCCTTGCAGCCGAAGAGCATAAACTCGAACGCCCCTCCAAGAGCTAACCAAAGCGCAGGTTGCTACCCCGATTAGAGGAGGAAGCACTTGATGCGGCCGACCGACCACCTCGTGGCCGCGACAAAGAGGCCTCTCGGCCCTCCACTCAAGCCGCACCCCGTACCAAGGCACGGGAATATGCGCCGGACTTACGAGATATGTTGGAGGACAAGGCAAGGCAAACAAGATTGATCTACGGATCGCGGGGGCGCCCCACGGCTTGAGACGGTAACCGTCACGCCGGCCACAAATTCGGCAGGGCCGAACACAGTAGACAAAGCTCATTGGAGCTACATCATGATATAGCCCAGTACAGAGGCGCCGCACACCCACTATGCTTCACAGACGAAATAATGGACCATCAAATCCCCGAGGGTTTCAAACCCGTAAACATCGAATCATATGATGGCACAACAGATCCGGCGGTATGGATCGAGGATTATCTCCTTCATATCCACATGGCCTGCGGCGATGATTTCCACGCCATCAAATACCTCCCACTCAAGCTTAAAGGACCAGCTCGGCATTGGCTTAACAGCTTGCCAACAGGATCAATCAGTTGTTGGGAGGACCTGGAAGCCGCATTCCTCGACAATTTCCAGGGCACTTATGTGCGACCCCCAGGCGCCGATGACCTAAGTCACGTAATTCAGCAGCCAGAGGAATCGGCCAGGCAATTCTGGACACGGTTCCTAACAAAGAAAAATCAAATAGTCGACTGTCCGAACGCTGAGGCCCTAGCAGCCTTCAAGCACAATATCCGTGACGAGTGGCTGGCCCGGCACCTTGGACAGGAAAATCTGAAATCTATGGCAGCACTCACGACACTCATGACCCGCCTTTGTGCGGGAGAAGACAGCTATCTTGCTCGTAGCAACAAGCAGAAGCGCCGCATTAACGGCGACAATGCTGAGGATACGGCAGTTAATGCCGGATTCAAAGGCTCTAAATCCGGTCAGCGGAAAAAGCCATTCAAAAGGAATCCTAGGGGCCCGTCCAGTTTGGACCGAATACTCGATCGCTTGTGCCAGATACATGGCACCCCCGAAAAGCCAGCCAATCACACCAACAGGGATTGTTGGGTGTTCAAGCAGGCAGGCAAGTTAAACGCCGAAAATGAAGACAAGGGGCTGCATAGCGATGACGACGAGGAGCCCCGGCCGCCGAACAACAGTGGACAGAAGGGTTTTCCCCCACAAGTGCGGACGGTGAACATGATATACGCAACCCACGTCCCCAAAAGGGAGCGGAAGCGCGCGTTAAGGGACGTATACGCGGTAGAGCCAGTCGCCCCAAAGTTCAACCCATGGTCCTCCTGCCCGATCACCTTTGATCGAAGGGACCATCCCACTAGCATCCGTCATGGCGGATTCGCCGCATTGGTTCTAGACCCAATTATTGACGGATTTCATCTCACCAGAGTCCTTATGGACAGCGGTAGCAGCCTGAACCTGCTTTACCAGGATACAGTGTGGAAAATGGGCATAGATCCCTCAAGGATTAAGCCCACCAAAACGACCTTTAAAGGCGTAATACCAAGTGTAGAGGCCAACTGTACAAGCTCAGTCACACTTGAAGTGGTCTTCGGATCTCCGGATAATTTCTAAAGCGAGGAGTTAATCTTCGACATAGTCCCGTTCCGCAGTGGTTCTCACGCACTGCTCGGGCGAACCGCATTCGCCAAGTTCAATGCGGTACCGCACTACGCATACCTTAAGCTCAAGATGCCAGGCCCTCGAGGAGTAATTACGGCGACCCTTGCAGTGGAAGTACAAAGCTGCCTCTCCAGGCAGTTCTCCAGTCCGGCCACTAAACGACCGGGCACTGTCAAGCACGCCCGGAGTAACCTACAACAAGACCGCCTGGCATGATCCGAGCAGGGGTAGCAATGCGGCCCCAACCCCAACCCTCGCAAAAAGGCGACGCCAGTACTTCACGTACATAACTACGCTCTAGAGATACCATGGGTATAGGGGGAGGGGCACCATCATGGCACGCCCGAAACACGGCTTAAACCGTACCAGGGGCTGCTGATTTTTTATTTTTTTCTTACTTTCAGGACTCCATCCTTCGGAAGGCCTGTTCGGCAATTCAATTGCCGCACAAACGATGCATGAACCAGGGAAGCATACAAGCCACGCCGATTTACGGAACTCCCAGGCAGTCTCTATCACGAGCAGTATACCTTCTCCACATACTATTCCGCAGCTTGCCCCTGGAACGGACATGTTAACTAGTCCAACCTTTCACTTATCGCATTATTTGTATCGTTCTGCTTTGATCGCAACCCTTTTTAATAAACAATGCATAGCTTTCGTCTATTTTTGCATTACCTTTTTTTATATATGTTCCTTAACGACATGTTGCACCCATACACGTTGGTACGGCCAAAATACGCCAGGGGCTTTAGTACCCCTCAATATGGTGTGAGAAGTCCGAACACTTTAACAAGTGCGGCACCCCGAACTTATAGCATTATATGCATCGGCTCCGAATCATGTCTTGGGTCAATAGTTGGGTTTGCCCTGCTCCTATGTTTTGGTGCCTTACGTTCCGCTATATTGGCTAAGGTAGCACTAGGAGAACCACTGCGATTGTGCCCCAGTTGAGCTGGGTCGAGCACCTCAGTGGAGAAAGCTAAAACTGACTGTCATGATGAAGCGAGAGCTGGTCGCTGTTCGAGAGGTTTTTTCGAGTCCCTAAAGACTTATGCCGCTTAGGGCGAGGAGCCGGCTCTGTCTGGCCAAGGCGTGGATAGCGCCCCGAACTCGGTCTTCCGAATACCAGGGGCTTCGCCGAAATTTAAAATTATAGAATTCTATGGCTAAGTGAGAGTGTTCACGCATTATAGTCTGATTGCCTTGTTCGCTGGGCTGAGCGCCTCCCTCGAAGGACCCAAACATGGGAAAAAGAGCGCTCAGGTTTATCCCCGAACACCCCAGCACTAGCGGCACGGAGGCAGAAGCCGACGACTCACCATCTCTCAGAATTGATAAACAGCCCCACAGAAGGTAATATTTTAAATTCCAACAGCATTGCTTAGCGCATATGAACAAGTTTTCAGCGCATAGGACAAAACGAGCAAGTTTCACTCAAAAATTACATCCCTAGAACATTCATCCGCCACAAGGCAGGCACCCTTCAGAACATCCTTATAATAATTCTCGGGCTTGCGATGCTCTTTCCCCGGCGGTGGCCCATCCTTCACAAGCTTCTCAGCATCCAGCTTGCCCCAGTGCACCTTAGCATGGGCAAGGGCCCTACGGGCACCTTCAATGCAGATGGAGCGCTTGATGACTTCGAGCTATGGACAAGCCTCCACCAGCCGCCGCACCAGCCCGAAATAGCTCCCAGGAAGAGCCCCTCCAGGCCACAGCCGAACAATGAGGCCCTTCATGGCCTGTTCGTCCGCCTTGTGGAGCTCGACCAGTTGCTTCAGCTGGTTGCTCAGGGGCACGGGGTGTCCGGCCTAAGCATACTGAGACCAGAACACCTTCTCTGTCGAGCTGCCCTCCTCGGCTCGATAGAATGCGGCGGCATCGGACACACTTCGGGGAAGATCTGCGAACGCTCCTAGAGAGCTCCGGATTCGGGTAAGTAACAAGTAACTCATGTTTATGTGTTTGCTTTGCATAAAGAATGCCTTACCTGCCGCTATCTTCTTCACCTCATCCAACTCCTGGAGGGTCTTCTGGGATTCGGCCTTGGCATACTTGGCATTTTCAATAGCCACCGCGAGCTCGGACGCTCGCGTCTTTGAGTCAAGCTCCAAACTCTCATGTTTTTCCATGAGAGCCTGGAGCTCTTGCCGTACCTTGCTAACCTCGACCTCATACTTCTCCCGCTCAGTGTGCTCCGAGGCCGCCCTCTTCTCGGCCTCGACCAGCACTTGCTTAAGGGTCGCCACCTCAGATGTGGCCCCTACAATAGCCACGATAATCCTGTCATTCTTTGCAATTGCACCTTTTTATATATATGTAAAAACAAGGTATTTCTTAACTTCATTGTCCTCGAGCTGCTTCTTGGCACGCCCGAGCTCTTGCTCGGACCGCTCGAGGTTCTGCTTTAGCGTGTCCACTTCCGCAGTCAGTGCGGCATACGCATATTGACTCATTTTTGTTAGACTCCTGCAAATTTTATTTGATCCTCTATTCGGCTTTTCTTCGCGAACGCCAAACAGAGCATCAGGGGCTACTGTCTATGCGGTAATATTATTTACACATTCTTTACTTACCTCAAAGCCTGTTAAAAGGCTAGTACAAGCTTCAGTCAGTCCGCTCTTGGTGGACTGAACCTTCTGGACCACCGCACTCATAATAGTGCGGTGCTCCTCGTCGATGGAGGCGCCTCGGAGCGCCTCCAACATATTGTCCGGCGCCTCCGATTGGACGGGGGCCACCGGCACGTTGGGCTTGCTCCTCTTGGAAGGAGGTCCCCCGCCGGACTCTGGAACCTTTGAAGGTTCCGGAGCGGTGTCCGGCCTAGAGCCGGACTTGGAGCCCTGGGGGGTTTCATCCCCTTTACTCCTGGAGTCCGGGAGGTCGCCTTGGGGTGCCTCCAGGACCACCTCCTCCCGGCTTGGAACCTGTTGGGACAACACTTCGGTGTCGTCCGTAGGGCGGGGGGAGGAAGCCGTCGGAAGCGAGTTCACATCCGACGAGTCCAGTGAGCCGCTCGACGACGCATCGAGCCGGTCTTTGGGTGGGCTGCATAAACATATTCGACGTAAGGGAAAGCTGTGCAATAAACGAATACTATGAATTACTCTGGTATCCGGATACTTACGATTTTGCCAGGGGCTTGGCCCTGGGCTGCCACTCCTCTCCGCCGTCGTTGGCGTCGGTGGAGTAGTCCGGAGGAAGGGTTTTCCCCTTCTTGGACCCTCCGGCCTCCTCAGAGAGGGCGGGCTTCCTTTTCTTCTCTCCTCCCGCTGGAGGGGGAGAGGTCTCTTCTTCTTCCTCCTCGTGTTCACGGGAGGAATGCGCCTCGGAACCGTTGGATGATGGATCCGACACCTCCTAGCACCGGGCACTCTTTCGAGTCCCCGTGGCCTTTTTCGCGGCCTTCTTCTCCGGCACCACATAGGGTGCCGGAACCAGCAGCTTTGCCAAGCGAGCATCCGCTGGGCCTTCGGGCAAAGGAGCCGGACAGTTGATCTGTCCGGACGTCACTTGCCAGTCCTGTTAAAGGTAAGGGAGCTTAGATCCCGCATGGAGTCAAACTATGAAAAACTGATACCTTGTAAAAGGAAAAAACAGCTTACCGCATGAGCGTGACGCTGCGTACTGAATCCGCGATCCTCGGTAGCAGATGCGGGGGCCTCGGCGCCCTTGAAGAGCACCTTCCAGGCATCTTCATACGTCGTGTCGAAGAACCAGCTCAGAGTTTGGTGCCGCGCCGGGTCAAACTCCCACAGGTTGAAAGCCCGTTGTTGACACGGGAGGACCAGGCGGATGAGCATAACCTGGACTACGTTTACAAGTTTGAGCTTCTTGTCCACTAGGGTTTGGATGCATGTTTGGAGTCCGGTCAGCTCTCCTTTCTTACCCCACGACAGGCCCGTCTCCTTCTAGGAGGTGAGCCGCGTAGGGGGTCCGGATCGAAACTCGGGGGGTGCGACCCATTCGGCGTCGCGCGGCTCGGTGATGTAAAACCACCCCGATTGCCACCCCTTCAGGGTCTCCAAAAAGGAGCCCTCGAGCCATAGGACGTTGGCCATCTTTCCCACCATGGCGCCTCCACACTCCGCCTGGTTGCCGCGCACCACCTTCGGCTTGACATTGAAAGTCTTGAGCCATAGGCCAAAATGGGGGCGGATGCGGAGGAAAGCCTCGCACACGACGATAGACGCCGAGATGTTGAGGACAAAGTTCGGGGCCAGATCTTGGAAATCCGGGCTGTAGTAGAACATGAGCCCCCGGACAAATGGGTGGAGAGGGAAGCCCAGTCCGCGGAGGAAATGGGGGAGGAACACCACCCTCTCATGGGGCCTAGGGGTGGGGATGAGCTGCCCCTTTTCGGGAAGCCGGTACGCGATGTCGTTAGACAGGTATCCGGCCTTCCTCATCTTTTTGATGTGTCACTCCGTGACGGAGGAGACCATCCACTTGCCTCCCGCTCCGGACATGGCTGGAGAAGGTTGAGGTGGGGAGTGCGGACTTGGGCGCTGGAGCTCGAGTGCACAAGAATGGATAGGCGAAGGAGGAAGAAGGCGTAGGTGAAAAGGTGGATCCTTATCCCCTTATATGGGTGGACGCAACTACATGTCCCCACCAGCCTGGTAAAACTCGCTTATCTCCAAGCACCGTAATCAATGGCGTGGTTGGGCTACCCACGCCCGTATTGATGAGAATCCCGGGATAAGGGGATACGATCTCTGCTTTAACAAGACGTGCCAAGGAAACCGCCTCGCATGACGCGCTGAGGTGGGCTAATGAAACGACTCGGATAAAGGCTTGGCCGTGGTGTGTCACGCTACGGAATACGTCAGCAGATTATATTGGTGTAAATATTATTCTCTCTATGGCAATATGTGGAAACTTATTTTGCAGAGCCGGACACTATCTTTGTGTTCAAAATCTTCTATGAAGTACTTGGAGGAGGAACCCGCCTTGTAATGCCGAAGACAATCTGCGCGCCGGACTCGTCGTCATTGAAGCCTGGTTCAGGGGCTACTGAGGGAGTCCTGGATTAGGGGGTGTTCGGATAGCCGAACTATACCTTCAGCCGGACTCCTGGACTATGAAGATACAAGATTAAAGACTTCGTCCCATGTCCGGAAGGGACTTTCCTTGGTGTGGAAGGCAAGCTTGGCGATACGGATATGTAGATCTCCTACCATTGTAACCGACTTTGTATAACCCTAACCCTCTCCGGTGTCTATATAAACCGGAGGGTTTTTGTCCGTAGGACAACATACACAACAACAATCATACCATAGGCTAGCTTCTAGGGTTTAGCCTCTTCGATCTCGTGGTAGATCTACTCTTGTACTACCCATATCATCAATATTAATCAAGCAGGACGTAGGGTTTTACCTCCATCGAGAGGGCCCGAACCTGGGTAAAACTTCATGTCCCTTGCCTCCTGTTACCATCCGGCCTAGACGCACAGTTCGGGACCCCCTACCCGATATCCGCCGGTTTTGACACCGATAAGGGGGCAAGGCGCGGCGGCTGCGGAGTCCAACTCGGACTCCGGTTCGAGTGGCGGCGGCGGCGGCCTGGCGCGGCTGGGCCTTAGGCCCAGTCGGCGCAGAACCTTTTTTTTAAAACTTCACCGACCGAAATAAAATCCTAGGAAAAAATAAATAAAAACCTAGAAATGCCAAAACAATTTTTTCACCGTCTAAATAAAATATATATTTTTGACAAAAACAGTGGGGAAGACCCCCACTGTGATTCTCATTTTCATTTATAAGAGGGAAACGGATACATATGGATTTACATGATGGATGTAGTACAAGATAATAAATTGTCTACAAATGATCTAGCCAGCTTTGCATGCCCTCCTTCAATCCAGGTTTTGCCTTCTTTATAATCATGCTGAATTGCTCCTTGAAAGTGGCAATGCAATATGTCATATTCTTGACCTTGTGATAAAAAATAATGCTATTTCTGTGTTTCCAGAGACTCCAGCATCCAGCAACCAAACATTCTTTAAAGCAGCCATGGGTATCTTGCTTCCTTCCCTCCAAGAGCATTTCTATAAGGTTATGATCAGTGTTCCATTGGTAACCAATGTTCATCCAGAAGATTTGGCTGAAATCACAGCTAAAAAGAGATGCATTAGGTGTTCATTAGGTTCATCATCACATAATTCACACTTACTAGTCTCAATGTAGAAATTCTTCCTGTTGAGTAGGTCTCTAGTGTTTAATCTGTCTTGTAACAGTAGCCAGAAGAAGAATTTAGGCTTGGGAAGTGAGCATGATTTCCATATCCATTGATAGGGTTTAGGAGCATCAATAGGATTTCCCATTAGTTCAAGGTATATTCTCTTATTAGAGTACTTTGTGTCACCCCAATAGAATTTCCAAGAATCTGATAGCTGCTGGTTCTCTCTGTTGTGGATCAACTCTCTAAGATTGATACTCTGTTGTACTGCAATAGAAGACATAGGCAAGTGGAATAATTCATAAAATTCACTATCCTCCATGTTGTTGACAGATGCAAGAGTTGTGTCGGCCTTCTTTGCATAAGAAAATAGTTGAGGCATTGACTGTGATATTGTATGAGAACACCATTTATCTGACCATAGCTTAATTGTATCACCAGTCCCAGCATAGCATATAGTCATATTTTTGAAGTCTTGCAAATTAGAGCAACAATCTCTCCACCAAAAGGACCCCACCATGGTAGGGAAACTAGGTACCTCATCATTGTCATAGTAATTGTTCCATATAAGGTTAACCCAGGGAATATCATGCTTGTTGAAGAATTTGTAAAGAAATTTAATAAGCAGAGTTTTGTTTTGTGCTCTTAGGTTTAACACACCTAGGCCCCTGCCTTTTTTGGCAAGAAAACGTTATCCCATTTGACAAGACAATTTCCTTTTTTGTTGATATCCTTACCATACCAAAGAAAATTCCTACCAGACTTTTCAAAGTGGTCCAGTATGGAGAATGGTACTCTGATACAACACATAGCAAAAATTGGTAGAGCAGCAACTATGGATTTGAGATGAACAAGTCTCCCAGAGTATGACATTAAGGAAGCAATGCCAGATAGTCTGTGGTCAAGTCTTGATACCATGGGCATCAAATCTGCTACTTTAGGTCTTGTAGATCCCATTGGTAGACCAAGATATGTGAAAGGCATGGCTTCTTTTTTAGAATTGAAGGTATTTGCCAGTTCTTGAGACAGTCATATTGATTGGAACCATGGAAGATTTACTATAGTTTACAACAAGCCCAGTGAATTTTGAGAAATTGTCAAGTATCTCAATGAAACTTCTAATTTGTACCTCATCGGCTGGCAGGATGACTAGTGTGTCATCAGCATATTGTATGATGGGGTAGCATTAAGTAAAATTAGTCTCAATTGGTAAAGATAATGTTCCATTTCTCCAAGCATCATTAACCATGATTTGCAACAATTCTCCAACCATAACATATAGAAGAGGGGGAAAAGGATCTCCTTGTCTGACACCACACTTACATTGTATGCATTTACCTGGAACACTATTAAGGATGACAGATGTAGAAGCAGTAGATAGGATAGATGAGACCCATCTAATCCATTTGTTGCTAAATCCCAGATGTTTCATCATGAATAAGATAGCCTTGTAGTTCACTTTATCAAAAGCCTTAACAAAGTCAATCTTAAAAATAATGATTTCTTTCTTGGACTTGTGGCACATATGTATGTATTCAAAACTCCATGCAAGGCAATCCTGAATACTCCTTGTCTTAATAAACCCATATTGATTCTTGATAATTCTAGATATAATAATCTGCTGCACTCTATTAGCAAGGAGTTTAGTAAGAATTTTGATAGGCATACTTACAAGGGAGATGGGCCTATAATCATCAGGAGTTTCAGGATTGTCATTCTTGGGTATCAAAGTTATGTAAGCAGTGTTAACAGGAGCTAGGGAAACAATTTCATTGTAGAAATCATTAATGAATTTGTAGAAGTAATGCTTGATTATGTGCCAGCATTTCTTCATAAACAGGCCATTAAAACCATCAGGTCCAGGAGATTTGTCATTGGGCATTTTATTGATGATATCATCAATTTCATCATTAGTGAAGGGCCTGTCTAGATCCTGAAGATCCTCCTCCATAGCAAGATGGGATATGTCAAAGTTTTGTGTGCAGATTGTTTTAGTGCCAATCCTATTTTTAAAAGAAGCCCATAGTATAGCAGCTTTATGATCATGATCAAATACTTGCTGTCCATCCATAGTCATAAGATATGTGATGTAGTTGTGCCTAAATACATATGTGGCAATTGCATGAAAGAATTTGGTGTTTGCCCATCTGATGTTTGCCCTGATTCTCCAGTAAATTCTCTTAGCCTCCAGCAACTTGTTTGTATGTTTGATGAGCAATTTCCTGAAATTCTTTTCAACCCTGGCTAGTGGTATTTGATCCTCTATGCCATCAAATAATTTCACATAGAAACAACAATTGTCAATGATTTTATTCAGTTGGGAGTATTGCTTGCTCCATGATTTCAAACCTCTTCTGATAGCTTTAAACTTGGAGTTTAAATTCTTGGCAGAATCAGAGAAATGAG
This sequence comes from Triticum urartu, assembly GCF_056163025.1. Taxonomy (NCBI): domain Eukaryota; kingdom Viridiplantae; phylum Streptophyta; class Magnoliopsida; order Poales; family Poaceae; genus Triticum; species Triticum urartu. The sequence continues at coordinate 202,302 of NC_141873.1, read as the reverse complement.
TGGAATTCAACCAATGTTTCTCCACAGTTTCAATAAATCCACTGAATTTAGTCCAATACTCTTCAAATCTGAATATCTGGCTTCTGGGAATATTACTGTCAATCTGAATTTTTATAGGTACATGGTCAGAACAGATTTTAGCTAATGGAATAGCCATAGTAGATGGATGGGTAGTAGTCCAGTGGGAGCTGGTAAAAATCCAATCTAACTTTTCCAATAGAGGTTGATCTTGTTTATTGCTCCATGTGAAGGCTCTTCCTTTGAGTGGGATTTCAACCAGATCTAGGTTGACAATGATATTATTGAAAGTCATCATACTATCAGGATCACCACCAGGTTTGTTTCTATTGTCAGGACTTCTTATGATATTAAAATCACCTAGAATCATCCATAACTTAGACTGGTTCATATTCAGACCCATAAGCCAATCAATAAATTCCTGTTTACCTTCTGAGCTGTTAGGTCCATAAACATTAGTGAGATACCAGCGGGTATTATCCAGATTAGATGTAAACTCAACGGTGATGTGATAGTAGTTTTGGGATATCACTTTGCCCTTCATTAAGTTGCCATTCCAAATGGTAATCAAACCTCTAGAGTTGCCAATAGAAGGTGAAAAGCAATATTGGTTGAACCTCTTGGGGCAAAAATTCTTGATATAAGCATTATCAAAAGTATCTCTCTTGGTTTCTTGAAACGTCATAATACATCAAGCACATTCATCAATTTTCTTTCTAATGTCATTCCACCTAGTTGTGGAGTTTATACATCTAACATTCAAATTTAGAATATTCCAACTTCTATTCATGGGAAATGTATAGGTAGTAATATTGTGACATAATATGAATAGCATAATATGTACTTCTACATGATATGTGAGTCTTGCTATTGCAGCAAGTGCCAGAGGTATAATAAATCTCACTGTATAGTACTTGTTGGAACATTGAAAGATAGGAGATAACCAGGCTGAATAAGCATTTATAACAGCATATGCATCTGACAGGCAGTCTCCAATAACATAGGTAGCACAAGTAATAATTATTACACACCAAACTGATAGATGATGCACGCAGGCATCCAAATGACATGGCATAGCAAACAAAGAGCATGGAAATCATAACAAGATGGCAGTTAGGGGAGCCACCAAAGCCCACATCATAGTAGGGGATCCAAATCATCAGAGCTGTCATAGTGCAAAGCACTAGGAGACACATCCTGAGGTGCCATCTTACATGGACCTGTGCCAATAGCCTGCAGGGTCTTCATAGAAAATTCAGGAGGTGGAGGTGCCTGCTTATTAATAATCACAACATCAAACTGAGGACCCAGGTTAATAGATATATCTTTCTTCAGTTTCTTAGAGCCCTGTTTGGTACTCTGATCAGTCTTAACATCCATATTGATGGCCTTATCTGCAGCAGCCTAGTCTTTGTAGCCCCTGGTGAGCTTGGCAATCCTATTGCTCCTCCTGCAGAAAGAGTCATCAATGATCTTCTTCTTTTTCTGCCTATTAGAGGGTTTCTGGACTTCAGTAAACTCCTGGCATGTGATCTCCTCTATGCTGACAGAGCTGGCATTCTTAGGTGGCTCATTCTGGATGGTTTGGATATGCAGATAACATATTTTGTTGTTACCATTTGAGCCCACAACATCGACCACATTACAGGAAGCATTGACAATCTGGCTACCACCAAGTTTGGGGATGATGTCCTGAGCATTTGTCACCAGGTTACCAATAAGTTCCTAAAGAACATTGATGTGTTCAGTTGCACCCTCAATAGCAATGTTACTAGTCTGCATAGGCTGGGAATTGCGAGAAGAAGGAATGTCATTGTAATTCATGCTGTAATTCTTCGGGATAAACACAGGACTTGGAACTTTCTGAGAGCTGGGCTGTGAAGATACAGAATTAATTGGGATATAATCAGGCCCAAGTGTCTCATGAGGTTCAACATAGAGAGTGCTGGAGTGTATCTGGACAGGTGCCCTCACTTCCTCCATAACAGGTGCCTCATCATGATCAACAGTAATAGGTTCAGTAGCAGCAGGCAAGTGATCAGCAGCATGGTTCATATTATCATTATGGACAACATGAACATCCTCATAAGGTGCACCAAGGTTTTCATTATGAGGATGAATAACAACCTGATCCATAGGTATATTCCCTAAAACCTCATCATGCCAGAAACCTCCATGAACATGAGGGAGGGGGTGAGGATTTCCACCATCAGGTGGCAATGGATCCTCATCACCCCCTTGCTAACCAATCAGTTCCCTCGACAGAATATAAGTTGGGCAAGTCCAAGAATCCCCATAGCCAACATCATCAAGATTCCTCAGTACTACTAGGCTAACTAGAATAGTGTCAACATTCATGACCCTGAGCTTAACAATAACCCTTGCTTTGTCCCTTGGATCTTTGTTCCAGATCAGAAAGCGACCATATGGTGAAACAGTGTGGCTAATAACTCCAACATCCCAACATTCTAATGGATAGTTCATGAGTAAGATCCAAACATCATGAATGAAAGTAATGCTGCGGTAATTAAGACCTCTATCCTGTTTGCTAATTCTAAGAACAGAGTCCCCAATCTGAAACGGACTAAGAATGACAGTAGTATCACGTGAGCAGGCAGTTGTAAAATGTACCAGAGCAGTACCCATACCACAACGGTATGTGTAGTTGATGCGCCATCCACGACCCTCCAGGTAGTTCATGATCAGGGCAATGGGGCCATGAAACTCCTCAGCAGACACCTCGGGGACGAGCGTGGCGATTGCCCACTCATCGCAGACCATCGGGAGGTCACCTCCAAGAACCACATAGCCATGGCGAGCACGGAGGGGGCCAGGAGGGATGATCGTAGTGCCAGGAGGAAGGTGCGGGAGCGGGTTGCAAGGGTAGCAGGCCATCTCGAGGTTTGCAGCGGTGGCAGGTGGAGCAGAGGGAGAAAGACCGAGGGGAGAAGCCGAGGGGACTAGTCGGGCTTCAGATATATCAGGTGGAGGATCATGTTTCTGTTTGACCCAATAAGCATTAACTCTGGTATACTTGTTGAAACAATATCTGGCGATATGATTGTATCGGTAACAAACGCGGTACCTGATACTATTGTTGCATTGATTACGCGCGTGACCAGTACCAAGGCATTTTTGGCGGAAAATATAATTGGATAAGTCAGAGGAAATCCTCCCAGACGATACATCTTCCGAGTTGATGGGCTGTTCCATACATGTCGGCCTGCTGGGCTCCGCGGACGTGTTTTGGGCCGACCGATTCAAACTTGTACTGATGCATGCAATGGCCGATCCGCTATGCATGTGGGCAGTTGCATCTACCGTCGGCGAGCGAAGATCACGATCATCAGGGATCGGCAGGCCGTGTGGCGTAGTTCCAAGTGGAATAACATTCGCCCCCGATAATAGATTAGTACCATGAGTAGAATCTCTCACGTGTGTGGATGTTAGTTGACCCAAAATTCTACGGTAAACATGATTGGTAGGTACAAGATTTGTGCGTTTACCTTTATGACTTTGTGTGACAATAGTCCATTCAGAATCTTGTTCTCTATACCACTTCTTCTCTTCAAAAAACCAATTTGGGCCTCCACCACTCCATAAGTGGAAATAGCATTTGAATGCATCACAGATGAAATATGATCTACGTACCAAGAAGAAACCCACGGCCTTGGAACATGAAGGAAATATGCCCTAGCGGCAATAATAAATTTATTATTTATTTCCTTATATCATGATAAATGTTTATTATTCATGCTAGAATTGTATTAACCGGAAACATAATACATGTGTGAATACATAGACAAACAGAGTGTCACTAGTATGCCTCTACTTGACTAGCTCATTAATCAAAGGTGGTTATGTTTCCTAACCATGGACAAAGAGTTGTCATTTGATTAACGGGATCACATCATTAGTTGAATGATCTGATTGACATGACCCATTCCATTAGCTTAGCACCCGATCGTTTAGTATGTTGCTATTGCTTTCTTCATGACTTATACATGTTCCTATGACTATGAGATTATGCAACTCCCGTTTGCCGGAGGAACACTTTGTGTGCTACCAAACGTCACAACGTAAATGGGTGATTATAAAGGTACTCTACAGGTGTCTCCAAAGGTACATATTGGGTTGGCGTATTTCGAGATTAGGATTTGTCACTCTGATTGTCGGAGAGGTATCTCTGGGCCCTCTCGGTAATGCACATCACATAAGCCTTGCAAGCATTGCAACTAATGAGTTAGTTGCGAGATGATGTATTACGGAACGAGTAAAGGGACTTGCCGGTAACGAGATTGAACTAGGTATTGAGATACCGACGATCGAATCTCGGGCAAGTAACATACCGATGACAAAGGGAACAACGTATGTTGTTATGCGGCCTGACCGATAAAGATCTTTGTAGAATATGTAGGAGCCAATATGAGCATCCAGGTTCCGCTATTGGTTATTGACCGGAGACGTGTCTCGGTCATGTCTACATTATTCTCGAACCCGTAGGGTCCGCACGCTTAAGGTTTCGATGACAGTTATATTATGAGTTTATGAGTTTTCATGTACCGAAGTTAGTTCGGAGTCCCGGATGTGATCACGGACATGATGAGGAGTCTCAAAATGGTCGAGACATAAAGATTGATATATTGGACGGCTATATTCGGACACCGGAAGTGTTCCGGGGACGTTTCGGATAAAACCGGAGCACCGGGGAGTTACCGGAACCCCCCGGGGGGTTAATGGGCCTCATGGGCCTAAAGTGGAGAAGAGGAGGGGCTGCCAGGGCAGGCCGCGCGCCCCCTCTCCCCCTAGTCCGAATTGGACAAGGAGGGAGGGGCGGCGCCCCCCTCTCCTCTCTCCCTTCCTTCCCCTTCTCCTAATTGGACAAGGAAAGGGAGGGGAGTCCTACTCCCGGTAGGAGTAGGACTCCTCCTGCGCGCCTCCTCCTAGGGCCGGCCCCACCCCCCCTTGGATCCTTTATATACAGAGGCAAGAGGCACCCCATGGACACAAGTTGATCCACGTGATCATATTCTTAGCCGTGTGCGGTGCCCCCTTCCACCATAGTCCTCGATAATATTGTAGTGGTGCTTAGGCGAAGCCCTGCGACAGTAGAACATCAAGATCGTCACCACGCCGTCGTGCTGACGGAACTCTTCCCCGACACTTTGCTGGATCGGAGTCCGAGGATCGTCATCGAGCTGAACGTGTGCTAGAACTCGAAGGTGCCGTAGTTTCGGTGCTTGATCGGTCGGGCCGTGGAGACGTACGACTACATCAACTAAGTTAACACTTCCGTTGTCGATCTACAAGGGTACGTAGATCGCACTCTCCCCCTATTGTTGCTATGCATCACCATGATCTTGCGTATGCGTAGGAAATTTTTTGAAATTACTACGAAACCCAACAGTGGCATCCGAGCCAGGTTTTATATGTTGATGTTATATGCACGAGTAGAACACAAGTGAGTTGTGGGCGATATAAGTCATACTGCTTACCAGCATGTCATACTTTGGTTCGGCGGTATTGTTGGACGAAGCGGCCCGGACCGACATTACACGTACGCTTACGCGAGACCAGTTCTCCCAACGTGCTTTGCACATAGGTGGCTTGCGGGTGACAGTTTCTCCAACTTTAGTTGAACCGAGTGTGTCTACGCCCGGTCCTTGCAAAGGTTAAAACAGCACCACCTTGACAAACTATCGTTGTGGTTTTGATGCGTAGGTAAGATTGGTTCTTGCTTAAGCCCGTAGCAGCCACGTAAAACTTGCAGCAACAAAGTAGAGGACGTCTAACTTGTTTTTGCAGGGTATGTTGTGATGTGATATGGTCAAGACATGATGCTAATATTTATTGTATGAGATGATCATGTTTTGTAACCGAGTTATCGGCAACTGGCAGGAGCCATATGGTTGTCGCTTTATTGTATGCAATGCAATCACGCTGTAATGCTTTACTTTATCACTAAGCGGTAGCGATAGTCGTGGAAGCATAAGATTGGCGAGACGACAACGATGCTATGATTGAGATCAAGGTGTCGCGCCGGTGACGATGGTGATCATGACGGTGCTTCGAAGATGGAGATCACAAGCACAAGATGATGATGGCCATATCATATCACTTATATTGATTGCATGTGATGTTTATCTTTTATGCATCTTATCTTGCTTTGATTGACGGTAGCATTATAAGATGATCTCTCACTAATTATCAAGAAGTGTTCTCCCTGAGTATGCACCGTTGCGAAAGTTCTTCGTGCTGAGACACCACGTGATGATTGGGTGTGATAGGCTCTACGTTCAAATACAACGGGTGCAAAATAGTTGCACACGCGGAATACTTAGGTAATACTTGACGAGCCAAGCATATACAGATATGGCCTCGGAACACGGAGACCAAAAGGTCGAGCGTGAATCATATAGTAGATATGATCAACATAGTGATGTTCACCAATGAAACTACTCCAACTCACGTGATGATCGGACATGGTTTAGTTGATTTGGATCACGTGATCACTTAGAGGATTAGAGGGATGTCTATCTAAGTGGGAGTTCTTTAAGTAAATTATTTGAACCTAAATTTATCATGAAACTTAGTACCTGATAGTATCTTGCTTGTTTATGCTTGATTGTAGATAGATGGCCCGTGCTGTTGTTCCGTTGAATTTTCATGCGTTCCTTGAGAAAGCAAAGTTGAAAGATGATGGTAGCAATTACACGGACTGGGTCCGTAACTTGAGGATTATCCTCATTGCTGCACAGAAGAATTATGTCCTGGAAGCACCGCTGGGTGCCAGGCCTGCTGCTGGAGCAACACCAGATGTTATGAACGTCTGGCAGAGCAAAGCTGATGACTACTCGATAGTTCAGTGTGCTATGCTTTACGGCTTAGAATCGAGACTTCAATGACGTTTTGAACGTCATGGAGCATATGAGATGTTCCAGGAGTTGAAGTTAACATTTCAAGCAAATGCCCGGATTGAGAGATATGAAGTCTCCAATAAGTTCTATAGCTGCAAGATGGAGGAGAACAGTTCTGTCAGTGAGCATATACTCAAAATGTCTGGGTATAATAATCACTTGATTCAATTGGGAGTTAATCTTCCAGATGATTGCGTCATTGACAGAATTCTCCTATCACTGCCACCAAGCTACAAGAGCTTCGTGATGAACTATAATATGCAAGGGATGAATAAGACTATTCCCGAGCTCTTCGCAATGCTGAAAGCTGCGGAGGTAGAAATCAAGAAGGAGCATCAAGTGTTGATGGTCAACAAGACCACTAGTTTCAAGAAAAAGGGCAAAGGGAAGAAGAAGGGCACTTCAAAAAGAATAGCAAGCAAGTTGCTACTGAAGAGAAGAAACCCAAACCTGGACCTAAGCCTGAAACTGAGTGCTTCTACTGCAAGCAGACTGGTCACTGGAAGCGGAACTGCCCCAAGTATTTGGCGGATAAGAAGGATGGCAAGCTGAACAAAGGTATATGTGATATACATGTTATTGATGTGTACCTTACTAATGCTCGCAGTAGCACCTGGGTATTTGATACTGGTTCTGTTGCTAATATTTGCAGCTTGAAACAGGGACTACGGATTAAGCGAAGATTGGCTAAGGACGAGGTGACGATGCGCGTGGGAAACAGTTCCAAAGTCGATGTGATCGCAGTCGGCACGCTACCTCTACATCTACCATCGGGATTAATATTAGACCTAAATAATTGTTATTTGGTGCCAGCGTTAAGCATGAACATTATATCTGGATCTTGTTTGATGCGAGACGGTTATTCATTTAAATCTGAGAATAATGGTTGTTCTATTTATATGAGTAATATCTTTTATGGTCATGCACCCTTAAAGAGTGGTCTATTTTTATTGAATCTCGATAGTAGGGACACACATATTCATAGTGTTGAAGCCAAAAGATGCAGAGTTGATAATGATAGTGCAACTTATTTGTGGCACTGCCGTTTAGGTCATATCGGTGTAAAGCGCATGAAGAAACTCCATACTGATGGACTTTTGGAACCACTTGATTATGAATCACTTGGTACTTGCGAACCGTGCCTCATGGGCAAGATGACTAAAACACCGTTCTCCGGTACTATGGAGAGAGCAACAGATTTGTTGGAAATCATACATACAGATGTATGTGGTCCGATGAATATTGAGGCTCGTGGCGGATATCTTTATTTTCTCACCTTCACAGATGACTTGAGCAGATATGGGTATATCTACTTAATGAAACATAAGTCTGAAACGTTTGAAAAGTTCAAAGAATTTCAGAGTGAAGTTGAAAATCATCGTTACAAGAAAATAAAGTTTCTATGATCTGATCATGGAGGAGAATATTTGAGTTACGAGTTTGGTGTACATTTGAAACAATACGGAATAGTTTCGCAACTCACGCCACCCGGAACACCACAGCGTAATGGTGTGTCCGAACGTCGTAATCGTACTTTACTAGATATGGTGCGATCTATGATGTCTCTTACTGATTTACCGCTATCGTTTTGGGGTTATGCTTTGGAGACGGCTGCATTCACGTTAAATAGGGCACCATCAAAATCCGTTGAGACGACGCCTTATGAACTATGGTTTGGCAAGAAACCAAAGTTGTCGTTTCTGAAAGTTTGGGGCTGCGATGCTTATGTGAAAAAGCTTCAACCTGATAAGCTCGAACCCAAATCGGAGAAATGTGTCTTCATAGGATATCCAAAGGAGACTATTGGATAGACCTTCTATCACAGATCCGAAGGCAAGACTTTTGTTGCTAAGTTCGGAAACTTTCTGGAGAAGGAGTTTCTCTCAAAAGAAGTGAGTGGGAGGAAAGTAGAACTTGATGAGGTAACTGTACTTGCTCCCTTATTGGAAAGTAGTGCATCACAGAAAACTGTTTCTGTGACACCTACACCAGTTAGTGAGGAAGCTAATGATGATGATCATGAAACTTCAGAACAAGATACTACTGAACCTCGTAGATCAACCAGAGTGAGATCCGCGCCAGAGTGGTATGGTAATCCTGTTCTGGAAGTCATGCTACTAGATCATGATGAACCTACGAACTATGAAGAAGCGATGGTGAGCCCAGATTCCGCAAAATGGCTTGAAGCCATGAAATCTGAGATGGGATCCATGTATGAGAACAAAGTATGGACTTTGGTTGACTTGCCCAATGATCGGCAAGCAATTGAGAATAAATGGATCTTCAAGAAGAAGGCTGATGCTGATGGTAATATTACTGTCTAGAAAGCTCGACTTGTCGCAAAAGGTTTTTGGCAAGTTCAAGGGATTGACTACGATGAGACCTTCTCACCCGTAGCGATGCTTAAGTCTGTCCGAATCATGTTAGCAATTGCCGCATTTTATGATTATGAAATTTGGCAGATGGATGTCAAAACTGCATTACTGAATAGATTTCTGGAAGAAGAGTTGTATATGATGCAACCAGAAGGTTTTGTCGATCCAAAGGGAGCTAACAAAGTGTGCAAGCTCCAGCGATCCATTTATGGACTGGTGCAAGCCTCTCGGAGTTGGAATAAACGCTTTGATAGTGTGATCAAAGCATTTGGTTTTATACAGACTTTTGGAGAAGCCTGTATTTACAAGAAAGTGAGTGGGAGCTCTGTAGCATTTCTGATATTATATGTGGATGACATATTACTAATTGGAAATGATATAGAATTTCTGGATAGCATAAAGGGATACTTGAATAAGAGTTTTTCGATGAAAGACCTCGATGAAGCTGCTTACATATTAGGCATTAAGATCTATAGAGATAGATCATTAAGCTGCTTACATAATTGGACTTTCACAAAGCACATACCTTGACAAAGTTTTGAAGAAGTTCAAAATGGATCAAGCAAAGAAAGGGTTCTTGCCTGTGTTACAAGGTGTGAAGTTGAGTAAGACTCAATGCCCGACCACTGCAGAAGATAGAGAGAAAATGAAAGATGTTCTCTATGCTTCAGCCATAGGGTCTATCATGTATGCAATGCTGTGTACTAGACCTGATGTGTGCCTTGCTATAAGTTTAGCAAGGAGGTACCAAAGTGATCCAGGAGTGGATCACTGGACAGCGGTCAAGAACATCCTGAAATACCTGAAAAGGACTAAGGATATGTTTCTCATATATGGAGGTGACAAAGAGCTCATCGTAAAAGGTTACGTTGATGCAAGCTTTGACACTAATCCGGACGATTCTAAATCGCAAACCGGATACGTGTTTACAGTAAACGGTGGAGCTGTCAGTTGGTGCAGTTCTAAACAAAGCGTTGTGGCGGGATCTACATGTGAAGCGGAGTACATAGCTTCTTCGGAAGCAGCAAATGAAGGAGTCTGGATGAAGGAGTTCATATCTGATCTAGGTGTCATACCTAGTGCATCGGGTCCAATGAAAATCTTTTGTGACAATACTGGTGCAATTGCCTTGGCAAAGGAATCCAGATTTCACAAGAGAACCAAGCACATCAAGAGACGCTTCAATTCCATCCGGGATGTAGTCCAGGTGGGAGACATAGAGATTTGCAAGATACATACGGATCTGAATGTTGCAGACCCGTTGACTAAGCCTCTTCCATGAGCAAAACATGATCAGCACCAAGGCTCCATGGGTGTTAGAATCATTACTATGTAATTTAGATTATTGACTCTAGTGCAAGTGGGAGACTGAAGGAAATATGCCCTAGAGGCAATAATAAATTTATTATTTATTTCCTTATATCATGATAAATGTTTATTATTCATGCTAGAATTGTATTAACCGGAAACATAATACATGTGTGAATACATAGACAAACAGAGTGTCACTAGTATGCCTCTACTTGACTAGCTCATTAATCAAAGATGGTTATGTTTCCTAACCATGGACAAAGAGTTGTCATTTGATTAACGGGATCACATCATTAGTTGAATGATCTGATTGACATGACCCATTCCATTACCTTAGCACCCGATCGTTTAGTATGTTGCTATTGCTTTCTTCATGACTTATACATGTTCCTATGACTATGAGATTATGCAAATCCCGTTTGCCGGAGGAACACTTTGTGTGCTACCAAACGTCACAACGTAAATGGGTGATTATAAAGGTACTCTACAGGTGTCTCCAAAGGTACATATTGGGTTGGCGTATTTCGAGATTAGGATTTGTCACTCCGATTGTCGGAGAGGTATCTCTGGGCCCTCTCGGTAATGCACATCACATAAGCCTTGCAAGCATTGCAACTAATGAGTTAGTTGCGAGATGATGTATTACGGAACGAGTAAAGAGACTTGCCAGTAACGAGATTGAACTAGGTATAGAGATACCGACGATCGAATCTCGGGCAAGTAACATACCGATGACAAAGGGAAGAACGTATGTTGTTATGCGGTCTGACCGATAAAGATCTTCGTAGAATATGTAGGAGCCAATATGAGCATCCAGGTTCTGCTATTGGTTATTGACCGGAGACGTGTCTCGGTCATGTCTACATTATTCTCGAACCCGTAGGGTCCGCACGCTTAAGGTTTCGATGACAGTTATATTATGAGTTTATGAGTTTTGATGTACCGAAGTTAGTTCGGAGTCCCGGATGTGATCACGGACATGACGAGGAGTCTCGAAATGGTTGAGACATAAAGATTGATATATTGGACGGCTATATTCGGACACCGGAAGTGTTCCGGGGAAGTTTTGGATAAAACCGGAGCACCGGGGAGTTACCGGAACCCCCCGGGGGGTTAATGGGCCTCATGGGCTTAAAGTGGGGAAGAGGAGGGGCTGCCAGGGCAGGTCGCGTGCCCCCTCTCCCCCTAGTCCGAATTGGACAAGGAGAGAGGGGCGGCGCCCCCCTCTCCTCTCTCCCTTCCTTCCCCCTCTCCTAATTGGACAAGGAAAGGGAGGGGAGTCCTACTCCCGGTAGGAGTAGGACTCCTCCTGTGCGCCTCCTCCTAGGGCCGGCCGCACCCCCCCCCCCCCGTTGGATCCTTTATATACGGAGGCAGGAGGCACCCCATGGACACAAGTTGATCCACGTGATCATATTCTTAGCCGTGTGCGGTGCCCCCTTCCACCATAGTCCTCGATAATATTGTAGTGGTGCTTAGGCGAAGCCCTGCGACAGTAGAACATCAAGATCGTCACCACGCCGTCGTGCTGACGGAACTCTTCCCCGACACTTTGCTGGATCGGAGTCCGGGGATCGTCATCGAGCGGAATGTGTGCTAGAACTCGGAGGTGCCATAGTTTCGTTGCTTGATCGGTCGGGCCGTGGAGACGTACGACTACATCAACTAAGTTAACACTTCCGTTGTCGATCTACAAGGGTACGTAGATCACACTCTCCCCCTCTCGTTGCTATGCATCACCATGATCTTGCATGTGCGTAGGAATTTTTTTGAAATTACTATGAAACCCAACAGAACAAACTTTGAACTTAAAAACATTGCCCTTGATATGAGACACCTCAAATGATTCATAGGATCCTCCAGTGCAAGATGATAATGCCAAACTCACATTGTGGGCATTTAAATGGAAAGAAAATCTTGCAAATGAGACCACAATGGAGAATCCATAGGAAGAGGAGATGGGGTTTACCGAGGTTTGGAATAACTTACGGATCTCACCTCTGAATTGGTGACCAATTGAAAAGTCCAATTGATGGGCAATGGAGTGTGGATCACTGAAGGGATCCATTGTCCTGGAAAGGGATTATGATGGTGGAATCAAAAGAGATCTTGGCCGGCGCCATGGTCGCCATGGGAGGGGTGGGAGATGGGGTGGGGTGGGAGGAGCGCCATGATATGGCCCTTAAATGCAATTTTGAAAAACATGCAATTTTTCTAATGCAAATAAAATCCGAATAAAATCCAATAAAAATCAATTTAATGATTTTAATATTTTTCCTCCAATATTTCATTTATTTTGGAGAAGTCATATTATCTCCTCTCTTTAATTTTTAATGTGAAATATTTTTCAGAGAGAAATAATTAAAATCAAATCCTCTTTTCATTATTTGATAAAAGTATCAAATATGAAGACCGGGAAATCCCCAACTCTCTCCGAGGGTCCTTGAGCTACTTAGGATTTCGAGGATTACAGAACGGAAAAGCAATAAAACATGATATGCATGGATGATCTATGTATAACATTCCAAATTGAAAATTTGGAATGTTACAACCCTACCCCCCTTAAGATGAATCTCCCCCTCGAGATTCGGGTTGGCTAGAAAATAGGTATGGGTGGTCCTTGCAGAGATCATCCTCTCGTTCCCAGGTAGCTTCATCCTCGGTATGGTGGCTCCACTGAACTTTACAAAACTTGATAACCTTACTGTGGGTGACTCTGCTGGCAAACTCAAGAATCTTAACTGGCTTCTCCTCGTAAGTCAAATCACTGTCCAACTGAATTGCCTCCAAGGGTACTGTATCTCTTAATGGTATTTCCGCCATCTCAGCATGACACTTCTTCAGCTGTGAAACGTGGAACACATCATGGACTCCTGACAATCCCTCAGGTAACTCCAACTTGTAGGCGACTTCTCCCATCCGTTCCAAAATGCGATACAGTCCTACAAATCTCGGGGCTAACTTTCCTTTAACTCTAAAACGTTTCACTCCTCACAAGGGCGATACTCGCAGATATGCTCTTTCTCCAATTTCGTAGGTTACCTCCTTGCGTTTTGAGTCTACGTAACTCTTCTGCCTGGACTGAGCAATCTTCAGTCGGTCTCGGATCAGTTTTACCTTCTCCTCGGATTCTTTAATCAAGTCTGGTCCAAACAACTGTCGGTCTCCTACCTCATCCCACATCAACGGTGTTCTGCACCTGCGTCCATATAGGGCTTCAAACGGTGCCATCTTCAAACTGGCTTGGTAGCTATTGTTGTATGAGAACTCTGCATACGGCAAATTGTCATCCCAACTAGATCCATAATCTAGCGCACAGGCTCTCAACATGTCCTCCAAATTTTGATTGATTCTCCCAGTCTGTCCATCTATCTGTGGGTGAAACGCTGTACTGAACTCCAATCTTGTTCCCAAAGTCTGGTGTAACTGATGCCAAAACTTTGAAGTAAACTGTGTTCCTTGATCCGATACGATGGTCCTCGGAACTCCATGCAGACATATGATTTTGGACATATAGATCTTGGCCAACTTTGCACTTGTATAGGTGGTTTTCACTGGGATGAAGTGAGCTACTTTGGTCAAACAATCAACTACTACCCATATGGAATCATATCCTGCTTTAGTCCTGGGTAATCCAGTGATAAAGTCCATGCCAAGTTTATCCCACTTCCATTCGGGTATCGGCATAGGCTGTAACAGTCCTGCTGGCTTCTGATGTTCTGCCTTAACTCTCTGACATACATCACATATGGCTACGTACTTGGCAATATCCTTCTTCATACCAGTCCACCAGAAATGTTCCTTCAAATCCAAATACATCTTGGTGTTTCCGGGGTGTATCGATTATGGTGAGTCATGGGCCTCTTGAAGTATTAACTTCCTGATCTCCTGGTTGTTGGGCACACAAACTCGGTCCTCAAACCATAGGGTATCGTGCTCATCCTCACGAAAACCTTTGGCCTTTCCTTTGCCCATCTTCTCCTTTATCTCGGCAATCTCTTTATCATCTTTCTGAGCTTCCCGAATATTGTCCAGCAATGTCGACTGAACCTCCATTGTGGCAATGAACCTTCTAGGTGCAATCTCTAACCGAAGTTCCATGATGTCCTTTGCTAATTCCTTCGGCAGTCCTTTACTTTCAAGGGTATTAGCATAACTCTTCCGACTCAATGCGTCTGCTACGACATTGGCCTTTCCTGGATGATAGTGTAGCTTCATGTCATAATCCTTTATAAGCTCCAACCATCTCCTCTGCCTAAGGTTCAGCTCCTTCTGGGTGAAGATGTACTTCAAACTCTTGTGATCCGTGTACACATCACAGCGGTTTCCAATAAGGTAATGTCTCCAAGTCTTCGACGCATGCACTACGGCTGCTAGCTCCAAATCATGCGTAGCATAATTCAACTCATGAGGTTTTAGTTGTCGTGAGGCATACGAAACAACTCTTCCGTCCTGCATAAGCACACATCCGAGTCCTAAGCGAGAGGTGTCGCAATACACTTGGAACTCCTTATGTATATCTGGCAGTACTAGCACTGGGGCTGTAGTCAAACGTTTCTTCAACTCCTGGAAACTTGCTTCACAATCTTCTGTCCATTTAAACTTGGTATCCTTCTTCAACAGTTCAGTCATTGGTTTTGCAATCTTGGAAAGATTCTCAATGAATCTCCGGTAGTATCCTGCGAGTCCAAGAAAACTGCGGATCTCGCTAACTGAGGTGGGTGCCAACCATTTAGTGACTGACTGAACCTTGCTGGGGTCTACTGCTATACCTTCTCTTGATATAACATGTCCAAGGAATCCGACTTCCTTCAGCCAGAACTCGCATTTGCTAAACTTAGCATACAACTGGTGTTCCATGAGCTTCTCGAGAACTAAACGCAAATGCTCTTTGTGCTCCTCCTCGTTCTTCGAGTATACCATGATATCATCAATAAACACCACAACAAACTTGTCCAAATACTCCATGAACACCTTGTTCATCATGCTCATGAAATAGGCAGGGGCGTTAGTCAGTCCAAACGACATGACTATGTACTCGCATAATCCATATTGCGTTGTGAACGGCGTCTTTGGTATGTCCTTCTCTCGTATCTTCAACTGATGATAACCCGATCGCTAATCGATCTTCAAAAACACTTTAGCTCCTTGCAACTGATCAAACAGATCGTTGATCATCGACAGTGGGTACTTGTTGTTAATCGTCACTTCATTCAATGCTCGATAATCAACAACCATCCTCAGGGATTTATCCTTCTTCTCAACCAAAAGTACTGGGGCTCCCCAAGGTGATGAACTTCTTCGGATATATCATTTCTCCAATAACTCCTTGATCTATTTCTTAATTTCTTCCAGATCATTTGCGGGCATCCGATAGGGTCTCTTGGATATTGGTCCTGTTCCTGGTAACAGCTCTATCAAAAACTCAATATCTCTGTCCGGTGGCATGCCTGGTAACTCCTCTAGGAAAACATCTAGGTAATCCTTCACTACAGGCATTTCCTCCTGAACAACTCCCGTAAGGGCATTCACTTGACTCCTCCTAGGCACATGCCTAGATACATACTTAATCCTTTTTCTTTCCGGGGTGGTGAGATAAATCGACTTACTAGCACAGTCAATGCTTCCTCCAAACTTAGACATCCAGTCCATACCTAATATCACATCCAATCCTTGTGACTCCAAGATAATTAGGTCAGACGGAAAAACATGTGTACCAATGGTTAAGGGTATCTGGTCACACCATCGCCTAGCCATATACTCTGCTCTGGGTGAACTCAATAAAAGAGGGGTCCTAAGGGTTTTGGTTGGTAGTTTAAACTTATCCACGAATCCCCTTGATATGTATGAATGCGATGCACCAGTATCGAAAAGAACAAGAGCGGTAAATGACTTAACCAAAAACACACCTATTACCGCGTCCGGCTGCTCTTCAACCTCCTCCACGTTAACGTGGTTCACTTGTCCTTTGTTGAATGGATTGGGCTTCTTCCTAGTGCTTCCATTTCTGTTTCCATTCCTTCCTTCAAGGCAATCATTGGCATAGTGCCCTGTCTTCCCGCACTTAAAACAGGTAACCTGACTTAAGTCTCTTTTGGCGGGAGTGGACGGGTTGGAGCGGTTCTGATTGTTGTTAGCTCCGTTCCCATTCCCATTCTTAGCACCACTGTGGTTATGTGATCCTCCTATAGTGTGGTTGTGACCTCCATGGTTGTGAACAAGTCCTCCCGTGTTCGGGGTTAGGCGAGGCTTCTGCTGAGCTCCTGAGTTATACTTCCCTTGTCCATACTTTCTCTTGCGGCTCTCAATCTGCTGTTGTTTCCCTTCAATCATAAGAGCCTTATCTACCAACTCCTGGTAGTTGTTGAAGGTTGCTACCATCAACTGCATGCTCATCTCATCATTCAGCCCTTCCATAAACTTCTCCTGCTTCGCGGCATCTATGGCCACATCATCAGGGGCGTAGCGAGATAACTTGCTAAACTCATCCACATACTGAGCCACAGTACGGTTCCCCTGGCGTAAGTTGCGGAACTCCCGCTTCTTAATTTGCATAGCTCCAGTGGAGACATGGGCTATACGGAAAGCTTGCTGAACCTAGTCCCAAGTGACATTGGCTATCGGAAAATTGCCCGTGTAATTCTCCCACCATGAGGCTGCTGGTCCATCCAATTGATGTGCGGCAAAGCACACTCTCTCAGCATCTGTGCAACCTGCGGTGGTCAACTCCCTTCCAATACGGCGTAGCCAATCATCAACAACTATAGGCTCGGTGCTACTGGAAAACACCGGCGGCTGTAACCTTAGAAAACGGGCTAGGTTGTCCACTGGCGGTGGGTTGTTGTTGTTGCCCTAGTTCTGAACTAGCAATTGCATCAAGGCATTCTGCTGCTGGATCAACTGGGTGAGCTCCGGTGGGAAGGCAAAACCGGTGTCACGTCTCGGAGGCATCTGAGGGGTTTAGATGGGAGAGATTTAGAATAGAAGAGGTCTAATGAGAAAACACTACCCATATGCACATGAGACAAACACAATCATTTCACTCAATCAATCAAGCAAGGGCATACAAATGGTCTAGAACTATCGCAAAAGTGCTCACTACTACTATATACATGGGGGAAATACTACTAATATATGGTAGTCATCTAGAAATTTTGATCGGTGGAAGACTCCATGATGTCTGCTCCAGCTTCGTCTTCAAAGTCATCATCACTAGGGTCAGAGTCTGTGTCGTCGATGATGATGTAGTCCTCGGGGCGTATTTCCTTGGGTTCTTCTTCTTCTATTGGTGTTGGTCCTCCCATGAATACTCCGATCTTCTTGACTAAGTCGTCATTCTTCTCCAGTAGGGTCTTGATTTCCTCCTCATATCCATCGCCGGTAAACTTGAGTTCTTCCTCCAGCTCAATGATCCTAGTCTTCGCCTTCTTCATGTCCATCATGTCTGCACATATCTGGTTCTCCTGACGTCGAATGTGCTGGTTTCACTCCTGGATGAAAGCTGCAATGGATCTATCCTTCTTAGTGCTGATTACTTCCCATTGCTCGTCTCGGCACCCAAATATTTGGTAAATAGTGTCCTTAAGCTCCCTGTTGTAAACTTCTCCAATGCGTCCCATGGTGATGTGAGCTGCCATACTCTTTCCTAAACTCCAGGTTCGTGCGTCGAAGGAAAATTCTATGGGTTTAGAAGTTGGCGAGAACGTCCTTCCTGGAACTTGTACTTGAATCATCCAGCGCTCCTCTTCAGGTAAAGTGGCGTTGTACGTCCCGGTGAAGCTTGGTATTCCAATGTTCAAGTACCTAGTGACTTCCTTCAAGTGGCATCCAAAAGGTGTGTCTTCATCCGGTTGTGCAAACTTGTTCTTCATCTCCGTCATCCTAAAGAGTAGAAAATGGAGAGGAGTCAGAAATGAGAAGAGAAGTGTGACCTAGGGTTTATCTTAGTGGTCATGTTCTACGCTCAGCGTGTGCTCTGATACCATCTTGTAGCGACCCGACCTCAGATGGTCAAGTCTCTGTGCTTCAGTGTCATCCCTGGATCGGTAATGCTGACACACACAGTACTCGAAGGATTTATAACAGAGTAGCAATCACACACTATTACATCGAATGTCTCCAAAGAGAACTTATTACAATAATATGTCTTAAGGCCATCTAATGCGATAATAGCAGAAGGCTTGGAAGATAAGGTGAATCCATCCACTCCAACGGCATAGCTGACCTGCACGGCAACGACCTAACGAACCTTACTCCTCGTCTGAAATGTCTGCAACATAATACGTTGCAGCCCGAAAACGGGTCAGCATATGGAATATGCTGGCAATATAACACAGTAGAGCAGAAACAGAATAATGCTATCACTACATGCATATATGGCTGGTGGAAAGCTGTATGGTTGTAGTTTTGCGAAAAGCCGATTTATCCCTACAACAACGGAATAGATTTTAATTTTACTATCATGGTGGTTGGAACATCATTGATAAGATATCCCCAACTCAATCCCAATTAAAGTGAATTAACATCCCAACAGTATTAATTAAGCATGGTGAGATACATGTGATAACCCAAGTACTAGATACTCAAGAATTGTCCATAACCGGGGACACGGCTAACCATGATTAGATTGTACACTCTGCAGAGGTTTGCGCACTTTTCCCCACAAGACTCGATCGCCTCCGTTGGATTTCTCGCACTACATGGTGTTTGAGAAATGGATGACCGAGACACAGTCTTTCAGAAATGTTAACTCTCTACTCCGGGTAGACCATACCAAACCTACAAAACCCACTACCTGCTGATCTACCTCTTCAAGAGCTTCACATAACTTACTCAACTATGCTAGAGCCCATAATAGCTTGTGGCTGCACACGGAAGTTTCTAGCATGAATCATCTCAGTTCCCTTTGAGCCTGGGTGTCGGTCCATAGGAAGATCACACGGGTACCCCAGGATTTCCAAAAAAACAGACAACACTGGGTTCCCCAGGTGCCTCAATCCACCCAGTTGTTTGAATAAGTTGCCACCTTAAGTTGAACCATTAATTAACAATCTCACATCTAACATGAATTTCACTCAAACCCAAACCACGTCTACGAGCATAGCATAGCAATATAAGCAATACGTAGAAGTAACTCCCAAGGGTTTGAAAATAACAGGGCAATAGGTTCTACCTCACCAACTACTTCCCAACCCACAAGTTAAAGACATCCTAATCATGCAATGTTTGAGGATTGGAACTAATGCATAAAAACTGGGTAATAATGGGGTATGATCAAAGTGTTACTTGCCTTGCTGACGATCCGCGAATCCTAGAGACTCGTAGTAACACGCTTCGCACTCCGGGAATTCTATCGCAAGCAAACAATAACATACATAAGTAACAAGCAACAATGCACAAACAAAACTCAAATAAGAGAGGTTGACCAGAAATTTCAAATTAAGAACTCTGGTTCGCAAAAAGAATCAAAACAAACGGAGCAACGAAACTCAAATGGCAAAAGAAAGAAGCTTCGTTTACTAATCTGAAACTAGGTCAAATTTTACTAAAGAAAGAAACTTGTTTGAGTTGGTTAAACGGAAAGAGGGTTTCGAGACAAAACTCCAGGCGCTTGAATCGCCTGATTCCATTAAACGAGCGAAAAGATAAATAGAAACTAAGATCGGATCAGAAATCACGATCAGAAAAATCGCGAAATAAATCCGATAAAAGAAAACTCACGAACAGACTAATGAACGAGCGTTCGTTAGTTGTTTCTAACGGGCGAGGAACCGTTCGTTAAAACGAACGTTCGGATGAACGTCCGCTAACTAGAAGAACCGAAAAAAAACAACGAATCCAAAAAAACGGATCTAGGGTTTCTGAAAAAAAACGAATGGTTTTTATAAAAAAAACCGGCGGCGGGGCGCGGTGGCTACCTCCAGTGAGGGGCTCCGGCGGAGCGGCGGCTCGCGGGGCGGCGGGGCTTGGCGGCGGCGGCGCTAGGCGGCGGTGGGGGGGCTGGGCGGCGGCGGCTGCCGCGGCGAGCACGGGCGGCGGCAGCTACGCGCGGCAGGGGCGGCGGGGCTAGGCGGCGGTGGTGGTCGTGTTGGGGGCGGGGGTGGCGACATATATAAAGGGGCGGGGACGGCGACTTGGAGGAGGGGGCAAGGCGCGGCGGCTGTGGAGTCCAACTTGGACTCCGGTCCGAGTGGCGGCGGCGGCCTGGCGCGGCTGGGCCTTAGGCCCAGTTGGCGCGGAACCCTTTTTTTGTTAAACTTCGCCGACCGAAATAAAATCCTAGAAAAAATAAATAAAAACCTACAAATGCCAAAATAATTTTTTCACCGTCTAAATAAAATATTTAGAACAAGATGAACATTTTCTTGGCCCTAAAATGCAATTTTGAAAAACATGCAATTTTTCTAATGCAAATAAAATCTGAATAAAATCCAATAAAAATCAATTTAATGATTTTAATATTTTTCCTCGAATATTTCATTTATTTTGGAGAAGTCATATTATCTCCTCTCTTTAATTTTTAATGTGAAATATTTTTCGGAGAAAAATAATTAAAATCAAATCCTCTTTTCATTATTTGATAAAAGAATCAAATATGAAGACCGGGAAATCCCTAACTCTCTCCGAGGGTCCTTGAGCTGCTTAGGATTTCGAGGATTACGGAACGGAAAAGCAATAAAACATGATATGCATGGATGATCTATGTATAGCATTCCAAATTGAAAATTTGGGATGTTACAGATGCAGAGACGGGAGTAAACTATTGGGGCTACTGAAAATTTGAATCAGGGGACTGAAGTAGAGCGGGAGTAACAGACATCGCACACGGTCCGCACATACTAATCATGTGCTATCAAACATTAAAACCTTCCAGGCGGTAGATATTTTCGAGATTACGATGGATGGAGAGGCGGGAGTTTTTGGGGAGCGAGCTAGCGTGCTTGACACGCCGGCTGTGAACTGTAGCTGACGCACCTTCTCGCGTAAGCCATAGGCGTACTATACACCGATGGTGCTCCAAGATATTTTGTACTACATCTAACATAGTTGGTGATAATAAACTGTGTGGGATCTACTTGATTTGAATTACAAAATGGGGTCACAGCGGCAATGGACGTTGTTTGAATTGCTAGACCTTTTATCTGTAGTGAACATGCAACTATATGTGTGTCGTAAAAGAATTACAATTATTCAGGGTTTGTTTGGACATTTTATACATTAAACTAGTTTTCTAGCCATTTTAGGTGCACAATTCAAAATTAAACTACATGCACATGCTCCGGTGCATACAAATTGGTAGAAAAATCAAATATGTGTCCTTTAGTGCATGCTTAGGTCCCATGCAACAAATGGGAATGAATTTTTCGGGGTTTGTTTGGCCTTTTTTATACATTAACTGGGTTTTCTAGGCATTTTATGTGCATAATTCAAATTTGAACTGCAAGTACATGCTCCAATGCACTAAAGTTGGTTGAAAATTCACATGTGTGTCCTTGGGTGAATTTCTAGCACTGGTAGAAAAAGGGGCTATAGTCCCGGTTCGTAAGGGCCTTTAGTCCTGGTTCCGGAACCGGGACTAAAGTGTCGGTACTAATACCTCCCCCCTTTAGTCCCGGTTCAATCCAGAACCGGGACTAAAGGCCCTCCACGTGGGCATTGCGCAGAGCCCAGTCAGGAGACCCTTTGGTCCCGGTTGGTGGCACCAACCGGGACCAATAGGCATCCACGCGTCAGCACTTCTGTGGCTGGGGTTTTGTTTTTTTTAAAGGGGGGGGGGGTTGGGGGTTTTGCGGGGTTAATTTAGGTGTTTCATATATTGTGTTAGCTAGTTATAATTAATAGAGAGAAGTGTCCTCTCTTATGTCCGTGCTTGGTCGACGCTACGTACTATACATACGTATATAGAGAGGACTAGACACGCTAGCTAGCTAGTAAGCAAACGAAGGAAACAGAAGATCGTCATGAACATATATGCATATATACAGAGAGAAGTGATATCGACCACCTCTCCTTCTCCGAGAGATTGGTCGAACAACAAGTTCTCGTATATCTATCTGACACTACCGGCTACAGATATACAATAATTATCTCTTACAAATGTAATCATACGGACTCAGGGTCCACATAGAATTCTCCGTCTTCAGGGATCACGTGGTCAAGAAAGAATGCCGCCAATTCCTCTTGAATTGCTCACATGCGAGCTGGTGCTAGGAGTTCATCCCGCTTCCGAAACATCTAATTTGAAGAAGGGGGTCAATACATATATATATATATATATATAAATGAATGAAACTCAACACAAATGATGGTAATAAAATAAAATTGTGAATGTTGTTATTTACGTACTTCATATTGTTCGTTAGAGTACCCGCCCCGCTCACAGGTCGTGTGGCGGATGGACTCGCAGATGTAGTATCCACAGAAATCATTCCCTTGTTCCTGCCACAACCACTTTACAAGAAATAGTGGTCAATCAAATTGATAAGCAAGAATGCTAAATGGTATTGATGAAACTAGCACTTGAATCACTAGGAGATGCGCGGAACATGCTACTATAGTACTTAGTTTCGGGTGTCTAAATTCTAGCTCCTTCGGCAGTCCCGGAACTGTTTTGGTGAATTTTCTCCAAACCCTGCCAGACAAAGAAAACAATTACTTGATATCAGGAAATGAACAAAGTTGCTGATATGGTGGATAATGATCGATTTAACTTACTTCTTGAGGATTTCAGTCATGTCCGCATACTCCTTGGGATCTTTTCGTTTAGAGTCCAAGACGGTTACTACTCCCTGCTCAAGCTTAATCTCTAGGAGAATATAGTGGTAACTGCACACACATGCATAACTCATCAATTACATTACTATAACCTTGACTAATATATAAGGGAAACCGAATACGCACAAGACAGTAACACTCACCTGAAGTTGTAAGGAAAGAGTATTATATCTTTGTTTTGATTTATTACGAACGATCGTAGCAAGCTGGCCTCGGTAGCTGCGGCATGAAGTTTAACCTGAGTTGCATCTATGAGATATGTGTTAATGAACCCAATATCACCGACTTGTCTTTTCTTCAATTCGACGATCTTCAATCTGCATAATATAGTGAGGATGATTATAAATACATGCAATGAAAGAGCTAAGCTATATAGAGAAACTTAATGACAGAAGTAGTACTACTTACAGACAGTAGCAGGCGACCGTTGTTTTATCGAGGGCCAATTGATTGAAGAAATGATAGAACTCCTCAAATGGAACAGGCAACAGATCAATTCCAACGAGGTCATGCTCCGGTTTAACTCTCGCATACAAAGTACTCCTCCCCCCAGAGTCTCTGCAGATTTTCATGTACCAATCATGCAATCTTCGCATCATCGTTGATAGAGATCTTTCATCTTTGACGAGAGGCTTCCCGTACTCGTATCTTTGTATCTGCACGTCCATGGGTTCATAATGTACTTCGTCGGGCAGGTAATCTGCAAGATTGCTATAACCGGGCACCATCCTCGGATCATTATCGACGTTGTGGCTAGGCACCTTGAGCGGGGGGCACGATTGCTTCGCTTGTTCGCCGAGCTGGGATTTTTGTTTCCCAGCTCGTCGTTCTTTCAGCCTTCGATCACTGACAGTACTTCCCGACCGCTCCGCTTCGGCAAATTCCTTTCCAATAATGCGGTCATAGTTTCCTTTCGGCGAATCAGACTTCAGTGGTTTTGTCAGGGCAGCCAGAGTGCGCTTCACTTTCACCCGATCTACCTTCTCCTCCGGAGGTGGATGTTTCTTTGCTTTCACCCCTTCAAAGAATTTCTTCACTTCTTCTCGCGCGATCTCAGCGTTCTCCTCCTGGGTCCTCTCGTATGGTAACTTCTCTATAGTCTTCAGAGAAGGACCGAATCTGTATGTCCTCCCGCCTCTGGTTGTACTGCTAGACGCCGACCGAGCAGACGTAGCGGTTGTCTTCTTTACTTGCTTAAGAGGCGGAGGAGAAGGACTACGACGCGCCGGAGCAGCTGGAGCGGCGGCAGGTCTCTTCCGCCCTTGCTGACGAGGCGGAGAAGGAGGAGGCTGGCTGCTCGGGCGCGTCGGCGCAGGCGGAGAAGGAGGCGGAGTGCCACCGCGCGCCGGAGAAGGAGCCGGCCGAGGGCCCTGATCGTCACTCGCCGGAGGAGGAGGCGGTGGAGGTGGAGTGCCCTGACTCGCCGGAGGAGGAGGAGGAGGCGGTGGTGTCCAGTTCGGAAGGTTGATGAGCTCCTTCCGCCATAGGCATGGAGTCTTCAGAGCAGACCCCAGCCGAGTCTCCCCTTCACCGGTAGGGTGGTCAAGCTGGAGGTCCTCAAATCCCTCCGTTATCTCATCCACCATCACCCTAGCATATCCTTCTGGAATCGGCCGGCAGTGAAAAGTTGCGCCGGGTTCAGTAGGAAAAACAGAGCCAACAGCCGCCTTGACCTTCAAATTCATCCATTGCGTCATAAGGTGGCAATTTTGAGACTTTGTTATAGCATCCACGGGATAGCTGGCAGGAGCCGTCAAGGCATGCTCCGGCTGAAGCAGCTCGGTGGAAGCCACGCTGCTTCTGCGCTGAGATGGCGGGGTAGCTTCGGGGGAGGCTTCGGCAGTACGTTTGCTGCGATTTGCTTCTCGTTCCTCTATCGCGTCTACCCTTGCTTGCAGTGCCTGCATTTGGGTCTGCTGCACTTTTTTCCTCCTCTCATGGGATTTGTTACCGCCTGCATCCGGAAACCCAACCTTCCACGGAATGGAGCCTGGCGTGCCTCATGTCCGTCCAGGGTGCTCAGGATTCCCGAGGGCCATTGTGAGCTCGTCGTTCTCTCTGTCTGGAAAGAACGTCCCTTCCTGCGCTGCTTCGATATACTGCTTAAGCTTACTGACTGGTATGTCCATTTGATCGTTCATCCAAATGCACTTCCCTGTTACAGGGTCCAGTGTTCCGCCAACCCCGAAGAACCAAGTCCGGCAACGGTCTGGCCAGTTAATTGTCTCTGGTTCGATCCCTTTATGAACCAGATCATTCTCAGTCTTGGACCACTTAGGCCGGGCTACGAGATAGCCACCTGACCCCGTGCGATGGTGAAGCTTCTTCTTCGCAGCATTTTGCTTGTTTGTCGCCGACATCTTCTTACTCTTTTCCGATGTCTTGTGGGCCACAAATGCGGGCCAGTGATCTCTGATATTCTCATATCTGCCCTTAAATTCTGGTGTCTCATTATTTTCGACAAACTTATTCAGCTCTTTCTTCCACCTCCTGAATAGTTCTGCCATCCTCTTCAGAGCAAAAGACTTGATTAATTTCTCTTTAACTGGGTTCTCTGGATTATCCTCAGGCGGTAGGGTGAAATTTGACTTCAGCTCAGTCCAAAGATCATTTTTCTGCATATCATTGACATAAGAGACCTCAGGGTCTTCTGTAGCCAGCTTAAACCATTGCTGGATGCTTATCGGGATCTTGTCCCTAACCAGAACCCCGCACTGAGCAACAAATGCGCTCTTTGTCCGGAGGGGTTCAATAGGTTGGCCATCGGGCGCGATTGCTATGATCTCAAACTTTTCATCCGAGCTCAACTTTTTCTTCGGGACTCGTCTCTTTACCGAAGTTGTGCTCGATCCGGAGGGCTAGAAAAAAGAACAAAGACTTAATTAATATGTGTACATACCAAAACAATGAATGCATCAATCCTCTAGTCAGCATAGGCTTAACTAATATATATACCTGGCCGGACTCGGTTCGGTCACCGGAGCCGTCCTCATGTTCTTCTTCTTGCACCGGCATTAGGTCACCGTAGCCAGCTTGTTCACCCTCTCCTTCCAGACCATCGGTTTCGTTGAGAAACAACGAGATGGCATCACTTCGTTCTGCGATTATGTCCCTCAACAACGCTTCTTTTGTTGCTTCGTCTAGGGCGGTGTCCATAGTTTCTACAAATATTTACAACATGGTAATTATTATTCAAACATGATAGATGGATATATTAGTGCCAAACGTAGAACTAGCTACCTAATCATAGTAAGCTATTGGGAGGGGGTATATATCGACAACGACGACACTACATCTATGTCCCTCGACGACCCTCGTTCCCGATAAAAAAAAGAGGAAGAAGAAGAAAAATAAGAGGAGAAGAAAGAATAGAGGAGAAGATCTCCTCTATTCTTTCTTCTCCTCTTTTTTTTCTTCTTCCTCTTCTTTTTTTATCCTCTTCTTCCTCTCATGTTCGATAGGATCGCCGAGGGGTCGGGAGGTTGCGTAGTGTCTCAGGCTTCAACAAAACCATGTCTTCATCATTAGGCGAAAGTAACATGTGCATGATGGTACGAAGCTCTTCAAAGTTGTTCTGGAACGGACTCCCAGATAGGATAATCCGCCTTTTGGTACAAAGTTCAGCAAGAGCCTTCCGAATATTGCTATTTGGAAGGCCTTCGCTGAATTGGTACCAAAAGGCGGATTATTCTATCCGGGACTCCATTCCAAAACAACTTTGCAGAACTTCGTACCAACATGCCTTGGTTACTTCCGGCTAATGATGAAGGCATGGATTTCTTCAATACTTTGACACTAGGAAACCTCTCTCGACCCCTCGGCGATCCTCGACCCCTCGAACCCTCGACGACCCTGGAACCCTCGACCCCTAGACGACCCTCTTCTTCCTCTCATGTTCAAGAGGATCGCCGAGGGGTCGGGAGGTTGCCTAGTGTCAAAGGATTCAACAAAACCATGTCTTCATCATTAGGCGAAAGTAACATGTGCATGATGGTACGAAGCTCTTCAAAGTTGTTCTGGAATGGAGTCCCAGATAGGATAATTCGCTTTTTGGTACAAAGTTCAGCAAGAGCCTTCCGAATATCGCTATTTGGAAGGCCTTTGCTGAATTCGTACCAAAAAGCGGATTATTCTATCCGGGACTCCATTCCAGAATAACTTTGCAGAACTTCGTACCAACATGCCCTGGTTACTTCCGGCTAATGATGAAGGCATGGATTTCTTCAATACTTTGACACTAGGAAACCTCTCTCTACTTCCGGCTAATAAGAAGAAGAAGAAGAAGAAGAAGGAGAAAAGAAGAAAAAAAAGAGGAGAAGAAGAAAGGAATAGTGGAGAAAAGAGAAAATAGAATATATTCTATTTTCTCTTCTTCTCCACTATTCCTTTCTTCTTCTCCTCTTCTTTTTCTTCTTTTTTCTTCTTCTTATTTATTTCTCCTCTTCTTTTCGGTAGAGGAAACCCTAAATAGCTAGCAAGTATCGTGGGTGTGAGATACATGTGGCCTTCGGTGTCGGACACTACATCCACGTCCCACAAGTGACGTGGGCGTCGAAGCCCGCGCCACTTGTGGGATGTGGGTGTAGTGTCCGACACCGACGGTACATGTATCTCACACCGACGATACTTTCTATTTAGGGTTTCTCCTCTACCGCTCCTCGACCTCTCAATGACCCTCGTTCCCGATAAAATAAAGAGGAAGAAGAAGAAGAAAAAAGAAGAAAAGAAAGAATAGAGGAGAAGACTTCCTCTTCTTCCTCTCCTCTTCTTCTCCCTCTTCTTCCCCTTCTTCCTCGCCTCTCTCATGAATGTCCGACGTTCTCGACCCCCCCCCCACGTGTCGAAGAAAAAAAAGAAGAAAAAGAAGAGGAGAAGAAGAGAGGAATAGTGGAGAAGAAGAGAAAATAGAATATATTCTATTTTCTCTTCTTCTCCACTATTCCTTTCTTCTTCTCCTCTTCTTTTTCTTCTTTTTTCTTCTTATTATTTATTTCTCCTCGTCTTCCTCTCCCCTCTCGGCGACCCTAGACCCCCTCTCGACCCTCGATCCCTAGGCGACCGTCGACCCCTCTCTTTTTTTTCTTCCTCTTCTATTTTATCCTCTTCTTCCTCTACCGCTCGGCGACCCTCGACGACCCTCGTTACCGATAAAAAAAAAGAGGAAGAAGAAGAAAAAAAGAGGAGACGAAAGAATAGAGGAGAAGATCATCTCCTCTATTCTTGCTTCTCCTCTTTTTTCTTTTCTTATTCCTCTTCTTTTTTTATCCTCTTCCTCCTCTCATGTTCGACGACCCTCGACCCCCTCTTCTTCTCCCTCTTCTAATTCATTTGTTCATATGAATATACAAACATTTTCATATTTACAATAATTAATATCACCAAAAAAATCTATGAACAGAAAAAATCCTAATTTTTCTAATCCTAATCTTTTGCATATATACATGAACATAGATATATACACAGAGAACATATGTATACATATATATAAAAAATCCTAATATTCTTCTCCCTCTTCTAATCCTGATCTTTTGCATATATACATGAACATAGATATATACACAGAGAACATATGTATACATATATATAAAAAACAAGCATATATATATATATATGAAAAAAAGCATATATATGAAAAAAATGCTAGCTAGGGCGCCGGCCGGACCAGAGGAGACGCGGGCGACGGCGACGGTGGGCCGGGGCGGCGGGCGTCGGGCAAGGGGCCGGCCGGAGCGGGCGACGGCGAGGGCGGGACGGGGCGGTGCGCGTCGGGGCAGGGACGAGGGCGACAGCGACGGGGGCGGGCCGGGGTGGCGCGCGTCGCGGGCGACGGCGATGATGGGCGCGGGCGACGGCGATGATGGGGGCGGGCGGCGTCGGGGCAGCCTGGCGACAGCGACGATGGGGGCGGGCGGCGTCGGGGCAGCCTGGCGACGGCGACGATGGGGGCGGGCGGCGTCGGGCGGGCGACTGCAAGATGAGAATGAAAAATTCCAAAGTGTGGCCTTATATAGCAGAGGCTTTAGTCTCAGTTCGTGGCAGCAACCGGGACTAAAGGTGGGCATTAGTCCCGGTTGCTACCACGAACCGAGAACAATGGCCTCTTTTCGGCAGCCCAAAGGGCGGGAAGCGAAGCCCATTGGTCCCGGTTGGTGGCACCAACCGGGACTAAAGGGGGGAAATGGTCACGGTTGCTGCCACGAACCGTGACCAATGCACCCTTTAGTCCCGGTTGGTGCCACCAACCGGGACCAATGCCCTTGTGCGCCCCGCGCCCAAAAGTTTAGTCCCACATCGCTAGTTGACAGCGCCCAACACCAGTTTATAAGCTCTGCTGCCTCCTCCCTCTCGAACTCCTCTGAACTGCAGGCCTATGGGCCTAATTTGACACTGCTTTGCCTGTGGGCCTATTGGGCCTTCTACGGGCCTGAATCCTGGCCCATGTAGGGTTTCTAGTCGTATTCAGGCCGTGGAGGCCCAGTAGGTAGCATTTTTTTTGGTTTTTTCTTTTTTATTTCTACATTTTTTTGGTTTTTTATTTTTTATTTCTTTTTGCTTTTAGGTCACAAAAATTATAAACTTTCTGTTAGTGCCATTAGTTGTAAATTTTAAATAGTTTAAATTTGAATTTTTAAAAATTTGTGTGAATCACTAGTTTATGAATAACTTTACTATAAAATTAGAATTTTTTTTCTATTTATTTTTTATTTCTACTTACAACTAAATACTTACAGTTTTTTAGTGATTTCTTTTTGCTTTTAGGTCACAAAAATTATAAACTTTCTGTTAGTGCCATTAGTTTTAAATTTTAAATAGTTTAAATTTGAATTTTTAAAAATTTGTGTGAATCACTAGTTTATGAATAACTTTACTATAAAATTAGAATTTTTTTCTATTTATTTTTGTCTTCTTTGCTATTTATTTTTTATTTTAGGTCACACAAATTATAGTTTGATTTTAGGTCACACAAATTATATTCTTTTTGCTATTGAAGAATATTATAGTTTTATTTTAGTTGATCATAACATAATATTTTAATTGATTGTTTTTATTTTCATAAAAGTTTTGTAGTTCATTCTGTTTGCTATTAATTCATTCTTTGAGCTAAATGACTCTGAAATTGGAAAGCATTTCAAAATGAACTCTGAAAAGGTTGAAAGTTGCCATGGTCTCATCATTTCACCCACATAGCATGTTCCAAAAAGTAGAGAGGGTTACGACAAAAACTTGATGCACTTCGTGTACAAAATGGACAATCACTTTCGAAGTATCAAAGTTTCGAACCATAAGACATGAAAGCATTTCAAATGAACTCTGAAAAAGTTGAAAGTTGGGATGGTATCATAATTTCACCCACATAGCATTTGCTTATTGCGGGAGAAAGTCTTCACTTTTTCTTCGCTTGTGTCATTTGCTTATTGCGCCGTAACCATGGATAATCTTCATTGTTTATTAGGATGCTTGGGTCAGCCTTGACATTGAAGGGAGGAATTTCATGAAACTTTTCATAATCTTCAGACATGTCTGTCTTGCCGTCCACTCCCAGGATGTCCCTTTTTCCTGAAAGAACTATGTGGCGCTTTGGCTCACCGTATGATGTATTCGCTTCCTTATCTTTTCTTTTTCTCGGTTTGGTAGACATGTCCTTCACATAGATAACCTGTGCCACATCATTGGCTAGGACGAACGGTTCGTCAGTGTACCCAAGATTTTTCAGATCCACTGTTGTCATTCCGTACTGTGGGTCTACCTGTACCCCGCCGCCTAACAGATTGACCCATTTGCACTTAAACAAAGGGACCTTAAAATCAGGTCCGTAGTCAAGTTCCCATATGTCCACTATGTAACCATAATATGTGTCCTTTCCGCTCTCGGTTGCTGCATCAAAGCGGACACCGCTGTTTTGGTTGGTGCTCTTTTGATCTTGGGCGATCGTGTAAAATGTATTCCCATTTATCTCGTATCCTTTGTAAGTCAATACAGTCAAAGATGGTCCCCTGGACAACAAGTACAACTCATCACAAACAGTGTTGTCACCTCTAAGACGTGTTTCCAACCAACTGCTGAAAGTCCTGATGTGTTCACTTGTAATCCATTCGTCGCACTGCTCCGGGTGTTTGGAGCGCAGACTGTTCTTGTGTTCATCGACATACGGGGTCACCAAGGTAGAGTTCTGTAGAACTGTGTAGTGTGCTTGAGACCAAGAATATCCGTCCCTGCATATCATTGAGTCTCTTCCCAGAGTGCCTTTTCCAGTCAGTCTCCCCTCATACCGCGATTTAGAGAGACCTATCTTGTTAAGGCCAGGAATGAAGTCAACACAAAACCCGATAACATCCTCTGTTTGATGGCCCATGGAGATGCTTCCTTCTGGCCTAGCGCGGTTACGGACATATTTCTTTAGGACTCCCATGAACCTCTCAAAAGGGAACATATTGTGTAGAAATACGGGCCCCAGGATGACAATCTCGTCGACTAGATGAACTAGGACGTGCGTCATGATATTGAAGAAGGATGGTGGGAACACCAGCTCGAAACTGACAAGACATTGCGCCACATCACTCCTTAGCCTTGGTACGATTTCTGGATCGATCACCTTCTGAGAGATTGCATTGAGGAATGCACATAGCTTCACAATGGCTAATCGAACGTTTTCCGGTAGAAGCCCCCTCAATGCAACCGGAAGCAGTTGTGTCATAATCACATGGCAGTCATGAGACTTTAGGTTCTGAAACTTTTTCTCTGGCATATTTATTATTCCCTTTATATTCGACGAGAAGCCAGTCGTGACCTTCATACTGAGCAGGCATTCAAAGAAGATTTCTTTCTCTTCTTTCGTAAGAGCGTAGCTGGCAGGACCTTTATACTGCTTCGGAGGCATGCCGTCTTTTTCGTGCAAATGTTGCGGGTCCTCTCGTGCCTCGGGTGTATCTTTTGTCTTCCCATACACGCCCAAGAAGCCTAGCAGGTTCATGCAAAGGTTCTTCATCACGTGCATCACGTCGATTGAGGAGCGGACCTCTAGGTCTTTCCAGTAGGGTAGGTCCCAAAATATAGATTTCTTCTTCCACATGGGTGCGTGTCCCTCAGCGTCATTCGTAACAGCTAGTCCACCGGGACCCTTTCCAAAGATTACGTAGTGTAAATCATTGACCATAGCAAGCACGTGAACACCGGTGCGCATGGCGGGCTTCTTCCGGTGATCTGCCTCGCCTTTGAAATGCTTGCCTTTCTTTCGACATTGATGGTTGGTCGGAAGAAATCGACGATGGCCCAGGTACACATTCTTCCTGCATTTGTCCAGGTATATACTTTCAGTGTCATCTAAACAGTGCGTGCATGCGTGGTATCCTTTGTTTGTCTGTCCTGAAAGGTTACTGAGAGCGGGCCAATCGTTGATGGTCATGAACAGCAACGCCTTAAGGTTAAATTCCTCCTGTCTGTGCTCATCCCACGTACGTACACCGTTTCCATTCCACAGCTGTAAAAGTTCTTCAAGTAATGGCCTTAGGTACACATCAATTTCGTTGCCAGGTTGCTTAGGGCCTTGGATGAGAACTGGCATCATAATGAACTTCCGCTTCATGCACATCCAAGGAGGAAGGTTATACATACATAGAGTCACGGGCCAGGTGCTGTGATTGCTGCTCTGCTCCCCGAAAGGATTAATGCCATCCGCGCTTAAAGCAAACCATACATTCCTTGGGTCCTTTGCAAACTCATCCCAGTACTTTCTCTCGATTTTTCTCCACTGCGACCCGTCAGCGGGTGCTCTCAACTTCCCATCTTTCTTTCGGTTCTCACTGTGCCATCGCATCAACTTGGCATGCTCTTCGTTTCTGAACAGACGTTTCAACCGTGGTATTATAGGAGCATACCACATCACCTTCGCAGGAACCCTCTTCCTGAGGGGCTCGCCGTCAACATCACCAGGGTCATCTCGTCTGATCTTATAACGCAACGCACCGCATACCGGGCATGCGTTCAGATCCTTGTATGCACCGCGGTAGAGGATGCAGTCATTAGGGCATGCATGTATCTTCTCCACCTCCAATCCTAGAGGGCATACGACCTTCTTTGTTGCGTATGTACTGTCGGGCAATTCGTTATCGTTTGGAAGCTTCTTCTTCAATATTTTCAGTAGCTTCTCAAATCCTTTGTCAGCGACAGCATTCTCTGCCTTCCACTGTAGCAATTCCAGTACGGTACCGAGCTTTGTGTTGCCATCTTCGCAATTGGGGTATAACCCTTTTTTGTGATCCTCTAACATGCGATCGAACTTCAGCTTCTCCTTTTGACTAATGCATTGCGTCCTTGCATCGACAATGACCCGGCGGAGATCATCATCATCGGGTACATCGTCTGGTTCCTCTTGATCTTCAGCAGCTTCACCCGTGGCAGCATCATTGGGCACATCGTCTGGTTCCTCTTGATCTTCACCAGCTCCCCCCGTTGCAGCATCACCGTATTCAGGGGGCACATAGTTGTCATCGTACTCTTCTTCTTCGCCGTCTTCCATCATAACCCCTATTTCTCCGTGCCTCGTCCAAACATTATAGTGTGGCATGAAACCCTTGTAAAGCAGGTGGGAGTGAAGGATTTTCCGGTTAGAGTAAGACCTCGTATTCCCACATTCAGTGCATGGACAACACATAAAACCATTCTGCTTGTTTGCCTCAGCCGCATCGAGAAACTCATGCACGCCCTTAATGTACTCGCGGGTGTGTCTGTCACCGTACATCCATTGCCGGTTCATCTGCGTGCATTATATATAATTAAGTGTCCATATTAATAGAAGTTCATCATCACATTAAAACCAAAGTGCATACATAGTTCTCATCTAACAACATATAGCTCTCCAGAGCATCTAATTAATTAAACCATACATTGAAACTATGTAAAACATTTCAATGCGAAAACAAATGCGATCATAATCGCAACCAAGGTAACAATTGATCCAACGGCATAATGATACCAAGCCTCGGTATGAATGGCATATTTTCTAATATTTCTAATCTTCAAGCGCATTGCATCCATCTTGATCTTGTGATCATCGACGACATCCGCAACATGCAACTCCAATATCATCTTCTCCTCCTCAATTTTTTTTATTTTTTCCTTCAACAAATTGTTTTCTTCTTCAACTAAATTTAACCTCTCGACAATAGGGTCGGTTGGCATTTCCGATTCACATACATCCTAGATAAATAAAATCTATGTCACGTTGGTCGGCATAATTTTCATAAACAATAAATGAACCAATAGTTATGAAGATAATATACATACCAAATCCGAATCATAGACAGGACGAGGGCCGACGGGGGCGGATACCAAAACCATCGCACTATATAAGATGCAATAATAAATGTAATAAAATGATACAAGTATCTATCTAAACAGACAAGTAAGAATATTTTTCCTTTCAGAAAGAAGATAAGAACAAGAGGCTCACCACGGTGGTGTCGGTGATGAGATCTGCGCGGGTGATCGACGGCGGTGAAGACGGGGACGGGGCGTGACGGACCGCTAAATCTAGACAAATCTCGAGGAAAATGGAGCTTGGAGGTTGAGCTTCGAGAGGAGAAAGTTTAAGTAGTGTGGCTCGGGCATTCCATCGAACACCTCATGTGCATAGGAGGTGAGCTAGAGCACCACAAACCCCTCCCCTCGCCGGCCAGAGAAAAACAGAGCACTGGAGTGCTCTGCTCGCGGGCGAGGGTATATATAGGCACCTCATTGGTCCCGGTTTGTGGCAAGAACCGGGACTAAAGGGGAGCCTTTGGTCCCGGTTCAGGCCACCAACCGGGACCAATGGTGGTGGGCCAGGAGCGAGGCCCATTGGTCCCGGTTCGTCCCACCAACCGGGACTAAAATGTCCAGACGAACCGGGACCAATGGCCCACGTGGCCCGGCCGGCCCCCTGGGCTCACGAACCGGGACCAATGCCCACATTAGTCCCGGTTCTACACTGAACCGGGACTAATGGGCTGAGCCGGCCTGGACCATAGCCCTGTTTTCTACTAGTGTAGGTCCCATGCAAGAGATAGGAATGGATTTCAAACACCAGGGCACTGTTGATTGCCGAAAAAACGTTGAGATACTTGGTTTTTTAATTCTAATAAATCCAAAATTTGTCAGAAATTCATGAAACTTGGCATGCTATCATGGAGCGGCATCAACATGCCGTGGTGAAACTTTTGTCCCATTTGGGGCTGGTTTGGGTATAAGCTTCTCACAAACCAGAGCTTCTCACAACAAGCATGATGGTTTCGATAGGGAACGTACCATCTTTGGGGAAGGGACGATATCCGTTGCCTCTTCTTGCTTTCAAAAAATTTCTAGTGTCAACATAGAAAAACAGGAGTGTTGTGTTTAATCTTGGAATTTTTCGTGGTTCGTTTGGCCTTTTTTATACATTAACTTGGTTTTCTAGGCATTTTATGTGCATAATTCAAATTTCAACTACAAGTACATGCTCCAATGCACTAAAGATGGTTGAAAAATCACATGTGTGTCCTTGGGTGAATTTCTAGGTCCCATGCAAGAGATGGGAATGAAATTCAAACACCAGGGCACTGTTGATTGCCGGCAAAATGTTGAGATGCATGGTTTTTAAATTATAGTAAATCCAAAACTCGTCTGAAATTCATGAAACTTGGCATGCTATCATGGAGCGGCATCAACACACCGTGGTAAAAAATTTGTCCCATTTGGGGTAGGTTCGGGTATAAGCTTCTCACAAACCAGAGCTTCTCACAACAAGCATGATGGTTTCGATAGGGAGCGTCCCACCTTTGGGGACGAAACGATATCCATTGCCTCTTATTGCTTTCAAAAATTTTCTAGTGTCAACATAGAACAACAGGAGTGTTGTGTCAATTTTTGTGATTTTCCGGGGTTCGTTTGGACATTTTTAGGCATTAACTGGGTTTTCTAGGCATTTTATGTGCATAATTCAAATTTGAACTACAAGCACATGCTCCAGTGCACTAAGGTTGGCTGAAAAATCTAATCTGTGTCCTTGGGTGAATTTCTCGGTCCCATGCAAGCATGATGGTTTTTAAATTCTAGTAAATCCAAAATTCGTCTGAAATTCAGGAAACTCGGCATGCTATCATGGAGCGGCATCAACATTCCGTGGTAAAAAATGTGTCCCATTGGGGGCAGGTTCGGGTATAAGCTTCTCACAAACCAGAGTTTCTCATAACAAGCATGATGGTTTCGATAGGGAACGTACCACCTTTGGTGACAAGACGATATCCATTGCATCTTATTGCTTTCAAAAAATTTCTAGTGTCAACATAGAACAACAGGAGTGTTGTGTTTAATATTGGAATTTTTCAGTGTTCGTTTGGCCTTTTTTATACATTAACTGGGTTTTCTAGGCATTTTATGTGCATAATTCAAATTTGAACTGCAAGTACATGCTCCAATGCACTAAAGTTGGTTGAAAAATCACATGTGTTTCCTTGGGTGAATTTCTAGGTCCCATGCAAGAGATGGAAATGAAATTCAAACAGCAGGGCACTGTTGATTGCCGGCAAAATGTTGAGATGCCTGGTTTTTAAATTATAGTAAATCCAAATCTCATCTGAAATTCATGAAACTTGGCATCTTATCATGGAGCGGCATAAACACGCCGTGGTAAAAAATTTGTCCCATTTGGGGTAGGTTCGGGGATAAGCTTCTCACAAACCAGAGCTTCTCACAACAAGCATGATGGTTTCGAGAGCGTCCCACCTTTGGGGACAAAACGATATCCATTACCTCTTATTGCTTTCAAAAAATTTCTAGTGTCAACATAGAACAACAGGATTGTTGTGTCAATTTTTGTGATTTTTCAGGGTTTGTTTGGACATTTTTAGGCATTAACTAGGTTTTCTAGGCATTTTATGTGCATAATTCAAATTTGAACTACAAGCACATGCTCCAATGCACCAAAGTTGGTAGAAAAATCACATGTGTGTCCTTGGGTGAATTTCTAGGTCCCATGCAAGAGATGGGACTGAAATTCAAACACCAGGGCACTGTTGATTGCCGGCAAAACATTGAGATGCTTGGTTTTTAAATTCTAGTAAATCCAAAACTCGTCTGAAATTCATGAAACTTGGCATGCTATCATGGAGCGGCATCAACATGTCGTGTTTATTTTTTTTCCATTTGGGGCTGGTTCGGGTATATGCTTCTCACAAACCAGATCTTCTCACAACAAGCATGATGGTTTTGGTAGGGAATGTCCCACCTTTGGGGATTAAACGATATCCATTGCCTCTTATTGCTTTCAAAAAATTTCTCGTGTCAACATAGAACAACAGGAGTGTTGTGTCAATTTTTGGGATTTTTTGGGGTTCGTTTGGACATTTTTATGCATTAACTGAGCTTTCAATGCATTTATGTGCATAATTCAAATTTGAACTACATGCACATGCTCCATTGCATATAAATTGGTTGAAAAATCAAATATGTGTCCCTGGGTGCATGCTTAGGTTCCATGCAAGAAATGGGAATGAATTTCAAACACCAGGGCACCGTTGATTGCCGGCAAGCCATTGAGATGCCTAGTTTTTAAATTCTAGTAAATCCAAAACTTGTCTGAAATTCATGAAACTTGCCATGCTATCATGGAATGGCACCCAACATGTTGTGGCATTTTTCGTGTCCATTTTGGGAGAAGGCACACTCGAATAATGACAACCAACAAAGGCATTTTGAAAAAATAGCTGCCACTTTAATATCTCAAACGTTTGTATAATACAAACTGTGTACGTTCTGTTAACCATTCACGTGAGGCCACATGTTTTGGTTTTAATGGTTCTAGGAGGTGCCATGCGGACAGCTGCTTGACCATGACTGAACGGGAGGCGTGCGAGCGCAGTCCAATGCGCAGGCTAACCAAGAGGCGTGCAAGCTGTCCTCCAATGCACAGGCTCACCGGGAAGCGTGCGAGCTGTACGCTGCGCAGGCTCACTGGGAATGGCGGCCCTTGGACTTCCATGGCCACCTGCCTTCCTCACCATTAATGGCGCCCGACCGATGTTTAATACGGCCGGCCTTACTGTTCACCTCCCATTCCCCTCCCTCCCGCAGACCTCCACCAATGCCATGGCGCAGAATGATCATCTGCCACTAGTCTTCAAGTTTGGTGAAGTCGACTCTGAGCTGGACAAGATAGAAAATAAGGAGGAATGGGGCCTCATGGACATGGCCCAGAACAAGCTGGTCGAGGCGGTTGCTGCCCCCGCTCCCGTCCCAGCTCCCATCCCCACGCCCGCTCCAGCGACAATCCCCGTAGCATTGACGGGCTGGTCACCGAGCACTATCGCAGAGCTGGAAGCCGCGGGCGTTAGTGAGGTCTCCGCGTTCCCGCGCGAGCTCATGTACATGACAGCGCCAGCGCGCGTGCCCGTGCCCGTGTGTGCCCCTCCACCCACCGTGGCAGCGGCCCCTGTGCGTTTCGCTGCACCCGCCGCGCCTGTGCCCCTGCCTTTGCGTGCCCCTCCACCTACCGGGGCGCCGGTCCCCGTGCGTTTGGCTGCACCCACCGCACCCGTGCCTGTGCCTGTGCGCGCGCCCCCCTCAGCGGCATGGGACGCTGCCGTCGATCGCTACCTCTCAGCG
This sequence comes from Triticum urartu, assembly GCF_056163025.1. NCBI lineage: Eukaryota > Viridiplantae > Streptophyta > Magnoliopsida > Poales > Poaceae > Triticum > Triticum urartu. The sequence continues at coordinate 163,292 of NC_141873.1, read as the reverse complement.
GCGCCAGTTGCCATCCTCCCCCGCCCCACCCATCGATCGTGTGATGACATGATGTTTGATTTACATGCGAAGAACATTTTGTGCTGCCTTGAAGACCTCAACAAGGGCATCCCGGAGGACGACAACGACAACGACGGCGCGGCACGCCGCCTCCGCCGCCGCCGGAAATAGTTTTTTGGGGTTTAATACTGTATCTTGAATTCTCGATCATATGAATATAAATTCGCAGCGTTACTAAATGAAAGATATGGTTTGAACAAACTTACGTTTTTCTCTCTTAATGTACAAACTTATCAAACGATTTTCTTTTGAAAAAAACGTCAATGGTTTTTAAATATCAAACACTCATCGCAAACGTTTTAGTTAGAACACCCGTATGGAAACCGACAGCTTCCCCAGGAAGCCAAGGGAAAATGTGCCGAGCAGGATTTCTGCATCCCTTCAACGCAAATGGTTGCTTTGCATGACCCGTGTGCAAGCACGTACAAACAATTGGGTAAGATTTGCATATCTGTCATTTTGGGTATGTTGCCATTTGTCAAACTGGAAAGATTGACATTTGTTTATCTAGTAACATTTCCATTTGTCAGCCTTGTAACACTACGATTTGTCAAAATATGCAGCTACAAATCACTAGCACTATCTAATTTTTGCAACTACAATCACTAGCACTGTTCATATGGACACCACTAGCAGGCGTGAGTTGATGGACGCATATGCAAATGTACCATTGATTGCATAAAACAAGTCATCAACCCACAATGACAATGAGGATACACATTGGATTATAGATCATTTCCAACAAAACATTCTAGTAAGGTTTTTCTCACACAACAAATAACAAGGCGATGAAATGAACTTCAGCTCAACCACTCGTCGGTGTTGGAAATTCTTTCTTTGAACCAGAAGTGATTCTCTGGGAAGGGCCATCTACTGTCAATCTCGAGACCAACGGGGGACTGATCATCGAGGCTGAAGCGGCCTATGCCAAGACCCATATTGGGATGGTAGGGAAGCATAGTAATTGATACGTCTCCGTCGTATCTACTTTTCCAAACAATTTTTCCCTCGTTTTGGACTCTAATTTGCATGATTTGAATCGAACTAACCCGGGCTGATGCTGTTTTCAGCAGAATTACCATGGTGTTATTTATGTGCAGAAACAAACGTTCTCGGAATGACCTGAAACTTCACGGAGCAACTTTTTGGAAAATATAAAAAATACCTGCAAAATATGAAGGCCAGGGGGACCACCACCTCTCCACGAGGGTGGGGGCGCGCCTGCCCCCCTAGGGCGCGCCCCCCTACCTCATGGGCCCCCTGGTGCCTCTCCAACTCCAACTCCAACTCTATATATTGTGTTTCGGGGAGAAAAAAATCAGAGAGAAGAAATCATCGCATTTTATGATACGGAGCCGCCGCCAATCCCTAAAACCTCTCGGGAGGGCTGATTTGGAGTCCGTTCGGGGCTCCGGAGAGGGGAATCTGTCGCCATCGTCATCATCAACCATCCTCCATCACCAATTTCATGATGCTCACTGCCGTGCGTGAGTAATTCATTCGTAGGCTTGCTGGACAGTGATGGGTTGGATGAGATCTATCATGTAATCGAGTTAGTTTTGTTAGGGTTTGATCCCTAGTGTCCACTATGTTCTGAGATTGATGTTGCTATGACTTTGCTATGCTTAATGCTTGTCACTAGGGCCCGAGTGCCATGATTTCAAATGTGAACCTATTATGTTTTCATCAATATATGAGTGTTCTTGATCCTATCTTGCAAGTCTATAGTCACCTATTATGTGTTATGATCCATTAACCCCGAAGTGACAATAATCGGGAAACTTACCGGTGATGACCGTAGTTTGAGGAGTTCATGTATTCACTATGTGTTAATGCTTTGTTCCGGTTCTCTACTGAAAGGAGGCCTTAATGTCCCATAGTTTCCGTAAGGACCCTGCTGCCATGGGAGGGTAGGACAAAAGATGTCATGCAAGTTCTTTTCCATAAGCACGTATGACTATATTCGGAATACATGCCTACATTACATTGATGAACTAGAGCTAGTTCTGTGTCACCCTAGGTTATGACTGTTACATGATGAACCACATCCGGCATAATTCTCCATCACTGATCCATTGCCTACGAGCTTTCCATATATTGTTCTTCGCTTATTTACTTTCGCGTTGCTATTGCTATCATCACTACAAAATACCAAAAACATTACTTTTGCTACCGTTACCTTTTGCTACTGTTACCACTATTATCATATTACTTTGCTACTAAATACTTTGCTACAGATATTAAGTTTCCAGGTGTGGTTGAATTGACAACTCAGCTTCTAATACTTGAGAGTATTCTTTGGCTCCCCTTGTGTCGAATCAATAAATTTGGGTTGAATACTTTACCCTCGAAAACTATTGCGATCCCCTATACTTGCGGGTTATCAAGACTATTTTCTGGCACCGTTGCCGGGGAGCATAGCTCTATTCTTTGAGTCACTTGGGATATATATCTGCTTATCATTATCAATAACTTGAGAGATCCAAAAACCAAGATATATCCCTCAACTATGGGGGGGAGGTAAGGAACTGCCATCCAGCTCTGCACTTGATTCACCTTCTTTTATGAGTAAGTTTGCGACACCTACACCTGCTTCTGCTATTCATTCTGATATGTCGCATGTTATTGATGATGCCACTTCTACTATGCATGATACTTATGATGAAACTACCTCTATGCCTGATACTACTATGCCACTTAGTGATTTTCTCGATAAACAACTTGCTAGGGCTAGAGAAATTGAAAATATTGAATCTCATGATACTGATGAAAGTGATGATGAAGAATCACTTGTTATTCCTAAGGGTTATGTTTTTGATCAAGAAGCTTCCTTAGCTATTTTAGCGTGCCAAAATAGAACTGAACTCAAAAGATTATTAGCTAAATGGAGTAAGCAATCTTTAAATGCTAGAATGAAACCTGACCCTGCTTTTGCTACTTCACCTATCTTTGTTACTGATAAGGATTATGAATTCTCTGTTGATCCTGATATAATTACTTTGGTTGAATCTGATCCTTTTCATGGTTACGAATCTGAAACTGTTGTGGCACATCTTACTAAATTAAATGATATAGCCACCCTGTTTACTAAAGATGAGAGAACTCGTTACTTTTACATCCTTAAAATATTTCCGTTCTCATTAAAGGGTGATGCTAAGATATGGTTTAATTCTCCTGATCTTGGTTGTGTGTGTAGTCCCAAGGATATGATTCATTACTTGATATCTTTTATAATGAACTAACCGATGTCTCCAGAGATTACCTGGATAGTTGTGCTGGTTCTGTTTTCAGGGAAAGAACACCGGATGAAGCTGAAATTCTATTGAATAATATGTTGACAAATGAAAATAATTGAACACCTCCGGAGCCAATTCCTGAGCCTATTCCTAAACCAACTCTGAAGAAGAGGGGTATTCTATTTCTCACTCCTGAAGATATGCAAGAGGCAAAGAAATCTATGAAAGAAAATGGTATTAAAGCTGAAGATGTTAAGAATTTACCTCCTATTGAAGAAATAAATGGTCTTAATTTACCGCCTGTTGAAGAAACATATAATCTTAATCCTTTACCTATTGAAGAAACTCATGGTCTTGATAACCCGACACAGGTAGTAAAGGTAAATTCTCTCTATAGATATGATAAAGCTGAAATCCCATTTACTAAATTTCCTAGCCCATGCTTAGATGAGTTTGATAAATTTATGGCTAAGCAAGAAGATTAATGCTTATTTTGGTAGACAATTGAAATACAATTCAAATATGCTTGAACACGTGGGAGATCATATGGCCAATGTTAAAGGTGAACTTAAACTTATTAGTAAACATGCTTCTATGGTTACCACTCAAGTAGAACAAGTACTTAAAGCTCAAAATGTTTTGCTTAATGAATTGAATAGTAAAGATAATGATTATGCTGTTAGAGTGGCTACTAGAACTGGTAGAATGACTCAGGAACCTTTGTATCCTGAAGGCCGCCCTAAGTGAATTGAGCAAGATTCTCAGAGAAATAATATAGATGCACCTAGTTCTTCTAAAAAGAAGAAAAAGAAAAATGATAAGACTTTACATGCTTCTAGTGATCCTATTGTTGAAACAGCTGAGAATCCAAATGATATTTCTATTTCGGATGCTGAAACTCAATCTGGTAACGAACCTGAAACTAGTGGTAATGTTAATGATAATGTTCATAATGATGCCCAACCTAGTAATGATAATGTCATAGAAATTGAACCTACTGTTCATCTTGATAACCCACAATCAAAGAATCAACGTTATGATAAGAAAGATTTTGTTGCTAGGAAACATGGTAAAGAAAGAGAACCTTGGGTTCAGAAACCCATGCCTAGAAAAAGGATGATGAGGATTTTGAGCGCTTTGCTGAAATGATTAGACCTATCTTTTTGCATATGCGATTAACTGATATACTCAAAAGCAATCCTTATGCTTAGTACATGAAAGATATTATTACAAATAAAAGAAAGATACCGAAAGCTGAAATTTCCACCATGCTTGATAATTATACTTTTAAGGGTGGAATACCAAAGAAACTTGGAGATCCAGGAGTACCCACTATACCATGCTCCATTAAAAGAAACTATGTTAAAACTGCTTTATGTGATCTTGGAGCCGGTGTTAGTGTTATGCCTCTCTCTTTATATCATAGACTTGATTTGAATAAGTTGACACCTACTGAAATATCTTTGCGAATGGCTGATAAATCAACTGCTATACCTGTCGGCATTTGTGAGGATGTGTCTGTTGTAGTTGCAAACGTTACTATTTTAACGGACTTTGTTATTCTTGATATTCCCAAGGACGATAGTATGTCTATTATTCTTGGAAGACCCTTTTTGAATACTGCAGGGGCTTTTATTGATTGCACTAAAGGCAATGTCACTTTTCATGTTAATGGTAATGAGCACACGGTACACTTTTGAGGAAACAACCTCAAGTTCATAGTATCAACTCTATTGGAAAAATGCCATCGATTATATTTGGAGGTTTTGAATTTCCTCTTCCTACTGTCAAGAATAAATATGATATTATTATTATTGGGGATGTGCATATCCCCGTTGAGGTAACATAGTGTTATTCGAAATTTCTCCGGTTCCATGTTATTCGGAATGAGTTCGTTAACAAGACTTGATCAACCTTGTTAGTGGATTCCTTTTGATGATCATGAGATGGATGAAACTAGAAGGCACAACCTTCTGTACCCCACTTTTACTTTCTGTTATTTATATTAAATAAAATAAAACTAAATATTTTTTTGTCTGTTATCTGATTATCCGTGCAATATAAAAATACCTCGAAAATAAAAGTCCTCCAAATGCCCTGAAATTTAAATATGATTTTTTTTCTTGAATATGTGAGGATTTATGGAACTGAGAACACCAGGGGGGTCAACCACCTGCCCACGAGGGTGGAGGGCGTGCCCCCTGCCTCATTGGCCCACGGTGGCCCTCCCCCACTTATCCTTCCACCCACACACTCCTTCTTCCTCCCCAAAACACGAATATCCAGCTCAAGCACGAGTTCTAGCTAATTTTGCTGCCAGTTTCGATCTCCTTACTCAAAGCACCTCTCACAAAACTGCTTGGGGAGATTGTTCCTTGGTATGTGACTCCTCCATTGGTCCAATTAGTTTTTGTTCTAGTGCTTTATTCATTGCAAATTTTTGCTGCTTAGGTGACCCTGTTCTTGAGCTTGCATGTCAAATTTATATGGCCAAAAGTAGTTTTGATGCATGATATAGGCCCTAGGCACTTGTAGTAGTAGTTGCTATCAATATTATTAAGTTTGGTCTACTTTTATTTTGAAGTTACTAAAAAATTTCAGAATTTTTTAGAGGAAGAAAAATGCTTAGGAAAATGTTCCAGGGTGGTTCTTCAAGGAAGCAAGGACCCAGGCTTGCAAATGCGTGATGCTCATGATGAGCTACCAAGAGACGCTCCACTGCGTCCTTGTGAATGGCCTTCTGAGAACTTTATGGATCAAGCGGGAATTGAGGAAGAATTTAATGCATATTTGCGTAACGCTGATCTTGTGAGCTTCGAGGAAGAGAAGTGCAGCCAGTATCACCAGCTCACTAGTTCCTTTGTGAGGAGGTTTGAATTTTCATCTTCATGTAATTCTCTAACTGTCCTGTTTGATCTTTATGAAAATTCTTATACTATGGACTTAGAGGATTTTACCACTGCTTGCAAACTTCCACAATGGGGTAATATAAGTGATCCTCGCAAATATGAATTTAGAGATTTTCTTGCTAGCATAACTGTGGGAGAATCTAGAGATATAACACAAGCCACCATAGGAAGCATTCACTTTCCTTCTATACATTATTTTGCTCTCTTCATAGGTAGATGGATTAATGGTAAAGATGAGGCATGTCACATGTGTGTCCCAGACCTCGGTATTCTTAGGAGTGCTGTGTTAGGAGATAAGTCTTATAATTTGGGAGCCATTGTTGCACGAAGGTTGCATCTTAATAGATTTAATGGAGATTTCTTTGGAGGAATTTATGCAACCCGCATAGCTAATTTTCTTGGTGTAGCCATATGCGAAGATGATATTGAATTACCACCTGCTTACCTAGACTTTAATGCTATGGTTCACCACCAGTTTGTTGAGAGGAATGAATCACCTCTCTAGTATCGACTAATCTTTGACAGACGTCGTGTTGTCCATATTACTCTCCCTGCTCCTGCCTTCTTTGATCATCAGGCAAAAGGAAGATATACTATTACTAGAGAGGAGGTAGATGAGTATGAGAGGAGAGCGGAGGCCGCTCGTCGCCACGCTGCAGCTCAGGAGGCTACAGGCGCTGCATCGCAGTACGACCCCAGCTACTATTATGGATATCTGCCAGGCCAGCCGTGGCCATAGACCAACTTAGGCCAAAATCCTAAGCTTGGGGGAGTACGTATTTCTCACCGTCATTACATTTATGTTCTCACACTCATTGCTAGATGTCGGTGCTTATAATTTTTCATTGTATCATCCATGCTAGTTTATTTCCCTTTTTATGCTTTCTTCTTGTGTGTTCGATAAACCTTAAGAAAAAACCAAAAAAATTAGTTGTAGCTTTTAATTAGTTTACTTTCCATGCTCGTAGCAGTAATTAAAAAGAAAACCCAAAAAGATTTCCTGTTCTTCTTTTACTTGTTGGGAGTTGTCCCTTGTAAATAGTTTTATTTCTTTTCTTTTCTTTGGGGGTCAATAGGAGAAGACCATGATTAAATTGTTGAAGTGGCTCTTATATGCATAATTGTTGATCTGACAAAAGAGCCCATATTGCCTTGTCTTCTCCTGTTTATTGAATGCTTGCAGATTCCAGCTTAGTCCAATGCACGCGCACTATTATTATTATTCACATTGTTCGGTCGTGCAAGTAAAAGGCAATTATGAAGATATATGATAGACTGACTGAGATGAGAAAACCTGGTATGACCTCGACCTCTTTTGTTTTTGTAAATATGATTAGTTCATCGTTCCTGATTCAGCCTATTATGAATAAACATGTTTGCAATGACAACTAGAGATCATAGTTTCTTTTGCCATGCTTGATTAACTATGAGTTATAATGGCTTACCTTGGGTGCCAACATGCTATTGAGATGGTTATGATGTGGTATGATAGGGTGGTATCCTCCTCTGAATGATTTAAGTGACTTGACTTGGCGCATGTTCACGCATGTAGTTGAAACAAAATCAACATAGCCTTCACGATATTTATGTTCATGGTGGATTATATCCAACTCATGGTTGCATTTGGTGTTGATTAATTTTAATGTATGTTCATGACGGTTGTCACTCTCTAGCTGGTCGCTTCCCAGTCTTTTGCTAGCCTTCACCTGTACAAAGTAGGAATACTGCCTGTGCATCCAATCCCTTAAACCCCAAAGTTATTCCACATGAGTCCACTATACCTACCTATATACGGTATCTACCTGCCGTTCCAAGTAAATTTGTATGTGCCAAACTCTAAACCTTCAAATAAATATCTTGTTTTGTATACTCGAATAGCTCATGTATCAACTAGGGTTGTCTGTATCTTCCATGTTAGGCGGATTATTCTCAAGAGCAGTGGACTCCGCTCCTCACTCACGAGATAAATGGCTGGTCACCGGGATGCCCAGTCCCATGCTTTATGCAAACTAAATCAAAATAATTGCAAAAAAACTCCCCCTGGGACTCTTGTTAGTTGGAGGCACTCGTTGTTTCGAGCAAGCCATGGATTGATGCTTGTTGGTGGAAGGAGGAGTATAAACTTTACCATTCTGTTTGGGAACCCCCTATAATGTGTGTAGCATGGAAGATATCGCCAACTCTTGGTTGTTATGTTAACAATGAAAGTATACCACTCAAAATATTATTCACCTCTGTTTCAAAACCGAGCTCTGGCACCTATACAAATCCCTGCTTCCCTCTGCGAAGGGCCTATCTATTTACTTTTATGTTGAGTCTTCATCCTCTTATCAAAAAGCACCAGTTGGAGAGCACCGCTGTCATTTGCATTCATTACTGTTAGTTTACATTAAGTATGACTTGACTGGATCTCTTTTACCATGAATTACAATGTCTAGACAGTCCTAGGTCTTTAAAGGTGCTCTGCATTTATGTTTTGTGGTCTCAGAAAGGGCTAGCGAGATACCATCTTGTTATATCATATTATGATTGTTTTGAGAAAGTGTTGTCATCCGAGATATATTATTATTGCTCGCTAGTTGATTATGCCATTGATATGAGTAAACTTGAGACCTAAGCGTTATTGTGAATGTGGTTAGTTATAATCTTCCTGAAAACTTGAATGCTGGCTTTACATATTTACAACAACAAGAGCAAACAGAGTTTGTAAAAGTTTTTCTTTATCACTTTCAGTTTGTCAACTAAATTTCTTGAGGACAAGCAAAGATTTAAGCTTGGGGGAGTTGATACGTCTCTGTCGTGTCTACTTTTCCAAACAATTTTGCTCTTGTTTTGGACTCTAACTTGCATGATTTGAATGGAACTAACCCGGACTGACGTTGTTTTCAGTAGAATTACCATGGTGTTATTTATGTGCAGAAACAAACGTTCTCGGAATGACCTGAAACTTCACGGAGCAACTTTCTGGAAAATATAAAAAATACCTGAAAAGATGAAGGCCAGGGGGCCCACCACCTCTCCACGAGGGTGGGGCCGTGCCCCCCTACCTTGTGGGCCCCCTGGTGCCTCTCCGACTCCAACTCCAACTCTATATATTATGTTTTGGGGAGAAAAAATCAAAGAGAGGAAATCATCGCGTTTTACGATACGGAGCCGCCGCCAAGCCCTAAAACCTCTCGTGAGGGTTGATCTGGAGTCCGTTCGGGGCTCCGGAGAGGGGAATCCGTCACCATCGTCATCATCAACCATCCTCCATCACCAATTACATTATGCTCACCGCCGTGCGTGAGTAATTCCATCGTAGGCTTGCTGGACGGTGATGGGTTGGATGAGATCTATCATGTAATCGAGTTAGTTTTGTTAGGGTTTGATCCCTAGTGTCCACTATGTTCTGAGATTGATGTTGCTATGACTTTGCTATGCTTAATGCTTGTCACTAGGGCCCGAGTGCCATGATTTCAGATCTGAACCTATTATGTTTTCATCAATATATGAGTGTTCTTGATCCTATCTTGCAAGTATATGGTCACCTATTATGTGTTATGATCCGTTAACCCCGAAGTGACAATAATCGGGATACTTACCGGTGATGACCGTAGTTTGAGGAGTTCATGTATTCACTATGTGTTAATGGTTTGTTCCGGTTCTCTATTAAACGGAGGCCTTAATATCCCTTAGTTTCCGTAAGGACCCCGCTGCCACGGGAGGGTAGGACAAAAGATGTCATGCAAGTTCTTTTCCATAAGCACGTATGACTATATTCAGAATACATGCCTACATTACATTGATGAACTGGAGCTAGTTCTGTGTCACCCTAGGTTATGACTATTACATGATGAACTGCATCCAGCATAATTCTCCATCACTGATCCATTGCCTATGAGCTTTCCATATATTGTTCTTCGCTTATTTACTTTCCCGTTGCTATTGCTATCATCACTACAAAATACCAAAAACATTACTTTTGCTACCGTTACCTTTTGCTACCATTACCACTATTATCATATAACTTTGCTACTAAATACTTTGCTACAGATATTAAGTTTCCTGGTGTGGTTGAATTGACAACTCAGCTGCTAATACTTGAGAGTATTCTTTGGCTCCCCTTGTGTCGAATCAATAAATTTGGGTTGAATACTTTACCCTCAAAAACTGTTGCGATCCCCTATACTTGAGGGTTATCAGTAATGTCCGAGGTATAGATATCGTTGCTTCTCATAAATGGTAGTAACGTTGTGTCAACAGCAGCTGGAACGCCTTCCACCATCATTGGATAGTTTTGTCCAAGGAAGAGCGAGTTTCCTCCAAGACTTTCAATACTGAACCAGGGAGAAGGTGTTGGCGCTAATACACTAGTATCCATCCCAAATACCCTGCAACGGATGTTGGAATAGGTCCGGAGAGTGCGACCATGCAAGACAACACCTGCTTCCTTAGTAACATCAGCAGTGCCCTGTATACAGACAAGAAGAGGTGATCCATTGGAATAAGTTGCCAGGCGCCACTGAGTACATGCTTCCTGCTCGGAAAAAAAATTCAAGTATAGGTGGTGGAATGTTCACAGGACCTTGGAAACACAAGAAGGTTAATTAGTAAAGGGAAACTAGCTAACTTGCATGCATGTGGATGACACAATTATAATTACGGTGGAAGACAAACGTACCGGAAGCATCATGATTCCATGCAAAAACAGTGCCACGAGTGGTGGCAGCAAACACAAGACCATCGTATTGAATTGCATCATAGTACTCATCCATGTACAGAAATTGATTTTTGAGAAATATCCATCGAGGCGTGGAAGTAAGGACGGCAACAAGCTTGTCGAAGATAGCAACAACTTCATAGTTCGTGTAATCCCAAGAGCGTCTGCGAACTCGAAAATTGCTATCTTCCATAGACGACAGTCAGCATGATCGTATTTGAACTCACATAGAATACTGGTGTACTCAACTTCTGGGCAGTCGTCTGAGATTTTTGGAAGTGGAACCCGGTGACGAGTGTACACATTCACAAGTTCCCACTCGTAGTTGTATGCAATATAAACAACCCAATCTCCATTTGCGCCTGCCCAAGCCTTGCCCTCAAGCGATGGCATCTTAACATCATACATATCATTATCAAGTGGCATCAACTTACACAGGGCGAGGCTTCCCTCGTCCCCACGCTAGTCAGCAGGGTCACGATAAAGAAGATAGGAGAGATCATACCGCTCCTGGACCCTTGGGTTCCTTGTAATGATGTTATTAATTGAGTTGAGAATGGTCTGGAACAAACCTGCCATGCTAGCCGAGGTGATGACATCGCACCGATCAATGAGTTCCTCCACTCCGTCATCATTCAGATCAGGGCAAGAATAATGGGGTCGATTCCGGCCTGTTCCCTCCATGGAGAAGACGATCGAACAATGGCAGAAGGAAGGGTGAAGGAAAATGGAGGAGGGAGGAAGAGCTAGAGTGCGATAGCAGTTCCAAATCGAGAGGGAAAGGCGAAGAGTCGGTGGATGGTTGCCACGGTACACAAAGAGGCGCCTGGGGAGCGAACGGTTTCCACAGAGGTCACACACTGACGACAAGGGTCGAGTGAACCGCATGCATATATCGCACACACCTTGATCTGGCTGACCATTTCTTTTGTGTTTCCTAATAACAAACAGTTAATCCGAGTGAACCGTATGCTGTATATCGCACACACCTTCATCTGGCTGCCTGTTTTTTTGTTCCTCCTCATCACAAACAGTTCATCCGAGTGAACTATATGTTGTGTACAGTTAATTGAACTGAACCGTATGCCCTTCATTGCACACGCAACTAAAATCTGAACCGTGTTTGATGCATCCGTCATCGCAAACATTTTATACATTTTTGATGGTTTTCATACACCACCGTTTGCAATTATTGCATCGCACATAGTTTCTCGAAGGGTCTTGATAACCCCCAAGTATAGGGTATCAATTGTAGCCTCTTTCTACAAGTAAGAGTGTCATACCCAACGAGGAGCTAAAGGTAGAACAAATATTCCCTCAATTTCTATCGACCACTGATCCAACTCTACGCACGCTTGATGTTCACTTTACCTAGAACAAGTAAAAAAACTAGAAGTACTTTGTAGGCATAACGGGATAGGTTTGCAAGAATATAAAGAGCATGTAAATAAAAACTAGGGGATGTTTTAGGTAAAGAAGCAATAAAGTTAGTATAACGAGTGTGGAAAAGTGGTGGTAGGAGTTGCAAAATTGTCCCTAAGCAATTGACTATGTTACTAGACCGATAGCAAGTTATATGTGGGAGAGGACACTGCTAGCATGTCATCCCTGACTTGGAATTCTATGCACTTATGATTGGAACTATTAGCAAGCATCCGCAACTACTAATGTTCATTAACGTAAAACCCAACCATAACATTAAGATATATTGGTCCCCCTCCAATCCCGTATGCATCAATTTCTATGCTAGGTTGAAGCTTCTGTCACTCTTTCCCTCCAATACATAGTCCTATCAACATACAACTAACCCTATGGTGTGATCCACACGTGCGCTCATATGAAGGGAACCAGAGGATAGCAACATAATCACAAGAAAATTAAACCAACCATAGAAATTCACCAATTATCGATAGGATAACGAAAATCTACTCAGACATCATAGGATGGCAGCACATCATTGGATAATAATATGAAGCATAAAGCACCATGTTCAAGTAGAGGGTACAACGGGTTGCGGGATAGTGGACCGCTGTAGATAGATGGGAGAAGGTGATTAAGATGTTGGTGAAGATGGCGGAAGTGTTGGTGTAGGTCACCGTCACACGATGATGGCCCCGGCGGCGTCCCAGCGCCACCGGGAGAGGGGGGAGAGAGCCCCCCTTCTTCTTCTTCTTCCTTGACCTTCTCCCTAGATGGGAGAAGGGTTTCCCCTCTGGTCCATGGCCTCCATGGTGGCGGAGGGGCGAGAGCCCCTCCGAGTTTGGATCTGTCTCTCCGTCTCTCTCTGTTTCTGCGTTCCAGATTTTCGCCTTTCACCGTTTCTTATATTCCCAGAGATCTGTAACGCCGACTGGGTTGAAATTTTAACACGATTTCTATCTGGATATTGCCTTTCTTGCGGCGAAACAAGGGTACCAACTGCCTTCAGGGGTGGCCACGAGGTCCCAGGGAGTGCCTGACCCCCTCGGGCGCGCCCCTGTGCCTCGTGGCCCCCTAGGGCATCGTCTCGCGTTGATTCTTCTTCCCAAAAATCACATATATTCCAAAAACAATCTCCATAAATTTTTATCCCATTTGGACTCCGTTTGATATGGATTTTCTGTGAAACAAAAAACATGCAACAAACAGGAAGTGGCACTGGGCACTGGATCAATATGTTAGTCCCAAAAATAGTATAAAAAGTTGCCAAAAGTATATGAAAGTTGTATAATATTGGCATGGAACAATCAAAAATTATAGATACGACGGAGATGTATCAGCATCCCCAAGCTTAATTCCTTCTCGTCCTTGAGTAGGTAAATGATAAAAACAATAATTTTTGATGTGGAATGCTACCTAGCATAATCTTGATCATGTAATATAGTCATGGCATGAATATTAAGACACGAGTGATTCAAAGCAATAGTCTGTCATTTGACATTAAGACAATAATACTTCAAGCATACTAATAAAGCAATCATGTCTTTTCAAAATAACACGGCCATAGAAAGTTATCCCTACAAAATCATATGGTCTGGCTATACTCCATCTTCACCACACAAAATATTCAAATCATGCACAACCCAGATGGGAAGCCAAGCAATTGTTTAATACTTTTGATGTTCTCAAACCTTTTCAACTTTCACGCAATACATGAGTGTGAGCCATGGACATAGCACTATGGGTGGAATAGAATATGATGGTGGAGGTTGTGTGGAGAAGACAAAAAGGAGAAAGTCTCACATCGACGCGGCTAATTAACGGGCTATGGAATTGCCCATCAATTGATGTCAATGTGAGGAGTAGTGATTGCCATGCAACGGATGCACTAAGAGCTATAAGTGTATGAAAGCTCAAACTGGAAACTAAGTGGGTGTGCATCCAACTTTCTTGCTCATGAAGACCTCCAGCATTTGAGGAAGCCCATCATCGGAATATACAAGCCAAGTTCTATAATTAAAATTCCCACTAGTATACGAAAGTGATAACTCAAGCACTACAAAAAATACACTTCCGTGATGATACGTGTTTGTCACAGTAGGTCGCGTTTTTTGTCATGCATGTACATCCATGACGATTTTATGACAGAATCAAGATAGTCATACATGTGTTGTCGTAGAAGTGTTCCATGACATTACCAAAATTATCATCACAGAAGTGTCCACTTCCATGACGATAAATCGCGCGTCGCAGAAGTGCTTTCGTCAAGGGTGACCGACACGTGGTATCCACCGTAACGGAACGTCGTTAAGCTATCGGGTCCGGTTTTGGATCCGATAACCCGCTAACAGCCCCGACCAATGGGGATTTTCCACATGTAAAATCATCATTGGCTGGAGGAAACATGTGTCGGCTCACTGTTGGGACAGATGTGTAGCGACCCGACCTCAGGCGGTCAAGTCTTTGTGTTTATTGTCATCCCTGGATCGATAATGCTGACACACACAGTACTCGAAGGATTTATAACAGAGTAGCAATCACACACTTATTACATCGAATATCTCAAAAGAGAACTTATTACAATAAATATGGCTTAAGGCCATCTAAAAGCGATAACAGCGGAAGGCTTGGAAGATAAAGTGAGTCCATCAACTCCAACGACATAGCTGAGTGCATCACAAGCGACCTATCGCATCTTACTCCTCGTCTGAAAAGTCTGCAACATGATATGTTGCAGCCTAAAAACGGGTCAGCACATGGAATATGCTGGCAATATAACACAATAGAGCAATGAATAGGTAAATGCTATCACTACATGCATATTTGGCTGGTGGAGGCTCTATGGTTATAATGTTTTTGCGAAAAGCCAAATTTTCCCTACAACAAAAGAATAGTTTATTTAACTATCAAGATGGTTGAAACATTGAGAATGGTACCCCCATCTCAATCCCAATTAAAAGTAATTACCAACCCAACAAATTAATTTAGAGTGATGAGATCCATATGATAATCCAAGAACTAGATACTCAAGTTGTCCATAACCGGGGACACGCTTAACCATGATTAGTTAGTACACTCTGCAGAGGTTTGCGCACTTTTCCTCACAAGACTCGATCTCCTCCGTTGGATTTCTCGCACTACATGGTGTTTGAGAAACGGATGACCGAGACACAGTCTTTCAAAAGCATCAACTCTAACCCTGGGTAGACAGTACCAACCTACATCCCCTACATCTGCTAGCCTACCACTAGAAGAGGTCATGCAACCTACTCAACTATGCTAGAGACCATAATAGCTTGTGGCTGCACACGGAAATTTCTAGCATGAATAACCTTATGATCCCTTTGGTCATGGGTGGCGGACCATAGGAGGATCACACGGAATAACCCCGGGATCTCCTAGGACAACACTGGTATAACCCCAGGTGCCCAAAACCAACAATCCACCCAGATGTGTATTAAAGTTGCCACCTTAGAATTGAACCATTAATTAAACACTCACATCTGTCATGGATACAGTTAAACCCAATCCACGTCTACTAGCATAGCATAACAATATAAGCATAACGTAGAAGTAACTCCCAAGGGTTTGATAATGAAACAGGTAATAGGTTCTACCTCATCAACTACTTCCCAATACCCACATGGTAATCACATCCTAATCATGCAGTCTTTGAGGATTGTAACTAATGCATAAAAACTGGGTATGAAAGAGTATGATCAATGTGTTACTTGCCTTGTTGACAATCTGCAAAACCTAGTGACTCGTAGTAGCACGCTTCGCACTCCGGGTGTTCTATCGCAAAAAAACAATAGCATACATAAGAAATCAAGCAAAGATGCACAGGGAAAACTCAAATAAGAAGATCTAACCAGAAAGTTCAACTGAAGAACTCCGGTTTGCAAAAAGAATCAAATCAAACGGAGCAACGAAACACAAACTACGAAAGAAACAAGATCCGATTACTAATCTGGACTAAAGCCAATTTTTTGAGTACCAAAATCTTGTTCAAGTTGGCTAAACAGAAAGAGGGCTTCGAGACGAAGATCTAGGCGCTTGTTTCACCTACTTTGGATAAACGAGCGAAAAGATATACTAGATCGAAGATTAGGGCAGAAATCGCGATCGGAAAAAATCGCGGAAAAACCCTGGAAAAAGAAAAACTGACGAACAGGCTAACAAACAAACGTTCGCTGTCTGCGACTAACTGACGAACAATGTTCGTTAAAACGAACGTATGGACGGACGTCCGCTAAATAAATAAACCGACAGAAAACCGAACGAACCGATCTATTTGAAAAAAACTAGATCTAGGGTTTTCTAAAAAAACAATGGTCTTCCCGAGAAAACCGGACAGCGGCGGCGGCTACCTCGGCATCGACGGGATCAGCGGCGGCGGGCGGCGGCTCCGGCGGCGGTGGGCGGGGTCGGCGGCGGCAGGATCGGCGACGGCATCGCGGCGGGAGGCGGCGCGGCGACGGGAGGCGTTGGATGCGGCGGGCGGCACTAGGGTTCGGGTGGGGCTGGCGGCTTGGCGGGCCTCGGGCCTCGCCTTAAAAAGCCAGCCGGGCGGTGTCCTAGTCGAGCACGACCCGTTAGGCGGGTGCTCTTTTTTTTAAACCAGACGTGGAAAAACAATTAAAAGAAATACTAAACAGACTCCAAAAATGCTGAAATAAATTTTCACGGTCCTCTAATAATATTCCGGACAAAGTGAACATTTATTTGGGCCTCTAATGCAATTTTGAAAAACCCATATTTTTTTCCTAATTCAAATAAAATTGCAATAAAATCCAAATAAAATTTATCATTTGATTTTAATATTTTTCCTCCAATATTTCACTTATTTTTTTGGAGAAGTCATATTATCTCCTCTCATATATTATAATATGAAATATTTTTGGAGAGAAAATTATTAAAACCAAAATGATCCTTGCCTCAATATTTGATAAAATTCAAATATGAAGAACGTGAAATCCCCAACTCTCTCCGTGGGTCCTTGAGTTGCGTGGGATTTTCGAGGATCACGAAACGAAATGCAATAAAATATGATATGTATGAATGACCTATGTTTAACATTCCAAATTGAAAATTTGGGATGTTACAAACGTCATCCACTCATTGGACCGAAGGCGCCCATGATACGTCGACACATGGCACGGCCAAACAAAGGCCCATTCCTGTTAACGGCATGTTCGCATATAGCCCATTTACAGCCTGCTAACCCAGGGCCCATTACGACCTATCCGAATTAGGCTTAGTACCGTCATATTGGCCGTCCAATATGATTCCAGCCCATTTTAAGTTCCAGCCCATGTATTGCCCATGACGTCTTTCGGCCCATATGAGGCCCTTTGTAACTCTTGGCCCATTAATGGCCCGTGGTGAAACTGGCCCGTAATGAACAGTGTATCACTTTATACCCATTAACAGCCCATTAATCCATTGGGCCGTTTGCAGCCCATGTTATCTTTTGGCCTTCTCAAGGCCCATTTATTCTTGGGCTTATTTCCAGCATTCGGTTCCTTATGGCCCATTACTGCCATTTTCTGCTTGTGGGCCAAATTCAGCCCGTGGTTACAGTCGGCCCGTTTGTGGCCCGTTAATACGTTGGGCCGTTTTCATAGTGTCATCAAATATAGCCTATTAACGACGGCCCGTTATGGTCGGCCCATGAACGGACGATTCTAACTCTAGCCCGTTTACGGCCATAATGCGCTGTGTTTTTGGCCCATGTTTGGCCAATCGATCATACGGCCCGTATAAGGCCCATTGATGATACGGCACGTAGAAGGCCCATTGTTTCTACGGATCTTAGAAGGCCCATTGTTTCTATGGCCCGTAGGAGGCCTAGTGTCACTACAGTAAATATGTAGCCCATGGCATGTTAAAGGTGGGAAACTACTATAGGTTTAGACCTACAAATGGCCCAAGCTGATTATAGGCCCATGTTTTGGCCCATATGAGTAACGGGCCGGCCTGAAGACCGACAACACTGAGGTCCACTGAACCTTCCAGCCTAAATTACAGCATACCGACCAAAGAATAAACCTAGACTATACAATAAAGAAATTACGGCATATTACATCCACTAGGAATCAAAGTTCGCTACCGGTGATAATAAAGCGCAACATGACCGCAGATTACATACACTGGGCATCAAAGGTCGCCACCAGTGCATATAAACGCGCCGACAAAAGAATATACAAAACTAAGAGGACTTCAGAAGGTAGTAGACCTGGCAAGGTCGGGCCCCGCAAGCAGCCAAACAAGCTGATGAGACCTCAATTGTGTCAACGATAGATGCTTCATCCCTAGCTGTATGGCACCATAGTGCGCAAGGCAGTCCCCTAACATCTTCATTACATCTTTGACTTCAAGTCGGAGCTGAGCTGAAGCAAGCCTTTCCGCTTTAAGTTGAGACTGAAGAAGTCGAACTGATTGAGGCAGCGACTACACAGAGGTTGTCTCACACCTATTGGTGAGTAGCTTCAACTCACTGTCTTCATCAAGACAGGACCTTGGGGTCATCTCGCTGTCCTCAAGATGGTTTGGCTCACTCTCTTTCCTAAAGTTCTGCCTGGCATAAGAGATACGACTCTGAAAGAGAAACAAGGAGACACGTAACAGGTTTCACAATTATATAAGCAAATAAATGGATCTGTTCTGCATAAGGAACATGTTTTTACAACTACAATTTAAAACTGGTAGTTTTTGCAAACATCCAATCAGATGTAAACAGCAGTGGAGGAAATGATGCCTATCCAAATCTATACTAGAACAAAGTTTGAAGGCTTGAGAAGGATGAACTTACATTACATGTTAACACAGGCTGGAAAAAGCCCTTCTCCATGTTGATGGAAAGATAATTCAATAAATTCCCCAAAGAAAATTCTTTATAAGCATTGCCATTATACTACGTTTTGCAAAGAGTAAATATAGATCAAATAATATTGGAAGAAATAGAGGATAGTGAAGCTCAGGTGCAGACTGATGATACATAATCAAATAGCAATTAATTAAGTACAACGTTACAAGGCAAAAGGTACTGACAAGAGGAATGCACACATCAACGTGTGCAGTGGCATTGGATTTATTTAACATTTTGGTAAGAGTAAATGTAGATATGATAATTTGGAGAAAGTGGAGAGCAGGGCAGATAAGATGCAGAGTAATGCTAGACAATCAACTATCTCGCAATGCATGTACAGTAATACCACCACCGTCCGTTATTACTTGTCGCTCAAGTGGATGTATCTAGCACTATTAAGGTCTAAATACATCAAATTGATAAACAATTAATTCGATACAGAGGGAGTACATGACAACAGGTACTTACATGAGCAATCCAAAACTTCATAACTATTGTGTTAATTCTACATTTATCTAAGAGTAAATATAGATCTTATAATTTCAAGCAAAGGGAGGATAAAGAAGCGAACATTTACAGTGATGCTACATAATCAAACAGCAATGAGTGTAAGTATGCTGACAAAGGGCAAGAGGTAGTGACAAGAGCACTGAAGAGCCCAGTATTGTCGTGAGATCCTATGATCCTTTGAGCAAGGAGATTCATCTGAAATTAGTTTTCATACAAGTGAGAAGGTAAGGCAAATGTAGAAAATTAGGAGTTCAAATTTTGAATTGATATCATAGACAGTACCTAACGCTGGGCTCTCAGCAGTTCTAATAGGGGTTTGGCCACTGGAGTAGGGGTATAGTCTAGTACAGTTGGGCCTGTGTTTTCTGTGGCTGATGATCTATCTGATTTAACAGGTATCACTACCTTTTCCAAATACCTAGTTTGTATTCCTTGAGGATCTGCACTCACCCTCTTCCTTTTGGGCATCTATTACGAAAGAACAACATTTGACTGGAAAAACATAGTATGACGACACATGGAATAGGTACAGAAAATGGATAGGTATGGCATATACTCATATATGATGCTTAAACTAAGCGGATGGTGTAACAAAGTAGAAGTAATGCAAGAGGTCAGATGCAAAATATGTGCGACCAATACAACCATGCCAAGTTAGAGCATGCACCTTGATGGGTGAATAAGATATGCCATCCTCCACCATGCCAAGTTTGTTAGCTACTGGATTGTTCCGCAATATTCCTCTCGTGCACCCATTCTCATATTCATTTTGATAATGTTGAATAACTGACATGCATGAAAACATAAAAACAAGTGAGATTATCTTTGTAATGCAGAAGTGATTCTAATCCAATACTTCCTCCTTGTAAACCCCTTTGTGCTATCTCTGCAATTCTTCTAAGAGGTGCCATGGATGTTGTAATTTGGTGTATGCATTAAAATAATGTGGCCTACTACTCAAAATATGAGAGCTCCAGAAGTGATGATACTTCGCAGATGACAACTTCAACATATAGTAAAAAAGAACAAGTCGACCTGTCCTGACAGATTCAAAATATACTAAGGGACAATAACTCGACCTGACCAGTTGACCGCGAGAGAAGAGGATCATCTTAAAGAAGAGCAGAAGAGCAAGCAGATTGAAGATATTACAAGTCCTTCTATACAATGTCGGTTGGCCACCCATGATGAACCAGAGCGCATAGAGAAATATTATTCCTTCCGGTCTCTCCATATTTGGCTCACATGCATTTCGAAACTAAGGTAGGAACATTTAGCTGATCAAATAAACATCTCTTAGTTTTACTAATATCAGCATAATATCATATTTTAATTTGTACAACTAAGCTTGTTTAGCTCGATGGGTGGAGCAGTGCTATTACGACACGAACCACATAGGCTGATCGTGGTCATCATAAAATGGGGAAACCGTAAGCATGATGAGTATAGTGTTGACCGTGGCAGTGGGATGGCAGATCTGAAGCTGCAAACCGTGCAAAGGGTAGTTAGCAACCATTCTTTGCTTTGAAATAACAACTAAGATTTGGTATGGACAAGAAAGTACAGTCAACAATTGACAAAGAAATGCAATTTTATTATCTCTCTATATGTCGCGACATGCATTTGGAAACTCAAGTGGGACCTTTAGCTAACCAATTAAATGTGTCTGTTAACTAATATCAGTATCATATCACAATCATATTTGAACAACTAAGCTTTGGAATTTTGAGTGTTGTGTTGTTTAGCTTGAAGGGTGGAGTAATGCTAGTACGACAGAAAGCACCTACGCAGATCATGGTAGAGTAGATAAAAGGGGAAAACCCTAAGCATCAAGAGTAATATCAGGAAAGTGGAACTAGCTGGACTAGTGGGTGGCTCACATGCTTTTCGAAACGACTATAGGAACATTAGGTGACCAATTAAACGTTCTCTGTTTTAGTAATATGAGCATCATATCATATTCATATTTCAAGTAAGCTTTGGAATTATGAGTGGCATGTTGTTTCACTTGATGGCTTGAGATCTTGAGGAGCAGTGCTAGCATGACACGAAGCAGTGAAGCACCTATGATGATGGTAGTGAATATAAAGGGGGGAAACCATAAGCTTTACGAGTATAGTGACCGTGACATGGTGGATCTGAAGGTGCAAACCGGACAAAGCTACTTCGCAACCAATGTTTGCATTCAACTATCCACTACGATTTGGTACGGACAAGAAAAATATGGTAAACAATTTAAGATGTATTTTTCGGGTGAGATCAATAACTTAAGCACATATGGAAGAGTACCACCTCTCTTGGGACGTTGTGTAGGCCCCTGCTGATACGTTGAGGGTGCTGCGGGTGCAATGGCTGTCGGCGGCGGGGAAGAAGACTTTAGATGGCAGACGGCCGGGTCGGGGGATAAATCCTGTTGCCGTGGACGAGGCGGTCGTAGGAGCGGCAATAGCAAGGTGGACGACGGCGCCGATGAAGCGAGACGATGCGACGAAAGGATCCTGGTACGACGCCGTGGATGAGAGACGGCCATCTCTTGCAGTGGACGACGGGGTAGGGGTAGTGGCTCCGGCAAGGTGGAGGATGGGGTGGCGGACGTTGGAGGCTGGCCGCAGTGGGGAGGTTGTCATGGCGCCGACTGTGTATGAATGGGGAAATGGAGGGGGTATCTCAAACTTTGGGATACGCTTGTCTGAAATGTGGGAAAGTTACGAACTTATCCTCCGTTTAAAATTTTGGACATCACGTCGGTTGGGGATAGGACGGTAATTAATCTCGTATCTCCCAAATATTTGCTGGTAACAATTTCGAGCGAGGAGAGGGTGTTTTGCCGCCCACAGTTGGCGCCCACGGTGTATGAATGGGGCTGACAAGTAGGGCGGTTGTGTCACGTCTGAGGGAAGTTACACATCTTCCCCTATTTAAAATATTAGCCTACATCGATTTCGGACGAGGGGAGTTTGTTTTTCCGCCCACCGTGGATGAATGGGGAAATGGAGGGAGAGCCACATGCCTTTCGAACGAGCTTGAATCAAATGTGTTTTGCCGCCCACGTTTGGCGCCCACTGTGTCTGAATGGGCCCAGAAGCCGTTGTGTCACGTCTGATTGAAGTTACTAGTCTACCCCTAACGACAACAGTGTAAATCCGGTCGATAAGGATGGCAGGTGCCAGGGGTAGATAGTAATTTCCATCTCACAAACACTTGCTTCAGGCAGCCCACAAATGATAGTGGTGTTTAGCCGCTTCGTTCAAAACTTGGGAGAATTAGCATTCTCGTTTGCCCTGGGCCCTGGCAACTAAATCCAAATCCAATTTTTATTCGATTACGAATATCCACAGATAATTCTATGTTTTGTTATTTATTTCTTCAAAACCACAACAAAGATTTATTCCACCTTTATATATGATTATGATTTAGAAATGTCGTGATCTTCGAATTCAGTATGTTGGATACACTTTGAGTCAAATAGTAATTTCATCCAATACGATATGCTCACATGAAAAACAGTTCACCTTATGTCAATCATACAAGTAGTGACGATTACCTCACCTAAAAAATTCGGATCATTACAACACATGGACAACATAGGGGGTCTTACAACATAATCCATTCAGAGACATGACACAACATGCAAGTACAATAATCTAATGACAATTTCAACTGCTATCTAAAGAAGAACTGGGATTACCCTGGGCTTTAGATAGTAGAAGCGGCAGGAACTCCTCCGTCTTCAAATGCAACATTCTTACTTCCTCCAATTCTTGGGTTGCTTGCATAATGCGTGCAGCTAATTGCATAATGTCCAGCTTCAAGATCGAGATTACCTCATTCATGGCAGCCACACCATCTCTTTCTGCCTCTAGTAGAGCCTCAAGTACTATAATATCTATGCTCAGACTGCTCTTCGGCAGTGTTGCCTCTGAACTGCTACCATCTGGTAACATGGATGGCGCACTGCTTCTGCAAATAGATTCTGGGGTTGTACATTGTGTCCTAGTGTGAATGGCATCCTGAAAGGTTTCCGCTGGACATAAGTAAGAGATAGTTATCACATGATCCAGGCAGTAAGCTTACATGGTAAACGACATACGAATTATTGCCGAGCATGGCAAGCTATATTTAAATGGTTCGAAGCAGCATCAGCCCAAAAGAAATTAAAATGGTAAGATGAAACTAGGGATGTAAGTGGCAAATAAACGACATCCGCCAGTCCCATCTAGTTAGTTTTTGCTAGCTCCCTGGTTCATTTTCCCCAAAAAAACAAAAAACTCTTTTGAACTACCATACCACTAGTGGACTTTAATCGGAATTAAACGGGACCCAGTTGACATCCCTAGTTGAAAGGGAGTGTACCACTGCTATATTTATGTTGCCAAGGCATCTAAGCAATTGAAATAATCTGAGAAAGCACTTAACAGTGTGGCCTCATATAAACTATGAAGACAGTCTGGTGATGAAGTTCAGAGGAAAAGTTCATGACTCAAATGATCTAGGCATGCATTTCTTTATGATAGTACAGCAGGCACTGCTGACATATTGGCCAACTCAGGTATAGCATAACAAGTAACAAACAATCATTCAAATCAAGCAATACATCAAAGCAGACAACGGAACTATTTGTTATTCTATAGGATTACAGGTTGAGGGCACAAGCCAAGAAAGCAGCCCACGCGCATTACATTTCACATGTACTAAAACACACTGGCTTACCATATGTTGCTGTGAAGCCTCGCTGTTGTTGCAATGTTCTTTGAAGATATCGTCAACATCCCGCGGTTGCAAATCTACTTACTGTAGTTTAATCTGGACCCTCTATTTAGGTAAAATTAATTTTAATTGCATGCACTAGTTCGAATTGATCATCAATGGTTCATCTAAACTAATGAAAGAAGGGTGTGTGCATACACGACAATATATCTGCTTCCCTCT
Source organism: Triticum urartu (assembly GCF_056163025.1). NCBI lineage: Eukaryota > Viridiplantae > Streptophyta > Magnoliopsida > Poales > Poaceae > Triticum > Triticum urartu. The sequence goes on along the minus strand of NC_141873.1, from coordinate 138,656 downwards.
ATTTTTATGCTTGTTCAAGGTGCCAACCCCAAAAGAACAAATATTTTTCTTGATGGGGTTGGCAGCTCCATAATTAATAGAAGCATCAAATTAGTCATGCAACTTGGGAAGATCAAGAACACACAAAAAAGTAATGAACAGAGGCTCGGAGCAGTGATGTAATAGCTAGCATTAGAAAATGTAGGGTAAAACAAACAAAAACCAGCGGAACCACATGCTAGTTTGCTGATATATAATTAAGCATAAAGAACATGAAGCAGTCTGACGGAACCAGCAGGTGGCATCAGAACAACACCATTATCATAAATATAGCATGCAAGAAGTAAAATAGTAGGCAGTGATATCTAGGAAGTAAAGTAACACTTAGGACAAAACTAAAGCATATTAACTGCCAGAAGTATGGATCTATCAAGTATGTAATTTAGCACATGTAACATGTTGACTGCCAGAACTATGGCCCTATAGGTGCAAGCTGAATAACGCGTCTCATGAAAAACTGAATGATGCCCTGAAGAAATTCAAAGGTGCGGTGTTTATGCTAAGAAAGTGAACGTAGGCGTCGGTTGTTGGATAATAGTACCTGATTCTCGGCGGCGTATGGGTATCGTTGGCATACTTGATAGATAAAGATCATCGATGGTGCTCGCGTTGCGGTTGAGTTTGGGCCGGCTGTCGTCATTGCTGAAGCGGCTCCGGCGCTACGGTTGCGGCGCCTGCCGACATACAAGAAAGCTCATCTGTGGTAAGTGAACAGTTGCACGATAAAGAGAAAACCGAAGGAGTACAAATCGAAATAACCTGATGAGGCTGCGGCGTCGGTAAAGCAGGGTCGGTGGAGTTGAATATGGCGTCCGTGAAGCGGGTCCGGTGCAGTGGACGAAGGCTTCGGCGGGCGCGTTGTACAATGCTTTTGGTGAGGCGGATCTGTTGCGGCGAACGAGGGCTTGTATGAAGGGCCAGCGAAGGGACGGACGAGGGAGTCAGTGAAGGGCCTACACTTTGGTGGATGAGGGCGCCGGTTAAGCAGACCCGGTGTGGTGGACCATGATGGCGGTCAAGGAGATCTGGAGCAGTGGATAAGCCAGTCACTGAAGCGGCTCCGGTGAAGTGGTGAGTTCGCAGTTGGGGGTTCCAAGGTGCGGAAGGTAGATCCGTTGGGGTGTAAGTTCCACCACTTGCCGTGGTTGGGGGTCGGGGAGGGGAAGGGGAGGGGCTCTGGGGAAGAATGTTGGGGGCAAAGAGGGGAAAACAATGGAGTTACCAAAGCAGCCCTTTTCCGTTCATGTGGCAGGGGTAAAACAGGAATATCGCAGGGCTAAACTTTCAGGCGCGAGATATTTCGATGTGAGCAGGAAGTTTGAAAGCTTTTGGCGCCTGAAATTATATTCTGCTCTTGTACGGCCAACTATGATATCATGGCCAAGAATTTGTTTGTTTTGCACACAAAAAAGTGCAAGTTTTGAAAATCAATGTCTCCAACTTGAAACTTAGATTGTCCATTCAATTCAAATATGGATTATTGAGCTACTACAAGAAAATACCATCATACGGTCCAATTCAAATGAAATTCCAAGTGTGTTTACCCTAAACATGATGACAAAAGCAAAAATGTGTATGTGTGTGAATAAAGTAGATGATTATAAAGTTTGAACATGCCTGTATGTGTATATCTCTAGGTTTGACATATGAATTTGAAATCACGAAATCCCGGCTTAAAAAATGTACCTCCGTTTAAATGAATTACAAAAGCTAATGATGGAGTCGAATTCCAAAATTCCAATCTTAGGTTTGTAATTCTGGTACATCAAGGTATATCACGCATGTTCAAAAGTATCGTTATCTCATAGTCCAAACTGTGAAACAAATTGATCAACCATGAGTGCACACACTATTGACCATGTATATCTCAATTACGCTAAAGCCCCTCAAATATAGACACCTCACTCTTTATCTGAAGCCAACCCCCCCCCTCGTCGCCCCCCCACACAGAGAGAGAAGTCGTTCTCTCCCCCAAACACCAACACACGAGCACATTAACACCCCTCTCTCTTATAAAGTTCGGACCCCAATATAGGTCTCTATCACTTTGTCTCTTGGGCATGCACACATCTATTCCCCCACTCTCTAGCTAGGTCCCCCGGCATCTCTCTTTCCCAAGAACACGTACTATGTTGAGTGTATCTTTCCCATACACACAAACGTCGCCCCCAAATGTCTATCTCCCTAGTTATGTGGTTCTCGCACACTCACCTCACACACCACCCCCACTGCAAACAAGCACACTTTGTCTCCTTGTGCACCACTCTCCTCTTTCTATCTCTCCCACATGCGGACCCACCCCAGCTCCTCCCTGTATACATATATGTTGTGACTCTTTCCATAGCTCCCTAATGTGTCATCGTTCTCGATCTCGCACATTGTCCTCTACACCATCTATTCTAGATCTCTCATGAAGTCCCTATCACACACACGATGACTCACTTCCCTTGTGTCTCCGTACATAGGCCAATTTCAAACAACATCAACATTGTCTCCCTACCTATACGCCATTTATGGACACAAACGCCCCCTCTCTCGCCCCCTCTCTTCCTCTTTCTCTCTCTCTCTCCGTCGCTAGCTCTCTCTCTCTCTCTCGCTCTCACACCCCTCTCCCACACACACTCGATGTCTCTTCCAAATAGTCTGCTCCCCCTACCCGCACCCATGCTATCCCGCTACTACATATGTCACACCATTCCCCCTTCCCTTATACTAGGTTTACATCATTAGTGGTCTCTCTACTCCACATACACACACTCCCTCTCACAAACAAACGCGCGCTCAAACACACACAGACACGCACAAACACCCATTAATCTGGATCCTCATCTCTCCCCATGTCCGCATGTGTATCTCACACACTCACTCTCTAATTATGTATATGTGTCTCCATGTTACACAACACAAAGCCCCATGTACATGTCTCTCTCTATCCTCCACACACATAGAAACAAAGAATATGTTATCATTGCCTCAGTCTCTAGACATATCACACACGCACACTCTCTCTCTCTCTCTCTCTCTCTCGCAAACACGCTCAACAAGGGTTGACATGAGAGGATAGCCTAGGCGACTCCTGACTCCTAGGTGACTCCACCGCCGGTGGCCACTCCGGCCCCGGCGTCCACCTCTCTGGCCCTCCAATGGCGCGTCCACTCCTAGACTTTGCTAGAGGTAAGGCCTTTCAACTTGGCATGCACCAAAAGTTTGGCCATCCGGTGGTTTTCTCCCCTGGTTTTCGGCAATGTGAGTTCAAGCTTGTGGTCTCTTTTGGTCGTGCTTGCTTTCGGTTGGATTGTCACACTGTAAGCATTGTTATTCAATCTTGCTTTGGTGGGTATCCTCAAGGTTTTAGGGTTAAGTTTGTCTGGGACCGTTCATTTCAATTTTCGGTAGCCTCAAAATCTGTTGGGTTTGAGCTCTACAACAATGGTCGTATCTCTGAGAGAGACTTTGAGTTGGTTTTTAGCCTCTGGGGAGAAGGTGGTCCAAATTAGCGCCGTGAGGAACATTTATATTACCAAGAAGAGCAAAATTCATGGTCTTTGGTCACTCGAGGGCATGCTCGTTCTTCATCCCAGGGAAGTTCCGGCGATCGCCGGAGGGAGCAACCTCGCCATGTTTCGGTTTTCCAAAGGTTGGCTGGGTTACCGGCTTCATCATCGGATTTGCATGAGCCTGTAATTGATGCTGGGCACATTGAGTGTAATGACTCACCTGCGATCAATGATCGCGTGGTTCAGGGGGAGGAGGGCGCGAATCCTGGTTTTTCAAAGACGGCTACGGTTGTGGCAACTTGGGCCACATGGCCAGGGCCTGCCCTGAGCCCCGTCTCACTGGCCTGTGGCCGTTCTTAGGGTGGCTTCTTTTCCCTCCCCTCCCGCTGAGGCTTGGGCCCCTGGGGTGGTGGATGACTGGTTTATGGCCATCGGCCTAGCCCAACCGGCGATTCGAGCTTCCTCTTTTAGACAGCTCTCTGAGGGCATGTTCCCGAACTTTCAGCCTCGATTCACACTTGCCTCTTCGTCTCCTCCCCTGCTTTCCATTGTTCAACCTCGAGCCTGCTAACCAATCTCCTCGCAGTCAAGGGACTCCATTGCTGGCGCGACCGAGCCGGCCATGGCCAAAATTTCGTCTGATCCGCTGCCTTTTGTTCCCCATGGTTTCAACATCCTCAACGTCGAAGGCCGTAATGGAGTGGCCAGAGTAGTTATCCCACACCATCAGAAGTGACACGAGGATTGGGCCATCGTCACCATTGAGCCGCTTCCTGATGAGGTACTTTTTCCAAATGTGCAAGAAGTTCTAGATGAGTTCTTTGCGGATGTTCAGCAAGTTCAGACCAGAGAAATGCAGCGCTGCCCGTTGGGGGAGGCATATGTGCGTTTTGTTCATCCTAGAGACAGAGATAGATTAGTGCTGCGGAGTCTGCACCAGTTTGGAGATGTTTTTAGCACTTTCCACAATCATGATAATGGCCGCAACTGCAGAAGAACCCAGTTTAATAGAACTATTTGGCTGCTCATTCTTGCTGTTCCGTTTGATTTCCGTAATTCATAAGATATTGCTAGGGCTATCAGTCATTTTGGGAGATTAGTTTCATGGGAAAATGATCCTCTTCACATGGGCAGAGTCATTGCAAAAGCAAAAGTCAGAGATTTGGATTCCATCCCTAAAAGTGTCAGGTGGTCTGAAGGTGAAGTGTTTGATGAAGATGCCTGGTCCTCTTCAGTGGAAATCCTTCTTCAGCAGATGCTAGGAGGGGCCCCTGCCAATGAGGACCCAATCCCACCTGACAATGTGGACCCTCATCCTTTCCCTATCAACAACAATGCCTTCCCTGGATTTCACCATAACCCTCAGCCTGCTCAGCAAGATGACATGGATGCAGATGATGGGCACTGGGCTCTGCAGCCTCCAGCTACTAATAATGTTGATGTTGAGGAAGAATTTGATTTTCTCCAGGGTGTTCAACAAGAAGAAATTGCTTGGGCTGATGGTGAGGAACTTCCACCTCCTTCGGAAGGCCACGGTAGCATCACAACCACTGTTTCCTTGTCAGAAGGGTTCTCTTCACATGCAAGTGAGGAAGTAAATCAACTTCCACCTCTACAACAATTACAGGGCAATGGTCTAGAGCTTCTGATGCAGGATTACCAAGAGGAGGATCAAGATGTACCTGCACTTCCAGTTATTCAGGCTCCTGTAGATGTGGCTATTCCACAGGATGATATGATACCTGCAGTTGTTGTGGTTGAGCCACAGGTTCAGCCAGTTTTGGAGAAAGTTAATCAAATTTCTAAGCTAGTGATTGGTCACAGTTCTGATGTGCATGAGGATATGACTCTGGACTCTAACAGAGTTTTATCTGTTGTTAAGGAGGCAGCAGGTCAAGACAAGGAGCTCTTTCAGACTGACTCTGCAAATCTTTTGGCAAATACTGGGGTGGCTACAACTAACAACAAAGGTAATTGGATTGACCAAATTGAGGAACACTTTGAGTTTGCACCTTCTTTACTTGGTTTGAAATCTATCTAGTTAAAGGCTGTAGCTAATAAAGATACTACTCTGTCAGAAGGATTTGTGATTTGGAAGGAGAATTTTGCACAAAAACTCTGTTAAAGTCCAGTAAGTTGGTTCAACTTTATTGTGCACCTTCTAATGACACCAGACAAGTTTAAATGGACTATTAATATGCTCAAATCTCCTTTATGGGAATTACTTGCTGAAGTAGAAGGCACTGAGGATTCTTATCTTTTTCACATTCCTGACAAATGTCTAGCTACTAAGGCTCCTATTTGCCAACAGATCATGGTTGAGCCACATCAACAAGACACAAACAAGGAAAATGCTGGAGATTCTTCCAACCAGCAGGACTTGGACTCTTTGGCCCTTCTTCAACCTTTTGGGGCTGAAAACTCCAAAAAACGAAGGGGAGGAAAGACACCTCTTGTAGAAACAGAGGTAAGGAGGAGTGAAAGAATTAAAAAAGATAATGCTGGTTTTAAAAGAGGTTCTTGCTCTAATAATAAGTGTCTGCCATGTAATGCTGCCCCCCCCCCCCCCAATTGCTCAGAAATCAGTGGTTAAAAATCTCACAACCTCATTTTGCAAGGTGGCTGATCAGGATTTGGAGGGAAAGATCTCTAAGAAGCCCAAGAGGAAGGTGGGAGAGGACTTGGCTGGGATGCTCCCATCCAATGAGGACAGGCAGGACTCCCGAAGTGTTTAGATGATCAAATTCTGTGATTTTGTAGTGGGGAGAGAGGGATTTAAAGTCTTGGCATGTATCCCTGTTCCTTTTGGTTGTACTTGCAACTTATGGGCCCTATGGACTAGCTGTATTAGTTCATGTTCCTCTGTCAATGCACTTTGCTACTATAATGCCTTTTGGGAAATTATCTCTATTGCTATCTTGTGGATGATGTGGTTGCTGTATCTGCTGATTGTTCTTGCTCTGCTGCCCTATTTGTTATTCATTCCTTGGTACTGGCCAAGTGGTGGTGCTTGGTCTCTGGTTTCCCTTGTAAATTGTGTCCATGAATAATCAAAATGGAAGCTGAATATTTTGAACTGGAACATCAGAGGGATTAACTCTCCTGACAAGTGGCTTGCTATAGGGAAAAAATTGAGGAAAGTGCCTGTGCCATCCTTTGTCTTCAAGAAAATAAGAGGGAACATTTTGATGTTGCTTACATCAGGAACATTTGTCCTAACAGGCTCAATAAATTTTCTTTTGTACCTTCCATTGGTGCATTTGGAGGACTTTTAATCACCTAGAATGGTTCCCTCTTTGAGGGAGAGGTCATATTCCAAAATAGATTCTCTTTCTCAATCAGTTTCACTAGTCTTTTGTCCAATCAATCATGGGTTCTCACCAACATCTATGGGCCTTGTGAACAAGCAGACAAAATTGAATTTATCAATTGGTGTTCAAACATACATATGCCACTGGACACTAGTTGGATTCTAGTTGGAGATTTCTGGTGGGGATGTGAATGAAATGCTCCTCTTTAATGAAGCCATCAGTAATCTTAGATTAATTGAGCTTCCACTTCATGGCAGAAAATACAGCTGGAGTAATATGCAACAGAGCCCTTTGTTGGAACAACTGGACTAGTTCTTTACCTCTGCTTCATGGATGACTGATTTTCCTGATACAATTGCAATGCCTCTTTCTAGGCCTATTTCAGATCATCTTCCATGTGTCATCAAAATTGGAACTGCTATTCCAAAGGCCAAGGTTTTTAGATTTGAAAATTACTAGTTAAAGCACTCTAACTTTAAAGAGGTAGTATCTGCAGCCTGGAGTATACCTGTGGGTAATCTTGATGCAACAAAAAGCTTGAACGCCAAGTTCAAAAACCTGAGAAGGGCTCTCAAACTTTGGGCCAAAAACCTGTCTTGCCTTAAATCCAAAATTGCAGCAATTAATGAGGTTATCTTCTTGTTTGATTTGTTTGAGGAATTCAGAGACCTATGTGATTTTGAATGGAACTGCAGGGTGATTCTAAAAGAGCATTTGCTCATTTTACTCAAAAACCAAAAGATCTATTGGAAGTAGAGAGAAAAGATCAAGGGTGTTAAATTTGGGGATGAAAACACAAAATTCTTTCATACAAAGGCATCTATAAACTACAGGCATAATCATATTGCAATGTTGAAAAATGAGGATCAAGTGAAAATAACAGACCATGCAGGAAAAGCAGCTCTTCTGTGGAATGCATTCAGGAACAGATTAGGACAATCTCAGCAAACCACAATGCACTTTGATTTGTCTTCACTGCTGCAGCATCAAGCTAGTCCTTCAGACTTTGAGCAACCAGAAATTCCTTTTACTGAGGAAGAAATCAATGAGGTTGTCAAACACTTGCCATCAAACAAGTCTCCTGGTCCTGATGGTTTTAACAATGATTTCTTTAAGAGTTGTTGGGACATCATAAAGATTGATGTCACTAGACTGATACATGAGTTCTATGCTGGACAAATTTCACTAGAGAGTATCAACACCTCTTTCATCACTTTAGTTCCCAAGGGGCCCACTCCAACTACTGCAAATGATTTCAGGCCTATTTCTTTGCTAAACTGCTGTCTCAAGTTCATCACCAAATTGCTAGCAAACATGTTGCAAAAAGTGATCCTCAAAATGGTTCATATTAATCAGTATGGTTTCCTAAAGGAAAGAGCTATCCATGACTGTCTTGGCTGGTCCTATGAGTACTTGCATCAATGCCACAAGTCCAAGGAGGAAATTGTTGTGCTGAAATTAGACTTTGAAAAGGCATTTGACCTCATTGAACACTCTACAATCATTGATATCCGAAAAGCAAAGGGATTTGGAAAAGATGAATTGGATGGATTAGAATGTTATTTGCATCAACTTCATCACAAGTGCTTCTTAATGGCATTCCTGGGAAGAAGTTCTACTGTCTCAGAGGAGTAAGGCAAGGGGACCCCCTCTATCCCCTCCGTTTTGTGCTTGTTGCTGACCTCCTACAGTCAATCATGAATAGAGCTATGACCCTGGGTCTTCTTACACCTCCTTTGCAAGTACAGTCATGTCCAGATTTTCCCATAGTACAGTATGCAGATGATACTTTGATTCTCATGCAAGCTGATGCCCCACACCTACATTGTCTTCAAGCTCTACTACACACCTTTGCATATGCTACTAGTTTAAAGGTCAACTACAACAAATCAAACCTCATACCAATCAATGTGAGTGATGAAAAAAATGGAAATTTTAACTGGTAGTTTGAACTACAAAAAGGGATCATTCCCTTTCACCTACCCGGGCATGCCTCTAGGGACCTTAATGTTGGGGATCGCAGCAGAAATTCAAAATTTTCTACGCATCACCAAGATCAATCTATGGAGTAATCTAGCAACGAGGGAAGGAGAGTGCATCTACATACCCTTGTAGATCGCTAAGCGGAAGCGTTCAAGTGAACGGGGTTGATGGAGTCGTACTCGTCGTGATCCAAATCACCGATGATCCTAGTGCCGAATGGACGGCACCTCCGCGTTCAACACACGTACAGCCCAGTGACGTCTCCTACGCCTTGGTCCAGCAAGGAGAGAAGGAGAGGTTGGGGAAGACTCCATCCAGCAGCAGCACGACGGCATGGTGGTGGTGGAGGAGCGCGGGACTCCAGCAGGGCTTCGCCAAGCACTACGAGAGACGAGGAGGGAGAGGGGTAGGGCTGCGCCAACAGGGAGATTGAATCGCGTGTTGGGCTGCCCCTTTGCCTCCACTATATATAGGGGGAGAGGGAGGGCTGCGCCCCCACCTAGGGTTCCCACCCCAAGGGGTGCGGCAGCCCTAGATCCCATCTAGGGTGGCGGCCACAAGGGAGAGAGGGGGAGGCGCACCTAGGGTGGGCCTTAGGGCCCATCTGCCCTAGGGTTTGCCCCCTTCCCCTCTTGGAGGCGCCTTGGGCCTTGGTGGGAGGCGCCTTGGGCCTTGGTGGGAGGCGCCCCAGCCCACCTAGGGGCTGGTCCCTTCCCACTATTGGCCCATGTAGGCCTCCGGGGCTAGTGGCCCCACCTGGTGGACCCCCGGACCCCTCTCGTGGTCCTGGTACACTACCGGTGATGCCAGGAACACTTCCGGTGGCCAAAACCATACTTCTTATATATCAATCTTTACATCCGAACCATTCCGGAACTCCTCGTGACGTCCGGGATCTCATACGGGACTCCGAACAACATTCAGTAACTGCGTATATACTTTCCCTATAACCCTAGCGTCATCGAACCTTAAGTGTGTAGACCCTACGGGTTCGGGAACCATGCAGACATGACCGAGACACCTCTCCGGCCAATAACCAACAGCGGGATCTGGATACCCATGTTGGCTCCCACATGTTCCACGATGATCTCATCGGATGAACCACGATGTCGAGGATTCAATCAATCCCGTATTCAATTCCCTTTGTCTAGCGGTATTGTACTTGCCCGAGATTCGATCGTCGGTATCTGATACCTTGCTCAATCTCGTTACCGGCAAGTCTCTTTACTCGTTCCATAACACATCATCCCGTGATCAACTCCTTGGTCACATTGCACATATGATGATGTCCTACCGAGCGGGCCCAGAGATACCTCTCCGTCACACGGAGTGACAAATCCCAGTCCCGATTCGTGCCAACCCAACAGACACTTTCGGAGATACCTGTAGTGTACCTTTATAGCCACCCAGTTACGTTGTGACGTTTGGCACACCCAAAGCATTCCTACGGTATCTGGTAGTTGCACAATCTCATGGTCTAAGGAAATGATACTTGACATTAGAATAGCTTTAGCATACGAACTACACGATCTTTGTGCTAGGCTTAGGATTGGGTCTTGTCCATCACATCATTCTCCTAATGATGTGATCCCGTTATCAATGACATCCAATGTCCATGGTCAGGAAACCGTAACCATCTATTGATCAACGAGCTAGTCAACTAGAGGCTTACTAGGGACATGGTGTTGTTTATGTATCCACACATGTACCTGAGTTTCCTATCAATACAATTCTAGCATGGATAATAAAGGATTATCATGAACAAGGAAATATGATAATAACTAATTTATTATTGCCTCTAGGGCATATTTCCAACAGTCTCCCTGTCGGTGTCAAAACCGGCCGAACTCGGGTAGGGGGTCCCGAACTGTGCGTCTAGGCGGATGGTAACAGGAGACAAGAGACACAATGTTTTACCCAGGTTCGGGCCCTCTTGATGGAGGTAAAACCCTACGTCCTGCTCGATTAATATTGATGATATGGGTAGTACAAGAGTAGATCTACTGCGAGATCAAGGAGGCTAAACCCTAGAAGCTAGCCCATGGTATGATTGTTGTATATATTGTATCTCTATCGACTTGCCTGGCCTCGGTTTATATAATGCACCGGAGGCCTAGGATAACAAGAGTCCTAGCCGAATACGCCGGTGGGGAGAAGTCCTTGTCTTGATCGCCAAGTCTTGTGGAATCTTCCTTGTATGCGGTAGCCGTCCGAACTGGCCCATGAGTATACGGCCACGGGGGTCCTCGGCCCAATCTAATAGATCGGGAGACGACGTGGTGAGTACCCCCTAGTCCAGGACACCGTCAGTAGCCCCCTGAACCGGTCTTCAAGTTAGGGACGCTCCTCGATTCTTCCGAACTGTTCTTCATCTTCGGTTGCCGGTCTTGAAAACTGGTTCAACAAATCTTCTTTATCTTCGATCTTGAGGATCGCCGAAATGCATTTGACGAGTTTACATGTCGGGTATCCGAGGAGCCCCTTTAAGTTTCCGGCCTTTATCAATGCCTTGTTTATTTTTATGCCACACCTCGGATTTGAAGTTGTTCCCGGGAGGCAGGGTCCTCTTGTGTCCGAGCTCCAACGCTAGACTGCATTCGAGGTATCTTTTGCAGCCGAGCACCAACGCCGGACCGCTTCCCATCTCTAGCGCCGGAATGTATCTGAGCTCCAATGCCGGACTATGTATCCGAGCTCCAATGCTGGACTGTATATCCGAGCTCCAACGCCGAAATATATCCGAGCTCCAACGCCGGACTGTGTCCAGGCTCCAATGCCGGACTATATCCGAGGTGTCATATCACCTTGGTTCAAAAAAGTTGAAGGAGTTTAGCCGAGCTTAATGCCAGAAATGCCCTCTATGGAGCCAGCCACTAGCGCCCGAGCTTTATGCCGGACTGCTTCCGAGGTGGTGCACCACCCCGACTATGGGCTGATTTTTTGTCAATATTTTTTATTGGTGCAATTTATTCTCTACCGAGATATATAGCCAGTAGCCCTCAAGGTGTGTATCGGTCTAAAACCCGAGATGCACATGAAGGATGACATAAGACCGCTGATCCCAGTAGCCGCTGAGACTCAGGTTGATTTGCAAAATCGGCCTGAGGATCAAGTCCTAGCTCGGAAGAATACTTCGGGACACAAAAGCGGCGTGCTCAGTCCTCAAGACTCAGGTTGGGTGCGGCCGACCAACCTGAGGATCAAAATCTCCTCGGAAACTATATTGCACATAAAATTTTCTACATTGGACAAGCAATGCAGTAGCCACCGAGACACTGGTCGGGTGGCAACACCAGATCAGGGGATCGATGTGCCCCTTTAATATTTGTAAATAATAAGCCCGAAGCCCAGTAGCCCCCGAGCCTTAATGCGGGCACGGGTGGCCGAATTAAGGATCAATATCCATAGTAAAATCACAAATTATGTGTAATGACTCTATGTATCCAAGTACTTTACGTCATTAATGCTCGGATCCGCATTGTACAAAACTTTGTTGACCGACCATCGGCTTCCACCTCCTTGGCCAGTAGCCCAGGAGTGTTTGTCCTACTTTATAAAGCCTTTATGAGGGCAAAGATTTACGACAAACAAGGCAATCTGGCCACACGGTTTTATAAACAAAGGTACGCAGAGAGATATATTATATTACTGTTTAACAGAAGAAATGTATTCCCAAGAAAATAGTCCCACTATCGGTTCCTTTCTTTGGGTTGTCATGCTAAGCATGATCATGAAACCTCAGCTCGAATGTAAGAGCAAAATATCGAGGATTTAGTTTGGGAGGCCAGTTAATAGCCCCCGGTAGTGTTTGGCGACAGTCGAGGTCAAGCCATAAACACTTCGGCCAATGTTATGAATGGCCCGTCATAGTCATCGGATCGCTGACCAGTTTATGCTTATTGTGACAGTCAGTTTTTGGCTTTCTCCACTAAGGTGCTTAACCATGTGAGCTGGAAGCACAATCGCAGTGGTTCTCCCTTTGCACGCCTATCCGAACAAAACGGAACGTAGGAAGCAAGTGCAGGAGCCGGGCAACCCAACTATTGACCGAAGACACAATTCGAAACCGATGCATATATAGCAATATCTGAGAATGTTTTTGCCGAATCCCTAAAGGTGTCCGGCGTTGCACTGCGAGACTAATGCTGGAAAAGCACAAATAGTTTAAAAGTGCCAAAAAGCTTGGAAAACCAAGAAACATCAGTAAAAACATGACGTCCGAACAAGATCAAGTGTTCGGTGCCAATCCGAAAATTGGTCTTAGAAAAAAGAAGTGCTTCTGTCGTCCTTTAACATGACACATCCTATCTCAAGACTTCGAGCGGGTCAGCCTATGGCTTCAACCTCCTATCCCGAGGGCGGAGGACTTCTCACTAGGCCAGTTTAGCAAACTAAACTCTAGCGGCTTTGAGAGAGAAATTAGGCTCCCCGGCTAGTGACCACACACTCGCGTCAAAAAAAGGAGTGATAAATAACAATAATAGATCTTTGCAACGACTGAGAAGAAGAACACTTATTATAAAACGGCTCAAATAAACTTAAGAGCCTCCAAGTGACTTGGGTAGAAGAATGATTGCATGTACCGAAGTACTTATATCATATCTATGTTCAACCGAACTTTAAACGCGTCTTAACCGACCGTCGGCTTCTCCCTCTTCGGTTAAGGACCGAAAAGTGTTATGTACTCCATCGGTCGAGAATATCGACGGTGTTTCCAATAACCAGGCAATCAGGCCATAAGGCTGTCACAGACAAAGCGCGCTCAGGGAACTTATGCTATATTACTGCGAAGAGTAAGAAGCATCTTCGAAGAAAATAGTACCCCCACCGATACCTTTCTTCGGTGCTCATTGTTATTATGAGACTTGTGCAATAGATTTTTTGTACTCATGAGTTCCATTGTGTGCCGACCATCATTGAATAACTATAAGAGCGCTAGCTTTCGGCTTCACCCATTCTGAGGTCCGGCTCGGGTGACGCGATTGTGACAATCGCAGAGGTGCTCCCTTTACTCCCTAGCCGAACAATCGGGAACGTAGGGGTAAACACAGGAGCGAGGCAACCCAGCTTGCAAATCGCTTAAGTCAATGTGGTGCATATTGTGGCGTAATACACGAACAAGGAACGAAGCCGTACAAGTATAATCATATGCAACAGGAAAAGCTTCATAAAGGAAGCCCCCAAGTAAACGGGGTATTTGTCACAAACAAAGTTTGGACAAGGAAATTTTTTAGAAGCAACTTTTTTCCAAAAAAGTATAATGCTTGGTCGAACCGAACGCAAGTTAGAAATTAAAGCTTTGAGCATGAAAGCGACTTAGCTGGTTAATGTGTTCGGTATTGATGACGCGGTCCGAGCTTGATGCGGGGCAAGGTTCCATCCCTCAAGCCGGTCCCGAGGTGGCAAAGCGGAGAGCTTGACACGCCGAAGTGGTGACATAGCACGATCAATGCAGACCGGAAGAGTGACGCCGAAGTCCCCGGATCATTTTCCTGTGCACAAAAAATAGTGCAAACCAGAGATAATAGTAATAATGATAATTAAAAAAAATCGTTGCATAATAAATAATTTATGCAAAGTGAGTAATAAAAGAAATATGGCCTGGCGCCGAAGTCAAGTCGATGCAGGGCGTCGGCGTGATGCGGTAAAGGCGTGGCAAAGCCTGAATTCGCAGGTCGGTCCGAGCTCCGAGTGCGGCGTTCGCCGGACTATGTACGGAAACTGACCGAACCACCATGCGACTCTCGTTAATGCAGCCACCATTTGATAGACCTATGTACATATGACGGACAAACCAGAGTAATAATTCCTTGGGAAAAATGAACCCAAACAAGCAAAAAATACTGGGATTAATAGCACCTGGTTTATTTGTTGTAGCAATCCGAAGGAAGGTGGTTTCTAAAATTGGGACCCGCTCGGCACACCCATTGCCTGATGGGCGATAAAACGACGGCATGGCAATGCTGGTAAAGGTTGGCTCGCCGAGGCAAAGCCCTCGGCCCAGCTAACGTGACGGAGTTGGTCGGCTAGTGACGCCGAAGTGTCCGGAGTAGGTTGATGAAGAGATGGCGAAGCCCCCGGTCCAGCCGAGATGTCGAAGCCTCGATGTCAGCCGATGAGTCGAAGTAGGTCGGCGTGATGGACACCAGCTTGAAGAAGCAATAGTGCGGCCCTGTCGATGCAGGTCGTGACGTGGTCGATGCCGGCTTGATGAAGCGACCGTGTGGTGATGCCGGTATGCCCGCTCCATGTAATCCGTGGGGCGGCGATGTTGGTGATGATTTATCCTTCACGATGCCGGGCTCTTGTTCGGCTTGCCGAGATGATGATCCGAAGAAGTTGAGCTCGGCTCAACAAAGTGACGCCGTGTCTAGCGCGGGTCGGCAGCCGTGGAGTAATATTGCCGGACTGGTTTGACATCAGCATGATGTTGAAGATCATGTTCAAAAGATCTTACAGTTAGTGGGATGTGTTCGGGAACAAAACACAATACCCCATACAAAACTTCCTTCAAAAGGGATGTCCGAAATCCTGTTCATAAAAAAGATGAACTCGGGTCGGATTCGTTTTCGCGCAGAAAACAGATCCGAAAAGTGATGCACTAATCGGAAGGTTCCTGGAGTTTGGACGGTCGGATCGAGCCAAAATTTTGAGAGGTGGTAGATATAGGAATTCCGCAGCCGTCAAACGGTTGGATCTTCCAAAGGACGTCCGAGCTAGAAGCTGGACACCACACCCTAAACTCATCCAAATTCCCGTCCAGATTTGACAGGGCTCCGGTATATCGTGGATTGCCAGAGATTCCTCCATCGGAACTCGACGAAATTTTCCAGGGTTGTTGTAGACTCAATTCCACACAATTCCACCAAAGCGATCGTCAAAGCGATACTCGAGGAGGTGGTGGTGGCAGATACGAGTTCGCTGTCCAGAAAAACAGCACGGTCGCTTGAGGGCAATATTGACGTTGAGGCCCCGAGCTCCATAGATGATTCCTCCGTGATCTTGATAGAGATCGGAGTTGATGTTTGATGAAGGCCCTCGTCCGGACATGGTGATCTAAACACGGGGCGCAATTCTTGGTCGAACCAAGGTGACCAGTCGAACTGGTGACGAAGATGCCGAAGTCGCAGTTGATCTGCAGGCGAGCCATCGATCCTTTTGTCGATCACACAGCGGAACTCTCAATGAAAGCACCAATGTCGGTGTCAAAACCGGCGGATCTCGGGTAGGGGGTCCCGAACTGTGCGTCTAGGCGGATGGTAACAGGAGACAAGAGACACAATGTTTTACCCAGGTTCGGGCCCTCTTGATGGAGGTAAAACCCTACGTCCTGCTCGATTAATATTGATGATATGGGTAGTACAAGAGTAGATCTACCACGAGATCAAGGAGGCTAAACCCTAGAAGCTAGCCTATGGTATGATTGTTGTATATACTGTATCTCTATCGACTAGCCTGGCCTCGGTTTATATAATGCACCGAAGGCCTAGGATAACAAGAGTCCTAGCCGAATACGCCGGTGGGGAGAAGTCCTTGTCTTGATCGCCAAGTCTTGTGGAATCTTCCTTGTATGCGGTAGCCGTCTGAACTGGCCCATGAGTATACGGCCACGGGGGTCCTCGGCCCAATCTAATAGATCGGGAGACGATGTGGTGAGTATCCCCTAGTCCAGGACACCGTCACTCCCACTTGCACTAGAGTCAATAATCCAGTTCACATCGCTATGTGATTAACACTCAAGGTCACATCCCCATGTGACTAACACCCAGAGAGTTCTGGGTTTGATCATGTTATGCTTGTGAGAGAGGTTTTAGTCAACGGGTCTGCAACATTCAGATCCGTATGTACTTTGCAAATCTCTATGTCATCTTGTAGATGCAGCTACTACGCTATATTTGGAGCCATTTCAAATAACTGTTCTACTTGGAGCTATTCTAAATTGTTGCTCCATTATACGTATCCGTATCTCTACTCAGAGCTATCCGGATAGGTGTTAAGCTTGCATCGACGTAACTCTTTACATCGAACTCTTTATCACCTCCATAACCGAGAAACATTTCCTTATTTCTCTAAGGATAATTTTGACCACTATCTGGTGCTCCAGTCCTAGATCACCTTTGTACCCTCTTTCCAGACACGTGGCAAGGCACACATCAGGTGCGGTACTCAGCATGGCATATCGTATAGAGCCTATGACAAGAGCATAGGGGACGACCTTCGTCCTTCCTCTTTTTTCTGCCGTGGTCAAGCTTTGAGTCTTACTCAACTTCACACCTTACAACTCAGGTAAGAACCCCTTCTTTGACTGATCTATTTTGAACTCCTTCAAAAACATGTCAAGGTGTGCGTTCTTTGAAAGTATCATCAGGCGTCTTGATCTATCTCTATAGATCTTGATGCCCAGTATTCAAGTAGCTTAATCCAGGTTTTCCATTAAAAAACACTTTTCAAATAACCCTATATGCTTTCCAGAAATTCTACATCATTTCTGATCAACAATATGTCAACAACATATACTCATCAGAAATTCTATAGTGCTCCCACTCACTTCTTTGGAAATACAAGTTTCTCATAAACTTTGTATAAACCCAAAATCTTTGATCATCTCATCAAAGCGTACATTCCAACTTCGAGATGCTTACTCCAGTCCTTAGAAGGATTGTTGGAGCTTTGCATACTTGTTAGCATCTTTCAGGATTGACAAAACCTTCCGGTTGTATCACATACAACCTTTCCTCAAGAAAATCGTCGAGGAAACAATGGTTTTTGACATCCTATCTGCAAGATTTCATAAATAATGCAGTAATCGCTAATATAATTCCAACAAACTCTTAGCATCGCTACGAGTGACAAAGTCTCATCGTAGTCAACTCCTTGAACTTGTCGGAAAACATCTTAACGACAAGTCAAGCTTTCTTAATGGTGATACTTACCATCATTGTCCGTCTTCCTTTTAAAATCCATATGTAACTAACAGCCTTACGACCATCAAGTAGTTCTTCCAAAGTCCACACTTTTTTTCATATATGGAGCTTCTCTCGAATTTTATGGCCTCGAGCCATTTTGGAATCCAGGCCCACCATCGCTTCTCCATAGCTCATAGATTCATTGTTGTCTAGCAACATGACTTCCAAGACAGGATTACGTACCACTCTGAAGTAGTACGCATCCTTGTCATCCTACGAGGTTTGATAGTGACTTGATCCGAAGTTTCATGATCACTATCATAAGCTTCCACTTCAATTGGTGTAGTTGCCACAGGAACAACTCCCTGTGCCCTGCTACACACTAGTTGAAGTGACGGTTCAATAACCTCATCAAGTCTCCACCATCCTCCCACTCAATTCTTTCGAGAGAAACTTTTCCTCGAGAAAGGACCCGATTCTAGAAACAATCCTTTAGTGCTTTAGGATCTGAGACAGGAGGTATACCCAACTGTTTTGGGTGTCTTATGAAGATGCATTTATCCGCTTTGGGTTCGAGCTTATCAGCCTGAAACTTTTTCACATAAGCGTCACAGCCCCAAACCTTTTAACAAATGACAGCTTAGGTTTCTCTAAACCATACGGTGTCATCTCATCGAAATTACGTGGTGCCCTATTTAAAGTGAATGTGGTGGTCTCTAATGCCTAACCCATAAACTATCGTGGTAATTCGATAAGAGACATCATGGTATGCATCATATCCAATAGGGTGCAGTTATGATGTTCGGACACACCATCATACTATGGTGTTTCAGGCTGTATTAGTTGTGAAACAATTTCCACAATGTCTTAATTCTGTGCCAAACTCGTAATTCAGATATTCATCTCTATGATCATATCATAGATATTTTATCCTCTTGTCACGACGATCTTTCAACTTCACCCTGAAATTACTTGAACCTTTCAATAATTCAGACTCGTGATTCATCAAGTAAATATACTCAACATCTACTCAAATCATCTATGAAGTAAGAACATAACGATATCCACTACACACCCCAGCACTCATTGGACTGCACACATCAAAATGTATTAATTCCAACAAGTTGCTTTCTAGTTCCATTTTACTGAAAAACGAGGCTTTGAGTCATCTTGCCCATGTGGTATGATTTGCATGTCTCAAGTGATTCAAAATCAAGTGAGTCCAAATGGTCCATTTGCATGGAGCTTCTTCATGCGTTTTATACCGATATGACTTACGTGGCAGTGCCACAAGTAGGTGGTACTATCTTATATCTTTTGGCATGAACATGTGTATCACTACGATCGAGATTCAATAAACCATTCATTTTAGGTGCAAGACCATTGAAGGTATTATTCAAATAAACAGAGTAACCATTATTCTCCTTAAATGAATAACCATATTGCGATAGACATAATCCAATCATGTCTATGCTCAACGCAAACACCAATCTCGATGGTAGAGGGAGCGTGCGATGCTTGATCACATCAAGCTTGGGAAAAAACTTCCAACACATATCACCAGCTCACCTTTAGCTAGTCTCTGTTTACTCCGCAGCCTTTTATTTCGAGTTACTAACACTTGGCAACCGAACCGGTATCTAATACCATGGTGCTACTAGGAGTACTAGTAAAGTACACAATGTATATCCAATATACTTCTATTGACCTTGCCAGCCTTCTCATCTACCAAGTATCTAGGGTAATTCTGCTCCAGTGACTGTTCCCCTTATTACAGAAGCACTTAGTCTCGGGTTTGGGTTTAACCTTGGGTTTCTTCACTAGAGCAGCAGCTGATTTGCCGTTTCATGAAGTATCCCTTCTTGCCCTTGCCCTTCTTGAAACTAGTGGTTTCACCAACCATCAATAATTGATGCTCCTTCTTGATTTCTACTTTTGTGGTGTCAAACATCGCGAATATCTCAAGGATCATCATATATGTCCCTGATATATTATAGTTCATCACGAAGCTCTAGCAGCTTGGTGGTAATGACTTCGGAGAAACATCACTATCTCATCTAGAAGATCAACTCCCACTCAATTCAAATGATTGTTGTACTCAGACAATCTGAGCACAAGCTCAACAATTTAGCTTTTCTCCCTTAGTTTGCAGGCTAAGAAAATCATCGGAGGTCTTATACCTCTTGACGTGGGCAAGAGCCTGAAATCCCAATTTGAGCCCTCGAAACATCTCATATGTTTCGCGATGTTTCAAAAACGTCTGCGATGCCTCAACTCTAAACCGTTTAACTGAACTATCACGTAGTTATCAAAACGTGTATGTTAGATGTTCGCAACATCCACAGACAACGTTCGAGGTTCAGCACACTGAGCGGTGCATTAAGGACATAAGCCTTCTATGAAGCAATGAGGACAATCCTTAGTTTACGGACCTAGTCCGCATAATTGCTACTATCAACTTTCAACTAAATTTTCTCTAGGAACATATCTAAACAGTAGAACTGAAGCGCGAGCTACGACATAATTTGCGAAGACCTTTTGACTATGTTCAGGATAATTATGTTCATCTTATGAACTCCCACTCAGATAGACATCCCTCTAGTCATCTAAGTGATTACATGATCCGAGTCAACTAGGTCGTGTCCGATCATCACGTGAGACGGACTAGTCATCATCGGTGAACATCTTCATGTTGATCGTATCTACCATACGACTCATGCTCCATCTTTCGGTCTCTTGTGTTCCGAGGCCATGTCTGTACATGCTAGGCTCGTCAAGTCAACCTAAGTGTTTCGCGTGTGTAAATCTGTCTTACACCCGTTGTATGTGAACGTTAGAATCTATCACACCCGATCATCACGTGGTGCTTCGAAACGACGAACCTTCGCAATGGTGCACAGTTAGGGGGAACACTTTCTTGAAATTATTGCGAGGGATCATCTTATTTAAGCTACCGTCGTTCTAAGCAAATAAGATGTAAAAACATGATAAACATCACATTCAATCAAATAGTGACATGATATGGCCATCATCACTTTGCTCCTTTTGATCTCCATCTTCGGGGCTCCATGATCATCCTCGTCACCGGCATGACACCATGATCTCTATCATCATGATCTCCATCATCGTGTCTTCATGAAGTTGTCTCTCCAACTATTACTTCTACTACTACAGCTAATGGTTAGCAATAAAGTAAAGTAATTACATGACGTTTATGTTGACACGCAGGTCATAAATAAATTAAGACAACTCCTATGTCTCCTGCCGGTTGTCATACTCATCGACATGCAAGTCGTGATTCCTATTACAAGAACATGATCATCTCATACATCACATATATCATTCTTCACATCCTTTGGCCATATCACATCACAAAACACTTGCTGCAAAAACAAGTTAGACGTCCTCTAATTGTTGTTGCAAGTTTTTATGTGGCTGCTATAGGTTGCTAGCAAGAACGTTTCTTACCTATGCCAAAACCACAACATGAATTGCCAGTTTCTATTTACCCTTCATAAGGACCCTGTTCATCGAATCCGATCCGACTAAAGTGGGAGAGACAGCCACCCGCCAGCCACCTTATGCAACTAGTGCATGTCAATCGGTGGAACCGGTCTCACGTAAGCGTACCTGTAAGGTTGGTCCGGGCCGCTTCATCCCACAATGCCGCCGAATCAAGATAAGATACTAGTAGCGGCAAGTAATATTGACAAAATCGACGCCCACAACTACTTTGTGTTCTAGTCGTGCATAGAAACTACGCATAGACCTAGCTCATGATGCCACTGTTGGGGATCGTAGCAGAAATTCAAAATTTTCTACGCATCACCAAGATCAATCTATGGAGTAATCTAGCAACGAGGGAAGGAGAGTGCATCTACATACCCTTGTAGATCGCTAAGAGGAAGCGTTCAAGTGAACGGGGTTGATGGAGTCGTACTCATCATGATCCAAATCACCGATGATCCTAGTGCCGAACGGACGGCACCTCCGCGTTCAACACACGTACAGCCCGGTGACGACTCCTACGCCTTGATCCAGCAAGGGGAGAAGCAGAGGTTGGGGAAGACTCCATCCAGCAGTAGCACGACGGCGTGGTGGTGGTGGAGGAGCGCGGGACTCCGGCAGGGCTTCGCCAAGCACTACGAGAGACGAGGAGGGAGAGGGGTAGGGCTGCGCCAACAGGGAGATTGAATCGCGTGTTGGGCTACCCCTTTGCCTCCACTATATATAGGGGGAGAGGGAGGGCTGCGCCCCCACCTAGGGTTCCCACCCCAAGGGGTGCCGCAGCCCTAGATCCCATCTAGGGTGGCGGCCACAAGGGGGAGAGGGGGAGGCGCACCTAGGGTGGGCCTTAGGGCCCATCTGCCCTAGGGTTTGCCCCCTTCCCCTCTTGGAGGCGCCTTGGGCCTTGGTGGGAGGCGCCACAGCCCACCTAGGGGCTGGTCCCTTCCCACTATTGGCCCATGTAGGCCTCCGGGGCTGGTGGCCCCACTTGGTGGACCCCCGGACCCCTCCGGTGGTCCCGGTACACTACCGGTGATGCCCGGAACACTTCCGGCGGCCAAAACCATACTTCCTATATATCAATCTTTACATCCGGATCATTTCGGAACTCCTTGTGACGTCCGGGATCTCTTCCGGGACTCCGAACAACATTCGGTAACCGCGTACATACTTTCCCTATAACCCTAGCGTCATCGAACCTTAAGTGTGTAGACCCTACGGGTTCGGGAACCATGCAGACATGGCCGAGACACCTCTCCGGCCAATAACCAACAGCGGGATCTGGATACCCATGTTGGCTCCCACATGTTCCATGATGATCTCATCGGATGAACCACGATGTCGAGGATTCAATCAATCCCGTATTCAATTCCCTTTGTCTAGCGGTATTGTACTTGCCCGAGATTCGATCGTCGGTATCTGATACCTTGCTCAATCTCGTTACCGGCAAGTCTCTTTACTCGTTCCATAACACATCATCCCGTGATCAACTCCTTGGTCACATTGCACATATGATGATGTCCTACCGAGCGGGCCCAGAGATACCTCTCCGTCACACGGAGTGACAAATCCCAGTCCCGATTCGTGCCAACCCAACAGACACTTTCGGAGATACCTGTAGTGTACCTTTATAGCCACCCAGTTACGTTGTGACGTTTGGCACACCCAAAGCATTCCTACGGTATCTGGTAGTTGCACAATCTCATGGTCTAAGGAAATGATACTTGACATTAGAATAGCTTTAGCATACGAACTACACGATCTTTGTGCTAGGCTTAGGATTGGGTCTTGTCCATCACATCATTCTCCTAATGATGTGATCCCGTTATCAACGACATCCAATGTCCATGGTCAGGAAACCGTAACCATCTATTGATCAACGAGCTAGTCAACTAGAGGCTTACTAGGGACATGGTGTTGTCTATGTATCCACACATGTATCTGAGTTTCCTATCAATACAATTCTAGCATGGATAATAAACGATTATCATGAACAAGGAAATATGATAATAACTAATTTATTATTGCCTCTAGGGCATATTTCCAACACTTAAAGCCAACAGTGGAACAATGTTTGCCTTTAGTGAGCAGAATTGCCAAAAAATTAGTGGGCCTATCTTCTTTTATGACTCTTGCCGACAGGTTGCTTCTGGTCAAATCAGTGCTAAATTCTCTTATTATATATTTCATGGGCTGCCTTGATGTACCTATAACCATCAATACCCAGGTCAACAAATACTTGAGACATTGTCTTTGGAGGGGACCAGATTTGAAGGACCACAGACCTTCTATGGTAGCATGGTTCACTGTTTGTAGACCAAAAAATCAGGGTGGCCTTGGAGTGATGAACATCTTTGTGCAAGATCATGCTCTTATGCTCAAAAACCTTCACAAATTTTACAATAGGTAAAATATCCCTTGGGTCAACCTCATTTAGGAGGCTTACTATGACAATGGCACCATGCCAGGGCAAAAATGGGAAGGATCTTTCTGGTGGAAGTGTAATTTGAGGCTCATTGATAGCTATAAATCCATGGCAAGATGCACAATTGGTGATGGTAAATCTGCTCTGTTTGGTCTGACCTCTGGCACTCTGCTTGTCTGAATCAACTTTTTCCTCATCTTTACTCCTTTGTAAAAGATCAGAACCTTTCAGTGCAAAGGGTACTTATGTTTGAATACTTGGAAGACTTATTTCACCTGCCACTTACTGAGGAAGCTTTCATGGAATTTGAGCTGATGGAGGAGCTTTGTGACACTTTAGAAGGATCTGCATTTACTGAGCACCTGGACTCATGGAGTTATATGTGGGGAAATAATTCTTTTTCTGTAACCAAAGCATACAAAATTTGGATAGGAGTCAAAATTGTTCCATCTCAGTTCAACTGGATTTGGAAAAGTTCTTGCCAGCTAAAACACAAGGTCTTCTTTTGGAGACTTCTGCATGATAGACTCAATACCAGGAATCTGCTCAGAAGGAAAACCTTTCATCTTGACAACTATAATTGTGCTATTCTTAGCTGTCAGCAAGAAGAAACATTACAACACTTGTTTTGGACTTGTCCTTTTGCTTCTGCTTGTTGGGACATCCTATGCCCCAACAGACAAAGAAATCTAACCATCATGGAAGCTCTTCCAGACTTAAGGGGTAATCCGCAGCAACCTTTTTCTATGGAGATCATTATCATTGCCTCATGGGCCATTTGGATTATCAGGAATGATAAGATATTCAAAAACATGCCCACCAGCATTGACAGATGGAAATTCATCTTCCTCTCAGAGCTCCACCTACTCAAATTCAGAATTAAGGAGAAGTTTTCATCTTCTTTCATTTCTTGGTTGGAAAGTCTTGTCCTATAATTTTTCTATTTTTCTGTATTTTATTAGCTGGACTTGTAGGTCTAGTTTTAGTTTCTTTTAGGCTTATATCAAGCCTTGTATGTTTGAACTCCCTTTTTATTCATAATATAAAAATTGCAGTGGGGTTTTGCCCTACTGTGTATAGTCAAAAAACTTACCGTCTATTCATCAACAGTCGTGGCAGTACGGCGAACATGAGACGTGAAAAAGAATAAATCTACACGTGCTTAGACCACCTTGTATGACTACTAGGACTGGAGAAAGCCAAAAAGCGTGCCGCCGTCACCCCCTCCTTATCGGCGACAGGAAAACCTTTGTTTTACACAGTCGAGAAGTCATTCTGCTAAGACCTCACATGCTGAGGCATTGAATAGAATGTGGATGCTAGTTTGTGGAAACAAGTATCAATAATACGTTTGTATCTCCATACTTATATTTCTTCTCTTATAAAAAACTGAGTTGGTGATGATGGTACGCGTGCCATCTTGCAATATATATAGACCGTCTGATCTATATCTGACGGATAGAAATTAAACTAAAAGATACCCGCACCCCTCTCCACATTTGCAGACAAGGCCTTCCCTTTCATCCTTATCTCCAACAACCTCATTGTTGAGCAATTAAGAAAGGAAGCCTCTGGAACAAACTGGCCTGGTGGCCGCTGCCGGTGTCATCAATCCCCATGACTTTGCTCAGTCCGACCACCAATCACCACCACGCCCACTCCTCTTCACCTTATCTCCTATTTCTCGAGATATCATTAGTTTTTACACATGGGATTGCTCCCACATGGGTCAATCACTACAAGTGTTTTATAAAAAAAATGCATCTTGATGTTCCGTGCAATGCACGAATCTTGCTAGTACTCCTACAGAAGACTAAGTTGGTGATGATGGTGTGTCTGCCATCCGTCGTTTGTGACCATTAGATCTACATATAACGACTTTGAGGTAAGTTGTTGCCTTTTCTCACCACCATCCCACTTGTCTACCAATTTGCAGAAAAACCCATAATTAGTATCTTAAAACCAACCACATCCATCCCTGACCTCACCAAAACAGCCCAATGAATATATTCTAATTGAAACATAATATAACTCTAGTGATATATGTATATCAAAATTAGAGTGTTTTGTATCAAGTTTGTGAATAAGTATTATTCTAATTATGATTCATTGCAACGCACATGAACATTGCTAGTATTTCCAACCATGCAACTTTTTTCCTAGTATTCCATAGTTTTGAGTTTTCCATCAAGATATTAGTAACTCATGGTTGATATTTACTTTCAATCATGTACACATATGCACTATGTAAGTAGCCTTGCTTATTGGGTTCGAAAGCTTAACTTTCACTCCTACTTACAATATGTAGAGTATTTAACAAAAAACTACCACATTCAACCAGCCCTAGGAAGAATCTATTGTACAAAAAATAGCAAAAACATACCCAAAATTTCTTAATCCACGCCAAAAACTACTACCTAGTATACCTCCGTCCCACAATGTCAGACGTTTTTGCAAGCTAGTTTATCTTTCCAAAACATCTTATATTATGGGATAGAGGGAGTACCGATTAGGTTAGTTTAAACCCATTTATGACAGGGTTGGCCCACACGTCTGTGCTGACGAGGCAGCTTAAAACAACACATTTTGTTTGACCGTTGACAAGAGGGACCCACATCTGACCTTCTATCCTGTTATTCCCCCTGAAATCATTATTTTTCCTGAACATTACTTCAAACAGTACTGATGCGTGTTCGTTGGTGGCACCGGTGATGAGCTAGTTGGCCGCCACTCCGCCGGATGTGCCGGACACCGCGCTGGCCTTCGCATGGGTTGGCAGGCTGGTCCGAGCATGACTCATGAGCGAGCAAGCTGTCGCGCTGGCCTTTGCTCGAGCCAGATGGCTGGCCTTAACGCGGTGCGCGCGAGCAAGCTGCCGCGCTGTCGTGCCAATCTAGCTAGCAAACCTTGCAGACAAGCAGCTGGCCGGAGCTATCTTTGCTAGCTAGCGGTCGCGAGCGCCGGACGGAGCTGGCATCCGGGCTGCTGGAAGATGGGCTCCGCACCGCCGGCGGTTTTGACCTCGCCTTCTGCCGGTGGCGGTAGTTGCGTCCCATAGCCGAGGATGACTAGGTGGACGGGCCGGAGGTAGGAGGTCACTCGGGGATTTTTGAGCAGACTAACATGTAGGTCCCACAAGTCATAACACCCGGTCGAATAGAAGGCGTTGACTTAATGGGCGACATGGGCCCTGTTTGGATACTCTAAGTCAGATGTTAGAGTTAGATTCTAACCCTGAACTAACTCTAACCAAAGTGGTGTTCGGATGGCAGGTTTAGATTGACAACAAATGTATCCAAATAGGGCCATGGGTTGAAACGTGCCTATAATGGCACTTTGTAGAGTAGTCGTTTCTTGGTAGGGCTGGTTGGTAAGAGCATGTACAATGGTCGATAAGGTAGTCTTATCTTAAGTCTGCCACGTATGCAAGTGGTAGTAGTTTCGTAGTATTATTCGTGGTTTCTTGCATTATTAGGGGTTTCTTGTAAGGAACAATGTACTACTAGCGACAAAAGGCGATTCTAGGTTGCGTTGTACTCCAACGAGTACTACTAGTGGTCTCGGGAGTGTATACCTCGTTTTGTGGGTTCGGTCCCGGCCAAACGCATGGCGTCCTTTCTTTTAAATAGTAACTTCGATGCGAGCAAATATTTTACATGGGTAGTTTGAGTTTTGAAGTCAAACAGATGTGCGGCACCACAATCTGGGTGCACTGGATAGCCTAGCCACGTGAACGGGTTTCCCTTCCCAGCATCTCTTGGCTCGCGTGCTCACCCTAGCCGCACCTCGCTTGCAGCTTCCTCATTAGCTAGTAGCATATTTAAGCTAGCGCCTCCCAATTAAGCCCGAGGAGCCGGAAAAGCCTGGCGGGGCATTGGGAACTATGCAATATGGCTCTGTACGTAAAATGCTCTAATACTACTCTGTATCTTGTGGCGTTGCACGCATGGACTTCACTCCATTATCGGCTCTACTATAAAAGAAATTCCTCTTGACGTGTTTTTTTGAAACGAAAGGCAAAAGCTTTGCATCATCTCATTCATAAAGAAGGAACTACTAACAAAGTTCGACGAGATACATTACACCTCCACAAATGGAAGTGAAAAGCCTAGTTGTAACGCTCTCGATGCGGCTATATCTCCCACGTGTCGAAGCACGACTTAGAGGCATAACCGCATTGAAAGCAATGTCATAAGTGAGGTAATCTTCACACAACCCATGTAATAAATAAGGGAAAGAGATACATAGTTGGCTTCCAATCACCACTTCACACAATACATGAATAAAGCATTACAACATCCAGATACAATCAAAGTCCGACTACAGAACCAAAAGAAAAGAAGACTACCCCAAATGCTACACAGATCCCCGATCGACCCCAACTAGGCTCCATGTCGGGTGGTAGGTGCGACATATGCCAATGGGTGGCTTATCATTGTGGGAGCCAGTAAGACATCGCCGGTGCCTGGAAACGGGATAAGGCGAAGACATGCACGCCAGCGGATCTTACCCAGCTTCGGGGCTCTCCGTGGAGATAACACCCCTACTGCTGCTCTGCGGGGTCTCCGCATGTTCACTAGGTGAATCAAGTAGCTACACAACGCTCCTTGAGCTGTCTGGTGGGAGGAGGAAGACGGGCACGGCAAGCCTGCTTCTTCTCCTTGTGTGGTGTCTAGAACTAGCAGGGGGTCCAACCCTTTGCATGGGTGCCCCGGGGGGTTTATATAGGACTACCCCCCGGGGGTACAATGGTAATCCGACTGGGCGCGGGGCCCAGCCGTCTGTGACTGCGCTCGCCGGCTTCTGCGCCGGCTGCTGGGGCCCGCCGACTGGTCGGTCCTGCCGGCTGCCGGCACCTTGGTCGACAGGCAGGTCCCATTGTCCAGGGCCTGGTCGGCGGCTGGTTACTGTGGCTTCATCCTGTTGACGTGAGCTTCATCGTGGTAAGCGTGGCTACAGTACCGCCGCCTGCCAGGCGATCGTTGTAGCCTTACCGCGTCTTGTCTCCTTAATGGGGCATCCTCTTCGAGGAAAGCGGCAAGCCGGCTGCGGGGAGCCGGCTCTGTCTTGGGCCGACTGGTGGGAGGTGTGGCCGCCTTCGGGCGTCTCTCTGCTCAAAGGGGCCCACCGCCTGTGGGCCGCGCTGGCGGCCCGTCGTGGGTGACGCCAGGGTCAGCATGGTAGCAGTGCCGCGCCGGACGGGTCATGCCTACCCCGTACGGTGCACTGCGCCCGGCGTGCTCCGGGATTCGGGGCGGCAGGCTTTACTGTAGCCACGCCCCATAGCACCGCCGTTAGGTGGGTGCAAACTTTCGTGGGTACGGTGGCCGGCTTCTTGGAGTCGGCCTTATCATGAGGGCTAAAGTCGGACCGCCTTCCGAAAGCCGGCCTGGGTGGCAGCCAGCAAGGGGAAGGCGGCCCCTGTGTCTTGAATTCTTGAGAGCCGGGCGGGCTCATAATTTTTTCAGAAGGGCCAGGGGAAGCCGGCTAGGCTACCCATGGCTATTTACTCCGACAGTAGTCCCCAAAGCTGATCGAGCTCCGAGGTGAGCAGGGGGACGAGAAGCTTGGTCAGCTTCCCATCCTGAAGAGCCGGCTTAGCGGGTGTACGCCGACTTCAGAGAGCCCCGCGTCTCATAGGCGAGAGGAGGGGGGGCAACCCGCGTGCCGACTACGGGCCCTCCCGCGGCCACGTGGCGGCGAGATCCTGCGAGCGCACGCGCGTGACGGGACGCCACCGCAAGCCCGGGCCCGCCACTCGCGAGCCTTGGTCCGGGCACGGATCTTCCGTGGGCCACAGGGGCCGCTCGCCTTCTCGAGGCAGATTTGTTTCGCCGTTAAGGCTCGATAATCGCGGGACGTGGGGAGTGGGCACGATCGATCCCCACGCTTCCCCACGCCGCGCCTCCTCGGCTCCGCCACATGAGCTTATAAGTAGGGGGAGGAAGGAGAGCGATAGAGGTTCGCACGCTCCCTCCCGCTCCGCCCCTCCTAACCCTCGTCTTCTTCCTCTCGCTGCCGTCGCAGCTTCCCGTCTCAGCGCTGTCGCGTCTCTACACCGCCTCGCTCCCATGGCGTTGTCAAGCTCGTGGGACGGCTCCAACGTTCATGAAGACCACGTGGAGTTCCTTCGCCAGACCCGGCGCCTGCCTGGCGCCGACCGCGTACAGGTCCGCCTGGCGCCCGCGAAGGAGATCTCGCCAGCGCCGGAGGAAGGCGAGCGGGTCGTCTTCCGCTCGCACTGCCTGCGCGGCTTCGGCCTTCCGGCAAGCAGGTTTCTGCGCTCTTTCCTGGAGTTATACAACCTCCAGCTGCATCACCTTACGCCCAATGCGGTGATGCTGCTGTCGGCCTTCGTCTCCCTCTGCGAAGGCTTCTTGGGGCTGCTCCCCACGCTGGAGCTCTGGGGGAGTTCTTCCAGAGCAAGCTCAGCACGGTCGTCGCCGGCGTGCCCGCCCCCTGCGGAGCCTTCATTGCCATGAGGAGGGCGAGCGAGAACAACCCGTTCCCGCCCATCCCCCTGATCCAGTCGGTGAAGGTCTGGTAGAGATCTTATTTCTATGTGAAGAACATCGCCGAGCAAGGAGACTACATCAACCTGCCGGCTTACGTAGCCGGCCTGCCGGCTGGGAGGCGGCCCTCGTGGAGCTTCCGGTCCCGGTCATTGTCTCCGGCCGGGAACGCCGCCATCTCCCGGCTTCGGTGATGATTTAGTCGGAAGGCCTGCGCGGGGCCGACTTGGTGGCCGCCTTCATGGGGCGTCGGATCCTTCCTCTCCAAAGCCGGCCCCATATGATGTGTCAGATGAGCGGCCGCTTCGACCCAAGCCGGCTGAGCACATGGGAAATGCCCCACACGGAGGTGGCGCTCATGGTTAACTACATCGCCAACTGCAAGCTCGCCGGGGACTGGCAATATGGCAAGGTGCCGTATTCTCGCGCCAATCCTCCGCCCGTGGTAAGCTTCTCTCTCTATCTTCTTTTTGTCGTCGGCCGGCTTCATGACGGCCGGCTTCTGACCAGTCGGTTCTTTTGAGCAGAACCCTCTTCTTGCGCCGCCGGCTGGGGCGGCGGGAATTGAACGCCAGTATACCCCCGACCGCACGGTGGATGATGTTGACGACCCGGACTTGGGGGCGGCAGCCATGGAAGAGGCCGTCGTGGGGGACAGTGCCGAGCCCGGAGGCTCAAGGTTCACCGCGAGCTTCGAGGACTGTCCGGACGAATTTGAAGCCGAACACGCCCCGGATCACCAGCCGGCGGCCGACCATCAGGGCGCGGGCTCGTCTATCGCGCCGGCTGCCGGCGGCGGCGCACAGAAGCATCGAGCCGCTTTAGGCACCTTCGGCAGTCGGCCGAAGAAGTCCAAAGCCTCCGCCGCGGCGACCAAGCGAGACGAGGCGGCTGCGAAAGCGGCCCGCTTCCGCAAGGTGGTGAAACAGCCTCCGGCGGTCTCAGCGTAAGCCTTCAACTGCCTTGCCGCATGCTCGTCATCATTCTCTTTCTCTTCGAATACTCTTGTTAACTTTTCCTCGCTTGCTGGACAGGGCGCCACTTTCCCTTGAGCGGGGTCCGGACGGCTCCGTCGTGGGGCCGGCCGGAGGGTCTTCGAGCTCCCGCCGCGTGGACCCCCGCGCCGATCTCAGGGAGGCCACAGAGCGGAACGCCCGCGAAGCGTGGGAGGAGCGCGAGGCGGCGGAGAAGGCGGCCGCCCAGGCGGCGAGGGAGCAGGCCGAAGTGGCAGCCAAGGCCCAGACAGAGGCGGCTACCGAGGAGACGGAGGCGGAAAGCTCGCGCAGCCAGCCTCCGCTGCTCGCCATTCCTCTCCGAGCCATAGCCCCCGACACGCCATTGCCCTTGGCGGAGGAGATCGTCCAAGACCCGCCGCTGTTGGAGAGGGGGGAGGACCCCATGGTCTTGGCGGGGAGAGCGCCGCCAGTAGCGCCAACCGGAGCGGGCCAAGGCGGTCAATCGTCAGCGGCGCCAGAGGGGCCGGCCGGAGGTGAGCCGGAGAACAGAGCCGGCCTCGAGGTGCAGTCGGCGACGGGCCGGCGTGCAGGGGGAGGCGCCGCTCCGCCGGAGTTGCGCCGAGCCGCGGGCGCAGGCCAGTCGGCGGAAGATCTAGAGGCGGCCAGCACTGCCACGTCCGAGTGGACTCCCAGTGGGGGAACTGGCGAGCTGAATGTAGCGGCTCAAGGGGTCCGGAGCCGGCTGCAAGCTCAGGCCGCCCTGCTGCAACAGTTCACCCAGGAGTTCTTGTCAACGCGAGTCACTATCCGGGTGAGTCCTTCGTTCTTGGCTACTTTGCTTTCTTAATTTCTTCCGTGGGGGCACGTCAGCGCACCAACTGGGTGTAGTCCCCGAGATTCGGGCCGACTGCTACGCAGTCGGGTCGGATCTTTCTCGACGGCTATCTTACTTTGCTTTTTTCTGAACTTTTAGGAATACCACAACCTTCGTGCTGCCGCCTTCAACTCCTAGGCTCGGGAGTTGAGCCGGAGGACCGACGACCTGGCCGACAGCCGAAGTAAGTACTTGGTTTTGTCTGTCTCCTGTGGGGGCGCGTCAGCGCACCCACTGGGTGTAGTCCCCGAGATTTGGGCCGACTGCTGCGCAGTCGGGTCGGATCTTTCTTGACGACTCTTTTCATATTGGTTTTTCTTTTTCTTTGTCTTCAGGGGCCAACGCCGACTTGAGGAAGGAGCTTGGCGAAGCGAAGGCCGCCCTTCACACCAAGGAGGCCGAGTGCGCTGCCTTGGTCCAGGAACGGGATCGCCTAGCCAAGAAGCTGGCCGACCAAGAGGAGAGCCACAAAGCGGCCCTGCAGGCGGCGCAGGAAAGTGAAGCCGCCTTGATGGCGGAGTATGAGATGGCGGCGGCGAGCTGGTCTGAGAGCCGGCGAGCCCTGGACGAAGGCTTCGGCCGGATCGAGGACTTGATCGACGGTAAGTTGCCTTCCTCGGCCCTCCCCTGCCCCTTGCCGCTTGGGTTTTTTGACTTATCTTGAGCTGTTGCTTGTTGTTTCTTGCAGATTACTTCCCGGGCTACTCCGCCTTCGCCGCCCAAAGCATTGAGGCCCATCGCGGGGCGCGCCGTCAAGCGGGGGCCGACATTGCGCCGGATGCAAACCGGACCCTTGAGGAGCAGCTCCTGGCTGTCCAGGCATGGTTGCAGCCGGCTCATCGGATGCTTCGCCGGCTCCAACGTGCCGGGGCGCAAGTGTTAGCCGCCCTCTGGCCCGGCGAGACGATCCCCCGCACCCCAAGCCGAACTGCCAACTGGCTGGAAGTCGCAGTTGGTCGCTTCGAGGCTTGGAAAGCGTCAGCGGCCTGCCTCGGAGCCGGGCGGGCGTTGGAATTCGTTTGGGCTTGGTACCCAGGGCTGAGCCTGGACTAGCTGCGCACTTGGCGGATGGAGGCCGACGCGGAGCTGGAGGAGGTGAGGCCGGCTATCACCCAGCGAGCTTCGACGATTGCCGAGTGCACCAACATCAGCGTTTTCGCACCCGAAATTGATGATGACGGTGTTGCTCAGCCGGAGGAGTGGTTCGGGCTGAACCTGGCGGTGGGCGAGGACTCGGCGGAGGAGATTGCCTCCAGCGACGAGGGCGAAGAAGACGAAGACGAGGACGGCGAAGACGTCGAGCCGGCTGGTGGAACAACCAGCCGACCTCAGGCCGACCGTGCCTCCAGCAACGAGGCGCGTGGAAGCGCACCCTCTGTGGGAGGCGGCGACCAAGCTGAAGTTCGTCAGCCGGCCGCTCCTTCAGCCGGCACGACCGTCTCCGCCAACCAGTCTGGCTCGTCGGCCGCTCCGCCAGCTTGACCTGCCGTCTTTATCTTTCCTGCTTTGTTGTCTTTGAACAATCTTTGTTAAGTTTTCGCAGTTCCACCCACTGGGGGTGTATCCAAACTATGTTGAATGCTGGCCTCTTGGAGGTCTTTTTATGTAAATATTCTCATGTGCATGTTTGGTTTCCATTCGCGTATGCTTTTTAATCCTTAGTCTTTTTCCTTTGCCGCCTTCCCTCTTTGGGGAGGCAAGTACTTAAGCTTTCTTGGATTAAAGTGAAGTGAATGGAAACCGGCCGGCCGGCTACTCTTGTAGCCAATCGGCGGTGTGAGAAAAACCGGCTTTTGTTATATTAGTCCGTTAGTCCCTAGCCGTTTTTCGTGTGGGCGCCCGTTCCTACCTTTAACTCTTGCCAGCCGGACAGCCGGTTCTTCGAACTGCGACTTTTGGCAAGAGAAGGCTTGAGAGCCAGCACACTACTTGTCTGACTGCGGGTAGGACTTCTAACATAACTCTAGTCGGCCAGTCCCCGAGCCGACTAGTCGAACTCGGTGCCGGACGGAATAAGTAAATGATACGACAAGGTCATAAGCATGATACTTTTCATTCATAAATAAGGGATGGCAGTCCCCGAGCCCTCCTCGGGGGGGCCTATTGTCTTGTACTTAATACAAAAGTTAGCGTGATATATACTGCCTTTCAACTGTAAAATCTTCGGAGGAGGTTGGCGTTCCATGGTCGTTCCGACTCCTTGCCGGAGTCGTCTCTCTTGCGCGCCTTCGGCTTCTGTGCGTCAATCAGGTAGTAGGAGTCGTTGCCTAGAGCTCTGCTGATGACGAAGGGGCCTTCCCAAGGGGCTGAGAGCTTGTGCTGGCCGGCTGTTCGCTGGATCAGCCGGAGCACAAGATCGCCCTCTTGGAAAGATCTTGGCCTGACCTTCCGGCTGTGGTAGCGGCGCAAACCCTGCTGGTAGATGGCAGACCGGCTGAGGGCTAACAGCCGGCTTTCTTCCAGCAGGTCGACGCCATCTTCTCGTGCTTCCTTGGCCTCCGCTTCCGTGTACATGGTTACTCGAGGCAAGTCGAACTCGATGTCAGTTGGGATGACCGCCTCGGCACCATACACAAGGAAGAAAGGGGTGAAGCCGGTTGACTTGTTTGGTGTAGTGTGCAGACTCTAGAGGACAGCCGGCAGCTCATCGAGCCAACAGCCGGCTGAGCACTCCAGAGGTACGACCAGTCGAGGCTTGATACCGGAGAGGATGAGGCCGTTGGCTCGCTCGACCTGGCCGTTTGACTGCGGGTGGGCGACGGATGCTAAGTCCAGCCGGATACCTTGGGCTGCGTAGAAATGTGCCAAGGCTCCTTTGGCAAAATTCGTGCCATTGTCAGTGATGATGCTGTGCGGCACGCCGTACCGAGTTGTTATGTCTGCGATGAATGTCACGGCAGTCGGCCCATTCAGCTTCTTGATCGGCTTTGCCTCAATCCACTTGGTGAATTTGTCCACGGCGACTAGCAAATGCGTCATGCCGCCGCGCGCCGTCTTGAATGGGCCCACCATGTCCAGTCCCCAAACGGCGAAGGGCCAAGTGAGGGGAATGGTCTTGAGTGCCGAAGCCGGCATGTGTTGCTTGGAGCTGAAGAGTTGGCATCCCTTGCAATGTTTGACTAATTCTTTGGCGTCATCCAAAGCAGTCGGCCAGAAGAAACCATGGCGGAAGGCTTTGGCGACAAGTGATCTTGAGGCCGCATGGTGGCCGCATTCTCCTTGGTGAATGTCTCTGAGGATTGCAATGCCCTTCTCTTGCTCGACGCACCGTTGGAGGATTCCAGTGACACTGCGCTTGAGTAGTTCTCTGTTGACGATTGTGTATGCTCCGGCCCGACGCTGGACTTGTCTTGCTTCTGTTTCGTCAGCCGGCAGGTCTTGGTTTACTAGGAAGTTGAGGATGGACTGAGCCCATGACGGAGCCGCGACTTCTCCTACTGCCAATGTGGTTACTGCTACCAGGGTGGGCGGGCTGGGCGGTGAGGTGCTGGAGTCGGCCGCCGGCTGTAGTGCTGGTGCAGTCCCCGGGCCGGCTACCGCAGTCCCTGAGCCGGTTGTGGCAGTCCCCGAGCCGGTTGCCGAAGTCCCCGAGCGGGTTGCCGAAGTCCCCGAGCCGGTTGCCGAAGTCCCCGAGCCGGCTGCCGAAGTCGCCAGGCCGGCTACGGGGGTCTTGGGGTCGCCTACTTTGTTCTTCGAGCCGGACCCGGCCGCATCGGGGTCAGGCGGCACGAAGATGGAATCAGACTCTGGAGACGGCTTGATGGACGGCTTGAAGAGGCGTTGTAGAGCGACGCCGGTTGGAATTGCTTGCCGAGTGGAGCCTATTCGAGCCAGGGCATCGTCTGGCTCGTTGTCGGCTCGTGGTACGTGGAGGAACTCGCATCCTTTAAAGTATCCGCTGAGTTGTTGGACCAGGAAGCGGTAGCTCGCCATATTCACGTCCTTGGCGTCCTAGTCGCCGGATGATTGCTGGACCACCAGGTCCGAGTCGCCATAACATAGGATCCGGCGAATGCCAAGTTCTTTGGCAAGCCGGAGCCCGTGTATGAGCGCCTCGTACTCGGCCACGTTGTTGGAGGCGGCAAAGTGGATCTGTAGCGTGTATCTGAGCTTGTCGCCTTTCGGAGAGGTAAGGACGACGCCGGCTCCCAAGCCGGTGCGCATCTTGGACCTGTCGAAGTGCATGCGCCAATGGGTGGAGTCGGGAGCCGGCGGCAGGTACTGGGTCTCGGCCCAGTCGACGAGGAAGTCGGCCAGTGCTTGGGACTTGATGGCAGTGCGGGGCTGGTAGAAGATCGTGTACGGGGCCAGCTCGATGGCCCATTTCGCCACCCGGCCGGATGCGTCCCGGCTGCCTATGATCTCGGCTAGCGGGGCAGTGCATACGACCGTGATGGGATGCTCTTGAAAGTAGGGCTTTAGCTTCTTGGCGGTGAAGTACACGCCATAACACATCTTTTGGTAGTGCGGGTAGTTCTGCTTTGAAGCGGACAGCACCTCGCTCAAATAATACACCGGCCTCTGGACCGGCTGGGCTCGGCCTTCTTCTGGGCGCTGGACTACAATGACGGTGCTGACCACCCGGCTGGTTGCGGCGATGTAAAGGAGCATGGGCTCTTTCTCAGTCGGCGCTGCGAGGACAGGCGGCGTGGCCAGCATCTTCTTCCGCTCATGAAAAGCTTGGTCGGCCTGGTCGTTCCACTCGAAGTGAGTGCTCTTCTTCATGAGGCGGTAGAGGGGGAGAGCTTTCTCTCCGAGCCGGCTGATGAAGCGGTTCAAGGAGGCCAAGCACCCGGTGAACTTCTGAATGTCTCGAAGCTTGGAGGGGATCGCCATTCTCTCGATGGCCTTGATCTTCACCGGGTTGCATTGGATGCCGCGTTCGGAGACCAGGAAGCCTAGGAGCTGGTGAAGGAAATATGCCCTAGAGGCAATAATAAAGTTATTATTTATTTCCTTATAATCATGATAAATGTTTATTATTCATGCTAGAATTGTATTAACCGGAAACATAATACATGTGTGAATACATAGACAAACAAAGTGTCACTAGTATGCCTCTACTTGACTAGCTCGTTAATCAAAGATGGTTATGTTTCCTGACCATGAACAATGAGTTGTTATTTGATTAACGAGGTCACATCATTAGTTGAATGATCTGATTGACATGACCCATTCCATTAGCTTAGCACCCGATCGTTTAGTATGTTGCTATTGCTTTCTTCATGACTTATACATGTTCCTATGACTATGAGATTATGCAACTCCCGTTTACCGGAGGAACACTTTGTGTGCTACCAAACGTCACAACGTAACTGGGTGATTATAAAGGAGCATTACAGGCGTCTCCAAAGGTAGATGTTGGGTTGGTGTATTTCGAGATTAGGATTTGTCACTCCGATTGTCGGAGAGGTATCTCTGGGCCCTCTCGGTAATACACATCACATAAGCCTTGCAAGCATTACAACTAATATGTTAGTTGTGAGATGATATATTACGGAACGAGTAAAGAGACTTGCCGGTAACGAGATTGAACTAGGTATTGGATACCGACGATCGAATCTCGGGCAAGTAACATACCGATGACAAAGGGAACAACGTATGTTGTTATGCGGTCTGACCGATAAAGATCTTCGTAGAATATGTAGGAGCCAATATGGGCATCCAGGTCCCGCTATTGGTTATTGACCGGAGACATGTCTCGGTCATATCTACATTGTTCTCGAACCCGTAGGGTCCGCACGCTTAAGGTTACGATGATAGTTACATTATAAGTTTATGCATTTTGATGTACCGAAGGTTGTTCGGAGTCCCGGATGTGATCACGGACATGATGAGGAGTCTCGAAATGGTCGAGACGTAAAAATTGATATATTGGAAGCCTATGTTTGGACATCGGAAGTGTTCCGGGTGAAATCGGGATTTTACCGGGTTACCGGGAGGTTACCGGAACCCCCCGGGAGCCATATGGGCCTTCATGGGCCTTAGTGGAAAGGAGAAAGGGGCAGCCCAAGGTGGCTGCGCCACTTCCCCCTCCCCTAGTCCTATTAGGACTAGGAGAAGGTGGCCGGCCCCCCTCTCTCTCTTTCCCCCCTTGGGGAATCCTAGTTGGAATAGGATTGGGGGGGGAGTCCTACTCCCGGAAGCAGTAGGACTCCTCCTGCGCCTCTCTCCCTGGCCGGCGCCCCCCTCCCCCCTTGGCTCCTTTATATATTGAGGTAGAGGCACCCTAGAACACACAAGTTGATCCACGTGATCTATTCCTTAGCCGTGTGCGGTGCCCCCTACCACCATATACCTCGATAATACTGTAGCAGAGTTTAGGCGAAGCCCTGCTGCTGTAGTACATCAAGATCGTCACCACGCCGTCGTGCTGACGGAACTCTTCCCCGACACTTTGCTGGATCGGAGTCCGGGGATCGTCATCAAGCTGAACGTGTGCTCGAACTCGGAGGTGCCGTAGTTTCGGTGCTTGATCGGTTGGATCGTGAAGACGTACGACTACTTCCTCTATGTCGTGTGATCGCTTCCGCAGTCGGTCTGCATTGGGTACATAGACAACACTCTCCCCCTCGTTGCTATGCATCACATGATCTTGCGTGTGCGTAGGAAATTTTTTGAAATTACTACGAAACCCAACAGTGGCATCCGAGCCTAGGTTATTTATGTTGATGTTATATGCACGAGTAGAACACAAGTGAGTTGTGGACGATACAAGTCATAATGCCTACCAGCATGTCATACTTTGGTTCGGCGGTATTGTTGGACGAGACGACCCGGACCAACCTTACGCGTACGCTTACGCGAGACCGGTTCCCTCGACGTGCTTTGCACAGAGATGGCTTGCGGGCGACTGTCTCCCCAACTTTAGTTGAACCAAGTATGGCTACGCCCGGTCCTTGAGAAGGTTAAAACGGAGTCTATTTGACAAACTATCGTTGTGGTTTTGATGCGTAGGTGAGATTGGTTCTTACTTAAGCCCGTAGCAGCCACGTAAAACATGCAACAACAAAGTAGAGGACGTCTAACTTGTTCTTGCAGGGCATGTTGTGATGTGATATGGTCAAGGCATGATGCTGAATTTTATTGTATGAGATGATCATGTTTTGTAACCGAGTTATCGGCAACTGGCAGGAGCCATATGGTTGTCGCTTTATTGTATGCAATGCAATCGCGATGTAATGCTTTACTTTATTACTAAACGGTAGTGATAGTCGTGGAAGCATATGATTGGCGAGACGACAACAATGCTACAATGGAGATCAAGGTGTCGCGCCGGTGACGATGGTGATCATGACGGTGCTTCGGAGATGGAGATCACAAGCACAAGATGATGATGGCCATATCATATCACTTATATTGATTGCATGTGATGTTTATCTTTTTATGCATCTTATCTTGCTTTGATTGACAGTAGCATTATAAGATGATCTCTCACTAAATTATCAAGAAGTGTTCTCCCTGAGTATGCACCGTTGCCAAAGTTCGTCGTGCCCAGACACCACGTGATGATCGGGTGTGATAAGCTCTACGTCCATCTACAACGGGTGCAAGCCAGTTTTGCACACGCAGAATACTCAGGTTAAACTTGACGAGCCTAGCATATGCAGATATGGCCTCGGAACACGGAGACCGAAAGGTCGAGCGTGAATCATATAGTAGATATGATCAACATAAACGATGTTCACCATTGAAAACAACTCCATCTCATGTGATGATCGGTTATGGTTTAGTTGATTTGGATCACGTAATCACTTAGAAGATTAGAGGGATGTCTATCTAAGTGGGAGTTCTTAAGTAATATGATTAATTGAACTTAAATTTATCATGAACTTAGTACCTGATAGTATCTTGCTTGTTTATGTTGATTGTAGATAGATGGCTCGTGCTGTTGTTCCGTTGAATTTTAATGCGTTCCTTGAGAAAGCAAAGTTGAAAGATGATGGTAGCAATTACGCGGACTGGGTCCGTAACTTGAGGATTATCTTCATTGCTGCACAGAAGAATTACGTCCTGGAAGCACCGCTGGATGCCAGGCCTGCTGCTGGAGCAACACCAGATGTTATGAACGTCTGGCAGAGCAAAGCTGATGACTACTCGATAGTTCAGTGTGCCATGCTTTACGGCTTAGAATCGGGACTTCAACGACGTTTTGAACGTCATGGAGCATATGAGATGTTCCAGGAGTTGAAGTTAATATTTCAAGCAAATGCCCGAATTGAGAGATATGAAGTCTCCAATAAGTTCTATAGCTGCAAGATGGAGGAGAACAGTTCTGTCAGTGAGCACATACTCAAAATGTCTGGGTATAATAATCACTTGATTCAATTGGGAGTTAATCTTCCGGATGATTGCGTCATTGACAGAATTCTCCAATCACTGCCACCAAGCTACAAGAGCTTCGTGATGAACTATAATATGCAAGGGATGAACAAGACTATTCCCGAGCTCTTCGCAATGCTGAAAGCTGCAGAGGTAGAAATCAAAAAGGAGCATCAAGTGTTGATGGTTAACAAAACCACTAGTTTCAAGAAAAAGGGCAAAGGGAAGAAGAAGGGGAACTTCAAGAAGAACGGCAAGCAAGTTGCTGCTCAGGAGAAGAAACCCAAGTCTGGACCTAAGCCTGAAACTGAGTGCTTCTACTGCAAGCAGACTGGTCACTGGAAGCGGAACTGCCCCAAGTATTTGGCGGATAAGAAGGATGGCAAGGTGAACAAAGGTATATGTGATATACATGTTATTGATGTGTACCTTACTAGAGCTCGCAGTAGCACCTGGGTATTTGATACTGGTTCTGTTGCTAATATTTGCAACTCGAAACAGGGACTACGGAATAAGCGGGCACTGGCAAAGGACGAGGTGACGATGCGCGTGGGAAACGGTTCCAAAGTCGATGTGATCGCGGTCGGCA
Source organism: Triticum urartu (assembly GCF_056163025.1). Taxonomy (NCBI): domain Eukaryota; kingdom Viridiplantae; phylum Streptophyta; class Magnoliopsida; order Poales; family Poaceae; genus Triticum; species Triticum urartu. Next base: position 97,735 of record NC_141873.1, on the reverse strand, counting down.
CGCTACCTCTACATCTACCTTCGGGATTAATATTAGACCTAAATAATTGTTATTTGGTGCCAGCGTTGAGCATGAACATTATATCTGGATCTTGTTTAATGCGAGACGGTTATTCATTTAAATCAGAGAATAATGGTTGTTCTATTTATATGAGTAATATCTTTTATGGTCATGCACCCTTGAAGAGTGGTCTATTCTTATTGAATCTCGATAATAGTAATACACATATTCATAATGTTGAAGCCAAAAGATGCAGAGTTGATAATGAAAGTGCAACTTATTTGTGGCACTGTCGTTTAGGTCATATCGGTATAAAGCGCATGAAGAAACTCCATACTGATGGACTTTTGGAACCACTTGATTATGAATGACTTGGTACTTGCGAACCGTGCCTCATGGGCAAGATGACTAAAACACCGTTCTCCGGTACTATGGAGAGAGCAACAGATTTGTTGGAAATCATACATACTGATGTATGTGGTCCGATGAATATTGAGGCTCGTGGCGGATATCGTTATTTTCTTACCTTCATAGATGATTTAAGCAGATATGGGTATATCTACTTAATGAAACATAAGTCTGAAACATTTGAAAAGTTCAAAGAATTTCAGAGTGAAGTTGAAAATCATCGTAACAAGAAAATAAAGTTTCTACGATCTGATCGTGGAGGAGAATATTTGAGTTACGAGTTTGGTGTACATTTGAAAAATTGTGGAATAGTTTCGCAACTCACGCCACCTGGAACACCACAGCGTAATGGTGTGTCCGAACGTCGTAATCGTACTTTACTAGATATGGTGCGATCTATGATGTCTCTTACTGATTTACTGCTATCATTTTGGGGTTATGCTTTAGAGACGGCCACATTCACGTTAAATAGGGCACCATCAAAATCCGTTGAGATGACGCCTTATGAACTGTGGTTTGGCAAGAAACCAAAGTTGTCGTTTCTTAAATTTTGGGGCTGCGATGCTTAAGTGAAAAAGCTTCAACCTGATAAGCTCGAACCCAAATCGGAGAAAAGTGTCTTCATAGGATACCCAAAGGAGACTGTTGGGTACACCTTCTATCACAGATCCGAAGGCAAGACATTCGTTGCTAAGAATGGATCCTTTCTAGAGAAGGAGTTTCTCTCGAAAGAAGTGAGTGGGAGGACAGTAGAACTTGACGAGGTAACTGTACCTGCTCCCTTACTGGAAAGTAGTTCATCACAGAAAACTGTTTCAGTGACACCTACACCAGTTAGTGAGGAAGCCAATGATAATGATCATGAAACTTCAGATCAAGATACTACTGAACCTCGTAGATCAACCAGAGTAAGATCCGCACCAGAGTGGTACGGTAATCCTGTTCTGGAAGTCATGATACTAGATCATGATGAACCTACGAACTATGAAGAAGCGATGGTGAGCCCAGATTCCGCAAAATGGCTTGAAGCCATGAAATCTGAGATGGGATCCATGTATGAGAACAAAGTATGGACTTTGGTTGACTTGCCCGATGATCGGCGAGCAATTGAGAATAAATGGATCTTCAAGAAGAAGACTGACGCTGATGGTAATGTTACTGTCTACAAAGCTCGACTTGTCGCAAAAGGTTTTCAGCAAGTTCAAGGGATTGACTACGATGAGACCTTCTCACCCGTAGCGATGCTTAAGTCCGTCCAAATCATGTTAGCGATTGCCGCATTTTATGATTATGAAATTTGGCAGATGGATGTCAAAACTGCATTCCTGAATGGATTTCTGGAAGAAGAGTTGTATATGATGCAACCGGAAGGTTTTGTCGATCCAAAGGGAGCTAACAAAGTGTGCAAGCTCCAGCGATCCATTTATGGACTGGTGCAAGCCTCTCGGAGTTGGAATAAACGTTTTGATAGTGTGATCAAAGCATTTGGTTTTATACAGACTTTCAGAGAAGCCTGTATTTACAAGAAAGTGAGTGGGAGCTCTGTAGCATTTCTGATATTATATGTGGATGACATATTGCTGATTGGAAATGATATAGAATTTCTGGATAGCATAAAGGGATACTTGAATAAAAGTTTTTCAATGAAAGACCTCGGTGAAGCTGCTTACATATTAGGCATTAAGATCTATAGAGATAGATCAAGACGCTTAATTGGACTTTCACAAAGCACATACCTTGACAAGATTTTGAAGAAATTCAAAATGGATCAAGCAAAGAAAGGATTCTTGCCTGTGTTACAAGGTGTGAAGTTGAGTAAGACTCAATGCCCGACCACTGCAGAAGATAGAGAGAATATGAAAGATGTTCCCTATGCATCAGCCATAGGCTCTATCATATATGCAATGGTGTGTACCAGACCTGATGTGTGCCTTGCTATAAGTTTAGCAGGGAGGTACCAAAGTAATCCAGGAGTAGATCACTGGACAGCGGTCAAGAACATCCTGAAATACCTGAAAAGGACTAAGGATATGTTTCTCATATATGGAGGTGACAAAGAGCTCATCGTAAAAGGTTACGTTGATGCAAGCTTTGACACTGATCCGGACGATTCTAAATCGCAAACCGGATACGTGTTTACATTAAACGGTCGAGCTGTAAGTTGGTGCAGTTCTAAACAAAGCGTCGTAGCGGGATCTACATGTGAAGCAGAGTACATAGCTGCTTCGGAAGCAGCGAACGAAGGAGTCTGGATGAAGGAGTTCATATCCGATCTAGGTGTCATACCTAATGCGTCGGGTCCAATGAAAATCTTTTGTGACAATACTGGTGCAATTGCCTTGGCAAAGGAATCCAAATTTCACAAAAGGACCAAACACATCAAGAGACGCTTCAACTCCATCCGGGATCTAGTCCAGGTGGGAGACATAGAGATTTGCAAGATACATACGGATCTGAATGTTGCAGACCCGTTGACTAAGCCTCTTCCACGAGCAAAACATGATCAGCACCAAAGCTCCATAGGTGTTAGATTCATTACAGTGTAATCTAGATTATTGACTCTAGTGCAAGTGGGAGACTGAAGGAAATATGCCCTAGAGGCAATAATAAAGTTATTATTTATTTCCTTATAATCATGATAAATGTTTATTATTCATGCTAGAATTGTATTAACCGGAAACATAATACATGTGTGAATACATAGACAAACAAAGTGTCACTAGTATGCCTCTACTTGACTAGCTCGTTAATCAAAGATGGTTATGTTTCCTGACCATGAACAATGAGTTGTTATTTGATTAACGAGGTCACATCATTAGTTGAATGATCTGATTGACATGACCCATTCCATTAGCTTAGCACCCGATCGTTTAGTATGTTGCTATTGCTTTCTTCATGACTTATACATGTTCCTATGACTATGAGATTATGCAACTCCCGTTTACCGGAGGAACACTTTGGGTGCTACCAAACGTCACAACGTAACTGGGTGATTATAAAGGAGCATTACAGGTGTCTCCAAAGGTAGATGTTGGGTTGGCGTATTTCGAGATTAGGATTTGTCACTCCGATTGTCGGAGAGGTATCTCTGGGCCCTCTCGGTAATACACATCACATAAGCCTTGCAAGCATTACAACTAATATGTTAGTTGTGAGATGATGTATTACCGAACAAGTAAAGAGACTTGCCGGTAACGAGATTGAACTAGGTATTGGATACCGATGATCGAATCTCGGGCAAGTAACATACCGATGACAAAGGGAACAACGTATGTTGTTATGCGGTCTGACCGATAAAGATCTTCATAGAATATGTAGGAGCCAATATGGGCATCCAGGTCCCGCTATTGGTTATTGACCGGAGACATGTCTCGGTCATGTCTACATTGTTCTCGAACCCGTAGGGTCCGCACGCTTAAGGTTACGATGACAGTTACATTATGAGTTTATGCATTTTGATGTACCGAAGGTTGTTTGGAGTCCCGGATGTGATCACGGACATGACGAGGAGTCTCAAAATGGTCGAGACGTAAAAATTGATATATTGGAAGCCTATGTTTGGACATCGGAAGTGTTCCGGGTGAAATCGGGATTTTACCGGGTTACCGGGAGGTTACCGGAACCCCCCGGGAGCCATATGGGCCTTCATGGGCCTTAGTGGAAAGGACAAAGGGGCAGCCTAAGGTGGCTGCGCCACTTCCCCCTCCCCTAGTCCTATTAGGACTAGGAGAAGGTGGCCGGCCCCCCTCTCTCTCTTTCCCCCCTTGGGGAATCCTAGTTGGAATAGGATTGGGGGGGAGTCCTACTCCCGGAAGGAGTAGGACTCCTCCTGCGCCTCTCTCCCTGGCCGGCGCCCCCCTCCCCCCTTGGCTCCTTTATATACTGAGGTAGAGGCACCCTAGAACATACAAGTTGATCCACGTGATCTATTCCTTAGCCGTGTGCGGTGCCCCCTGCCACCATATACCTCGATAATACTGTAGCGGAGTTTAGGCGAAGCCCTGCTGCTGTAGTACATCAAGATCGTCACCACGCCGTCGTGCTGACGGAACTCTTCCCCGACACTTTGCTGGATCGGAGTCCGGGGATCGTCATCGAGCTGAACGTGTGCTCGAACTCGGAGGTGCCGTAGTTTTGGTGCTTGATCGGTTGGATCGTGAAGACGTACGACTACTTCCTCTACGTCGTGTCATCGCTTCCGCAGTCGGTCTGCGTTGGGTACGTAGACAACACTCTCCCCCTCGTTGCTATGCATCACATGATCTTGCGTGTGGGTAGGAAATTTTTTGAAATTACTACGAAACCCAACAGCTGGCCGGCTGGCACTCCGAACACGCATTTCTCGGGGTTAAGCCTGATTTGGAACAGACGTAAGTTCTCAAAAGTTTCCTTGAGGTCTCCCAGCAAGGTGCCGCGCTTCTCCGTCTTCACCACGATGTCGTCCACGTAAACGTGAGCGTTCCTGCCGAGCTGCTTGAGGAGGCACTTCTGCATGCAACGCTGAAAAGTGGCACCGGCATTTCTCAAGCCGAATGTCATAGTCAGGTAGCAGAAGGCTCCAAATGGCGTGATGAAGGCGGTTTTCAGGCGGTCGTCCGGATCCAGCTTTATCTGATGATATCCGGAGTAAGCATCCAAAAAACTCAACAGCTCGCATCCGGCTGTGGAGTCTATCACTTGGTCAATCCATGGCAAGGCAAAAGGATCTTTGGGGCAGGCCTTGTTGAGGCTCGTGTAGTCTATACACATGCGCCACTTGTTGTTCTTCTTTAGCACAAGGACCGGGTTGGCGAGCCACTCTGGAAAGAAAACTTCCATGTTGAAGCCGGCCGCCAAGAGCCGGGCTATCTCCTCCCCTACAATCCTGCGGTTCTCCTCCGACAATCGACGAAGGGGTTATCTGACTGGCCTTGCGTCTTCTCGAACGTGTAGTTTGTGCTCGGCGAATTTCCTCGGAACACCCGGCATGTCCTTGGGGGACCATGCAAAGATGTCCCGATTCTCACGGAGGAAATCGGTGAGCTCGCCTTCCTATTTGCTGTTCAGGTTTGCCCCGATGACGGCAAACCTCTCTGGATGCTCGGGGTCAAGAGGTATCTTCTTTGTCTCCTTGGCCAGCTGGAAAGATCCTTGGGCATCGTGCTCCTTGGGGTCGGGGGACACGACCGACTGTTTGCCGGCTATGGCCACGACTCGGTCCAACATCTTCTTCTCTTCGGCTATTACAAGGGACTCGGCTAGCCGGCTGCTGGCTGCTGCGCACTCAGAGGACTTCTTGTAATCGCCGGCTACGGTGATGATGCCTTTGGTGCTTGGTATCTTCATCTTGAGGTATGCATAGTGGGGAACTGCCATGAATTTGGCCAAGGCAGGTCGGCCAAGCAACGCATGGTAAGGGCTTTCCAGGTCCACCACTTCAAACCAGATCGCTTCCCGGCGGAAATGCTCCTTGTCCCCAAAAAGTACATCAATCTTGATCTTGCCAATGGGGGCGCAGGACAGGCCGGGTACGATGCCATGGAACACTGTCCGAGTAGGCACGAGCTGCTTCGTCTTGACATTTAGCTTCTCCAGGGTGTCACGGTACAGGATGTTGATGCTGCTCCCGCCGTCTATCAACACACGGGAGAAGCGGGCGGCGCGTTTGTCCGTTGCAAGGGTGGCTTCCAGGACCAAAGCATAAGAGCCGGGAGACGGCATCACCTCCGGATGGTCGACCCGGCTCCAGCTGATGGGCTTTTCTGACCAATGCGTGTGTCCGGCGGGGTTGGTAGCGACCATGCTAACTTCCTGGCGCTCTTGGCGATTGCTGCGCCGGTCTTCGGGCTGGCTTGTAAAGACGATGTAGGTTGCTTGCTCGTCAGGGAACTCGTCATGCACGGCTCCGACTGCGGGCCGAGCGGCTGGAGGCGGCGGGGCCGGAGGCGGCGGGCCGGCAGGCGGAGGCGGCAAGAGACCCTCGCCCTTAGAGATTTGGGTGAGCCAATGGCACTTCCGGGTCGTGTGGTTGGACGGCTTCGCGCCGCTGTGGAACTTGCAAGGGGCGTCGAGAGTTTGCTCGTAGGAGAAAGCCGGCTGCCAAGCCGGCCTGCCGCCCTTGGGTTTCTTGGACGCCGGTCGCTCTTCAGGCGGCGCATCTTCGACCGTGGCCACCTGCCGACTGGCGGGAGGCGGCGCGGGGCCCTTGCGCTTGTGATCGTTCGAGTGGGGGAGTCGGCCGGAATCCCCAGCCGGCGTCTTGGGCGCCGGGTTGAGTACCTTTCCGGACGCGTCCACCCGAAGCTCGGTCTTCATCGAGGAGTCGGCGGTGGCGTACTTGTCCGCTATGTCCAGAAGCTCGTCGAGGGTAGCCGGCTCGTCGCAGAGGAGCTTGTGGTTGAGGAGGGTGCCTTCTCGGCATCTGGCTGTGAAGTATTCTATGGCTTGCACCTCGTGCACCCCTTCACAGGAGTTGCGGAGCTCGGCCCAACGCGTGAGGTAATCGCGAGTGGACTCGGCGGGGCCTTGTACGCACAAGGAGAGCTGTCTGGGCTTGGGAGCCCGCTTGTAGGTGCTGGTGAAGTTGCGGATGAAGGCTTCTGTGAAATCTAGCCAGCTGTTGATGCTACGCGGCTTGAGGCTTTTGAGCCAGGTCCGCGCCGTGCCTTGCAGCATGAGGGGCACGTACTTCACGGCAACGCGCCGGTTGCCGTTGGCTATGCTAACCGCCATGGAGTAGTCGATCAACCAATCTTCCGGCTTCACGGAGCCGTTGTACTTGGGCGTGTCTCTTGGGAGCGAGAACCCTTTGGGAAAGGGCTCGTCGCGGATGCGGGGGCCGAAACAAGGCGGGCCGACATCGTCTTCTTCTTCCAACGCCAGGAATCGCGCAAAGCGGTCGATCCGATGGCGGGCGTCGTTCTCGCCGATTCCTTCGCGGCGGCCCAGCCGGCCGCTGAGAGTCGGGTGCGCCACTGGCGGCGGGGCGGGATATCTCTCTCCACGGGGCGGAGGCGGAGGCAGATCGCCACGCCATTCCATGGCTCGGGGGTGACCGTCCGCGTCTCGCTCGATGGAGATCCGGGTCCGGCTGCGGCTGGCAGCCGGCTCCTTCTCGCGTCGCGCGCGGGTGTCACTTGTAGCCGGCGTCCGGGACGTCGCACCGTGATCTTGGCGCGGGGGAGGGCTTCCCGCGTGGGCGTCTGCTTCGTGCCGCTGCGCGGCTGCGTCGATCAGTTGCTGGATGTGCCGGGTCATGTGGGGGAGGTCTTCGGCCTCCAAGCCGTCCAACTCGTCTACGGCCGCCTGGGCGGCACGCAAGTTCTCGAGCGGCGTGGCATAGACCGGGCGGTCGACTCCCAATGTGTCGGCGATGACGGCGCCGTGTTGCTTGACAAGGCCGGCCCGGCTCGGCCCTCCTGGGGCCGGCGTGCCGAAGGCGGCGCGGTCAGCTTCGCGCTGGTAGGCCTCAGTGAGGCGTCTTATGGAAGCTAGCCTCCGTCCCTCTACGAGGAGGGCAAGGCGGCGTGCCTCCAGTGCTTCGTCGTCGGCATTAGCCGGGAGGGGAGCGGACAAGTCGTGGGCCGCCGTGTGCGAGGCGTCGCGGGCGCTCTCGTCGCCCGGGCCGCTGTGGCCGACAACCATCACTTCGGTGGTGACAGCATCGCAGCCGTCAGCTCGAGGAAGCGGGTCGTTGTAGATCATGACGTTGGTGGGGAAAGTGTCGTAGGAGGCCGTGTCGGAGTCGACAGGCATCGGGTCGGTGGAGCCAACCGACTCCAGGTCCGCAGCGGGCTCGCTGGAGACATGGAGCTGGTCGAGAAGGTTGGCGAGGTGGTCGGTGCCCGCATCGGAGGCGAGCTCGTCGGAGATGAGAGTTTTGTTGAGGATATCGGCGAGGCCGCTCGCCGCGCAGATGCTGGTGACGCCTTGCAGCGCATCGTGGCAAGCGCCATCGGGCGTGCCGGGCTGGCTACGCTCGCGGGGGTGGAATAAGGTTCCCGTCCAGAACAGGTCTCCGGACGATGGTGCACCTGGCCCCACGGTGGGCGCCAAATGTCGGGTGGTAGGTGCGACATATGCCAATGGGTGGCTTATCATTGTGGGAGCCAGTAAGACATCGCCGGTGCCTGGAAACGGGATAAGGCGAAGACATGCACGCCAGCGGATCTTACCCAGCTTCGGGGCTCTCCGTGGAGATAACACCCCTACTGCTGCTCTGCGGGGTCTCCGCATGTTCACTAGGTGAATCAAGTAGCTACACAACGCTCCTTGAGCTGTCTGGTGGGAGGAGGAAGAGGGGCACGGCTAGCCTGCTTCTTCTCCTTGTGTGGTATCTAGAACTAGCAGGGGTTCCAACCCTTTGCATGGGTGCCCCGGGGGGTTTATATAGGCCTACCCCCCCGGGGGTACAATGGTAATCCGACTAGGCGCGGGGCCCAGCCGTCTGTGACTGCGCTCGCCGGCTTCTGCGCCGGCTGCTGGGGCCCGCCGACTGGTGGGTCCCGCCGGCTGCCGGCACCTTGGTCGACAGGCAAGTCCCATTGTCCAGGGCCTGGTCGGCCGCTGGTTAGTGTGGCTTCATCTTGTTGATGTGAGCTTCATCGTGGTAAGCGTGGCTACAGTACCGCCGCCTGCCAGGCGATCGCTGTAGCCTTACCGCATCTTGTCTCCTTAATGGGGCGTCCTCTTCGAGGAAAGCGGCAAGCCGGCTGCGGGGAGCCGGCTCGGTCTTGCGCCGACTGGTGGGAGGTGTGGCCGCCTTCGGGCGTCTCTCTGCTCAAAGGGGCCCACCGCCTGTGGGCCGCGCTGGCGGCCCGTCGTGGGTGACGCCAGGGTCAGCATGGCAGCATTGCCGCGCCGGATGGGTCATGCCTACCCCGTACGGTGCACTGCGCCCGGCGTGCTCCGGGATTCGGGGGCGGCAGGCTTTACTGTAGCCACGCCCCGTAGCACCGCGGTTAGGTGGGTGCAAACTTTCGTGGGTACGGCCTTGACCACTTTATGGGGAGCCGGCTTCTTGGAGTCGGCCTTCACATGGCCGGCTTCTTGGAGTCGGCCTTCTCATGAGGGCTAAAGTCGGACCGCCTTCCGAAAGCCGGCCTGGGTGGCAGCCAGGAAGGGAAAGGCGGCCCCTGTGTCTTGAATTCTTGAGAGCCGGGCGGGCTCGTAATTTTTTCAGAAGGGCCAGGGGAAGCTGGCTAGGCTACCCATGGCTATTTACTCCGACACTCCACTACTGATCAACTAGAACGAAACAACACAAAGGACAAGATCTTCATCGAGCTCCTCCTTGAGCTTGGTTGCGTCACCTGCACGGTAACATCGGCACCTGCAAACTGGTTTTGGAAGTATATGTGAGTCACGGGGACTCAGCAATCTTACACCCTCGCGATCAAGACTATTTAAGCTTATAGGTAGGGTAAAAGGTATCAGGTGGAGCTGCAGCAAGCGACTAGCATATATGGTGGCTAACATACTGTAAGTGCATCTAGTGCCACCCCTAGTTGGTTTTGGAGTATTGACGACAAACCTAGTTAAGGGACTAATGTGTTTGTGAGAATTGCAGGATAACACAGGTAGAAGTCCCTCATTGATTCGGTTTTACTACCAGAGATGACCCCTAAAAATGTATGAATACATTGAAGCCAAAGGTGGTATATGAAGATATTCACATTGAAGACTATGACAAAAGAAGACACATTATGAAGCCTATGGAGCTCAAAGACTTAGATCTTTCGTAGTTCTTTTTCTTTTGTGTTGAGTCATAGGAACCACCGTACTGTTAAGTGGGGTCCAGAAGAACCAGTCAGAATGACTGAAGTGATGCCTAAACCAAAAACCTATGTCTTCGAGTGAAGACAATGAGAGCGAATCTTGTCCAGAGCCGGACAAGTCAGCTTTGCTTGTAGCCCAAGTAAAGTTGCCATGAGAGTTTGAAATCTGACCGTTAAGACACGTGTCAGTTCCTTAGTGACCCAGGGTCATTTCGGACAAATCAGGTCGGGTTGCCAAGTGGCTATAAATAGCCCACCCCCTACAACCATAAACGGCTGGCAGCTCAGATTTCAGTGCACGGCTTTTGTCGTTTGAGAGCAACCCACCTCGAAGCCTTTGAGAGAAAATTCCTAGCGAGGAGAAAAGCCCTAACCACCCAGAGCCAGAGAACATTGGGCATCACTTAAGTCTTCTTGTCTATGTGATCTGAAGACTTATTACACTTGAGGACCGTGAATCCTCCAGACGGTTAGGCGTCGCGTTCAGAGCATCAAAGAGACATTGTGGATTGCCAGTGAACGAAGTCTGTGAAGGTTTGGGAGTCTACCTTGAAGACTTACCAGAGTGATTGGGCGAGGACTATGTGACCTTAGCTCAAGGAGAATACGGTGAGGACTTGGTGTCCTGAGCTGCGTGTTCAGGACTGGGTGTCCGGGACTGTGTGTCCTAAGGTTTAAATACCTAGCCGCTCCAACCAGACGTACAGTTGTCACAGCAACTGGAACTGGTCCAACACATCATTGTCTTGAACGAGTCACCGGTTTCATCTTCACTTCCTTTTTCTTACTGTTACTCATTGTGAAGCCATTGCATGCTTGCTCTATCTTTTGTCATCACAACGTGAATGTATGATCTGTTTGGCTTCATAACTTCTTCCTACCTGATCCTTATTACACTGCAGCTGTTTGTCTTTGTGCTTTCACTCTATTGAATACTTGACCATGGCTTGCCTAGTGTAATCTAACTTCCGCTGCATAGTAATAGGCAAAATCTTTGCTGTTTGTCTTCATAACTCCCACATTTTGAAGACTTTCATAAAAATTGCCTATTCACCCCCCCCCTCTAGTCGATATAACGCACTTTCAATTGGTATCAGAGCGAGGTGCTCCCTTGTTCTGTGTGATTCGGTTTAACAACCTGGAGTTTTAGCTATGTTGACTACAGGGATAATCAAAGTCTTCGTTGCGTGCCCCGTCTTCGATGGAACTGAATATCCCTACTGGAAGAATAAGATGCGCATGCATTTTGAAGCCATTGACGTCGACCTATGGTATGTCGTCGAGAACGGCGTTCCCAAGGCTGGAGAAGGTGTCACTGCTGCTGATGTCAACAAGTTCACTCAACTGGACTCTACTGCCAAAAATATCATCTGTGGTCATCTGACAAAAGGACAGTATGGCCGTGTGAGTGCCTTGAAGACATCCAAGCTGGTCTGGGACTGGCACTCCAAGGTCAATGAAGGCATCTCAACCCAGAGAGATCAGAGAATCAGTGCTCTTCGCAACCTCTTCAACCGCTTCAAGCGAAATGACAATGAGAATGTCCAGCACACATTTGACCGGCTCACTGACATCACAAATGAACTTCAAGCCCTCGGCGCCACTGAGATCACCAAACATGAAATCGTCAAGACGCTGCTGAGATCACTTGATAGTTCATTTGACATCCTAGCCCTGATGATTCAAGAACGTCCTGATTTCAAGACACTCGATCCGTCTGACATACTTGAGAGGCTCAACACACATGAGTTCCAGCTTTCTGAGAAAAGAGATATCTACGGTCCAAACTATGGGCGAACTCGTGCTTTGAAGGCAAAAGCTATTTCCTCATCTGAAGAAGAATCTGACAGCAGTTCTGATGATCCTGAAGACATTGGAAGGGAACTTGCAATGCTAGTGAAGAAGTTCCAAAAATTCACCAAGAAGAAAGGCTTCAGAAAATCTTCACGATCAAGTTCAAGGAATGATGAAGCTTCTGCTCATGACTACAAGAAGAAAACATGTCACAAGTGCAAGAAAACTGGACACTTCATCTCTGAGTGTCCACAGTGGGACAATGAGAACAGAAGGAAGAAGAAGAGCAAGGAATATGATTCTGATGACAAGAAGAAGAAGAAATACTCAAAGTCTTCTTCCAAGTCTTCCTCAAAGTCTTCATCACACAAGAAGAGCTCATCTGGCAAGGCACGTGCGTTTGTTGGCAAGGAAATGGATTCAGAGGAGTAGTCCGCTTCTGAGGAGGCAAAGGTGGAGTCTGAGGAGGAGTCTGATTCTGGCATTGCGAGTCTCGCTACAGCATACGTCGCCAAGTCCGTCTTCAACACTGAAGACAATGACTGCATCACCGACACCGACGCAAATGACAAGAACGACTCCACTCCTACCTACTGCTTCATGGCACGCGGTGCCAAGGTAAACACACGCACTACTCGCTATCAAACATCTAGTGACGATGACTCTGACTGTGATTTAAAACCCAGCTACAAAACACTTGCTAAAATTGCAACTGAACAACAGAAAGCTATGGAACATATTCAAAAACTGTTAGACAGAAGCGATGATCTGTTGGGTGCTGAAATGACTCGATCTGAATCCTTAATTGAAGACATAAAAAATCTTCACGTTAAGTATCAGGAACTTGAAGATCGTCTTGATACTCTCTCAACAACTCATGAAAAGCTTTCCTATGATTATCTTCAAAGGAAGCAAGAACTTGAGAAATTGAGAGCGGCTCATGAAGATCTTCAAAAGGAAAACAAATCAATTCGCGCCGAACAGATCAGTTCCGCTCAGGAAGGATTTGAACCACCATGTCTTAAATGCATTGAGCGTGATAATGCTACTTCTGTTGCTGAATGTTCCACTGCTACTGCTGTTGCAATATCTTCAACTGTTGATGTGGTAACTAACCCCTCTGCTGAGGATACCACTGCTATTGCTGATGAGAATGCTAGGTTGAATACATTGCTTGAAACAGGGATGTACAAAAGTCTTAAAGGACATCAGACATTATGTGATGTCCTCAAGAAGCAGATTCTGAACCGAAACCCTAGGAAAGAGGGTGTTGGGTTCGTAAGGAAAATAAATGCAGATGGCTCTTACTGGAAACCTGAGCAGTACCCCAAAACCACATGGGTTGCTGCAAAGGAAACTTCAGCAGATCCATCCAATTTATCTGGCTTCACATGTGCTAACCCCATTATTATTGATGAATCCTTTGATGCAAACTATAAACTCTTTAAGAATCAGAATGGTGAAGTGTTTGCCAGGTACATTGGTACTAACTGCAGGAATGGACCGCCTATGAAGAAGATCTGGGTTCCGAAAAAGTGTCTGGAAAATCTTCCTGTGAATGTCTTCATGACACCTCACTTGAAGAAGACAAACCTCAGACCAAAGGCTTCATACGGTCCAAAGGCTTCATACAAACAGAGGACTCACCTGAGTCACACTAACGCAAATGTTATGAAGGGAAACCATACTCAGGCATATGAATATGAGAGCGGTTCATCGAACCATCATGTTCATATGACCAAAAATTATTCTGCTTATTCCTATGAGTATTATTGTCCACCTGCAAGACTGTTTGCTAAGGCTTCAAAGCCAAAATTCTCAGAAGCTGCACTTTGACTTATTGCTTCTAAGCCACCCTTGAAGATGTGGGTGGTTAAGAAAGCTTAACTCTCTTTTGCAGGGAAAGGTCTCCAGCAGAAAAACAAAATCATCTGACGCTATTGCTGGGGACCTTAAAAATCTTGTAGGGCGCAAGATAAAATGCCCGAATGGCATCATCATGTACTTCGTTCCTGAATCGCATGCTACTCTCCCTATTAGTCCTAATCTGGATCTAAGTTTTCATAGCCCACTGGTTCGTCAAATGTTTTTGCTTCATGAAAGTGCGTTATATCGACTAGAGGGGGGTGAATAGGCGATTGTTATGAAAGTCTTCAAAACGTGGAAGTTATGAAGACAAACAGCGAAGATTATGCCTATCACTATGCAGCGGAAGTTAGATTACACTAGGCCAGCCATGGTCAAGTATTCAATAGAGTGAAAGCACAATGACAAACGGCTGCAGTGTAATAAGGATCAGGTAGGAAGAAGTTATGAAGCCAAACAGATCATACATTCACGTTGTGAAGACAAAAGATAGAGCAAGCATGCAATGGCTTCACAATGAGTAACAGTAAGAAAAAGGAAGTGAAGATGAAACCGGTGACTCGTTCAAGACAATGATGTGTTGGACCAGTTCCAGTTGCTGTGACAACTGTACGTCTGGTTGGAGCGGCTAGGTATTTAAACCTTAGGACACACAGTCCCGGACACCCAGTCCTGAACACGCAGCTCAGGACACCAAGTCCTCACCGTATTCTCCTTGAGCTAAGGTCACATAGTCCTCGCCCAATCACTCTGGTAAGTCTTCAAGGTAGACTCCCAAACCTTCACAGACTTCGTTCACTGGCAATCCACAATGTCTCTTGGATGCTCTGAACGCGACGCCTAACTGTCTGGAGGATTCACAGTCCTCAAGTGTAATAAGTCTTCAGATCACACAGACAAGAAGACTTAAGTGATGCCCAATTTACTCTGGCTTTAGGTGGTTAGGGCTTTTCTCCTCGCTGGGAATTTTCTCTCAAAGGCTTCAAGGTGGGTTGCTCTCAAACGACAAAAGCCGTGCACTGAAATCTGAGCAGCCAACCTTTGGTGGTTGTAGGGGGTGGGCTATTTATAGCCACTTGGCAACCCGACCTGATTTGTCCGAAATGACCCTGGGTCACTAAGGAACTGACACGTGTCTCAACGGTCAGATTTCAAACTCTCATGGCAACTTTACTTGGGCTACAAGCAAAGCTGACTTGTCCGGCTCTGGACAAGATTCGCTCTCATTGTCTTCACTCGAAGACATAGGTTTTTGGTTTTAAGCATCACTTCAGTCATTCTGACTGGTTCTCCTGGACCCCACTTAACAGTACGGTGGTTCCTATGACTCAACACAAAAGAAAAAGAACTACAAGAGATCTAAGTCTTCGAGCTCCATAGGCTTCATAACGTGTCTTCTTTTGTCATAGTCTTCAATGTGAATATCTTCATATACCACCTTTGTCTTCAATGTCTTCATACATTTTTTTGGGGTCATCTCTGATAGTAAAACCGAATCAATGAGGGACTTCTACCTGTGTTATCCTGCAATTCTCATGAACACATTAGTCCCTCAACTAGGTTTGTCGTCAATACTCCAAAACCAACTAGGGGTGGCACTAGATGCACTTACAATGTTCCCCTTTTTGGTGATTGATGACAAACTAGTTGAAGTTTTCAATGGGGAATATAGTCTGTGAAATTGTAAAGGATGAGGAATTGTCTTCATAAGTTGCAAGGGCTCCCCCCTAAAGATGTGCATATAAGTTAATTTGCTTTTGGAATACAAATGCACATGGGAGGTTGTACTTGAGGAGATCCACTTCAGCTTATGATAACAATCCACTATGCACGTGAAAGTATATGAAGATAATGACATGCATAATGGAAAATGGATGTCTGCAGAATGAGATAAGTGCGGAATTTATCGTCGCACATGCGGAATTTATCTTCGCAAAACAGGGTGGCAAACAAGTAGCAGACGACCATCAAGTTTTAGTGTTACAACTCAAAGAGCCAAATGAAGCAAAAAAAACGAGAGTTGTAAGCACGAAGCAAAATATAGCAAAACTTAAGGCACCCGCCCATATGGACCTGCTTGAAGACTATAAACTCATATGCTTCTCCCCCTTTTGTCAGCAAGGATCAAAAAGGTGTGAAGACATAGAGTGTCTACTCGTTCCCAGGAGCAGCAGGGTCGTTGGAGGTGTTCGGCAGTGCAGCGGAGCTTGGAGGTGCTGAAGCAGGTGGTGGTGATGTAGCATCATCTTCTTCATCAATGATTCTTGCAATGACTGTGGCAGCAGATGAAGAAAACTCAGAGTCTTCAAGTGATGGTGTGTTGCGCATCACAGCCCTTCCGGGAGGTGTGGTATCAAACTTGAAGCGCTCTGTGAAGCCATCCTCTTCAAGTTCAGCTTCAGTACAGATCATTGAGAGCCCTTTCCAAGTGCGACGACAGGTTTCATGAGTGACGAAAGCATTCTTGGTGGCAAGATTTCGAAGACGATTAACATCCACCAAGAGGCTTTTCATTTGACTCTTTAACCAGTCGTGATGCCTATCTTGTTTTTGATGAAGGGCCACAAGAAGCTCTCGGTCAGTGAGAACACGAGTGCGCTTCTTGGGTCTTGAAGCAGTTGCACTATCTGTGGCTTCAGTTGAAGCAGGGTGTGGCGCACGTGTAGTGCCAGCCAAAGGATACACCCTGGAGATGGCTTCAACACCTTCGTCATTCTGAGTGAAGCTCTGGTGTTCTGCATTCTGAAGACTCAACGGTTGCTTGGCAGGCTCTGGATATATGGCTTCAGCAGAAGTATCCACATCTGGCAAGAAGATCCGATGGTTTCGGGCTGAGGGCTGATACGAGATCGCGGAGTGCAGTTTGATCAGCTTCATCACCCAAGGAGCATAGAATTTCAAACCAAATAAATCTGAGCCTGACGCTGCAAGTTGGCGTATGAAGAAATCCTGAGCGTTGAAGCATTTGCCATGAAGGATGCAGAATATCATTGTCTTCATTGCACCCTCAATCTTTGCATTTGGAGAGTGCCCCTTAATGGGCCAGAGAGTCCGCCGGATGATGTGATATATGGTCCTGGGCAGGTACTCAAGGTCTTCAACGAAGAACTCAGTTGGATAGGGTGCATCATGGGGCAATGGCTTCATCATTGAGAGCATCTGACTCATATTGGGTTCAGGCCGCTGGAATATGCTCTCAATAGCTTCAGCATGTAGTTGACAGCCTTCCTCGAAGAATTCGCCAGGAGTGGGCAGGCCGGTGAGCTCAATGATATCGAATGCATTGGCTTCATGATGGACATTGCCGGTCATCCACTCCAGGACCCAAGTCTTTGGATCTCTGTTGTATCCTTTGATATGGAGGGTGGCATAGAACTGAAGCAGAAGCTCTTCATTCCAGTGCTCTTCATCAGTTATAAACGGCAGCAGACCCACTTGCTTAAAGCAATCCAAAGCTTCCTCTAGGCAGGGTAGACCAGCAATGGCTTCAACCTCAAGGCGCTTGTGCGGGAAGATGCGACCTTGGTTGTATAAGATACACGAGTAGTAGCTGCGCTGAGGATAGCTCCAGAACCTATCTGATACAATCCTTTCCCTTGAATAGGGGTTCTTGGAGCTATTGAAAAATGTATTGTCTGCCTTGAAGCTGTTGATGTCAAATGAGCCAGGTGCTGATGCAGGACCTGGGAACCTTGGCAGCCTTGGGACTGGCTTCTGGACATGAGGCCTGTGCTCAACATGGTAATCAAATTGAGGACCAGCAGCAGACTCAGGAACAGAAGTGTCTGGTTCAGTAGCTTCGCTGTCTGCTGAAGCTTTTGGTGGGGAGGGCTCCACATTGTCTTCATTGTTGGTTGTGGCAGCCTCAACATTTTCCGCCTCCACTCGACTAGCTAGAGGGTCAGACTTAGGCACGTTCTCCTGGAGAACTGCTTCAGAGTGGAGCGGGGGAGTAGGATCCTATGATGCTTCTTCATTGTCTTCAGCTGATGCAGCCGGAATGTCGTCAGTATAGACTTGAGGCCTTGGACCTCTGCGAAGCCTGCGGAATGCAGACGACGCCTGTGGTGTTGGAGTGGGCTGGGCCTCATGGTCTTCTTCCTCTTGAGGACGATCCGCCCATGATACATCTTGTGAAATTGGCGTCAAAGGACGACCAATGCTGATGAGTTCGCTTGTTTCACACTGAGGAAGGGCTGCATCATCTTGCACATTGTCCTGATGACCAATGTCTTCAGCAGCAATGGGGTCGGCTGCTGGTATGTCTTCAGCTTCAGGAGCCTCTGTGGAAGCAGGCTCATGAACTGTCAGTTGTCTCTCTGCATTGGGGTGAACCATTGAGATAGGTTCAACTATCAAGGGCTCTGTGGGAGCAGCCCGAGATTTCTTGATCTTGCGCTTCTTCTTGCTGGGGGCAGTTGGAGAGGCTTCAGAGTTCTTCCTTTTCCTTGCTTCAGCCTTAGCAGTTCTTGTCTTCTTAAGCTCTGAAGCTATTGACCGGCTCTTTGGCTTCAAGCCAGTCGTTGCAGTTGGGAAGACAATTGGAACCACTTCTTGGCTAGGTGCCTCTGGTTCAGCCATAGCAGGCTGCTTCTTCTTCTTCGCGGCCATCTTGGGGTCAATGCCTGGACGCCCAAGTGCCTTGCGCTTTTCAGCCTCATTGTAGGCTTGTACACATCTTTCTGCCAAAGACTTCATCCGCTCACACGAGCCCTGAGCTTCTGCACGCTTCTTCAGAAAATTTTCTTTGAGCTCATGCAGCATGGTCTTGAAGCTCTTCACCTCTTGCACACTGAGCTTAGCCATATTCTTCTTGAACTGAGCATTTTCATGATCAATTTTCTGCTTCAGCTCAACAATGCGCTGAGCAATGGCATGTTCTGAAGCAATTGTGCCTTGGAAAGCGATGCTGAGGCCAACAGGCAGCTGCAGATCATTGAAGCTTATGTCTGGTGTGTCAAACCATTCATCGATGAAGCTGTGGATGATGGCGACATCAAAGAGAGGCAAATTGTTGAAGATTTCAGCTTCTTCTTTGCTTTTGATAAGCTGCTCTAGAGCGTCATCTCCAAGATCTTCATCACTTGATAGATCTATGGCTTCGCTGCGCAGAATGGCAGCAGCTGTGAGCTCTTTGCCGGTGTGTGGCTGAGGCACTTTGTCCTTCTGGGCTTGGAGACGCGGGATACGTCTTCAGACTGCACACTGGCTTCAGGAGGTGCAGTTGCCAATGGCTTCGCCCTTGAGACTTTGGATGAAGGGGCTGGCTTTGAAGCTTTTGGCTTCTTCGTCTGCTTTGGCTTCGGTTCAGTAGGAGCTTCATCAGACTGAGAATCAGCTGGAGGGTCATTTACGGCAGTCCCTTGGACTCGGATGTAGGTGATGAGGCCCTCAAGGTTGGCAAACAGACCGATGATATTGGGTTCCGCGTCGCGTGTGCCATCTGCCCTTGGTGCGGAGGGGCCAGGGTTGAAGTCTAACCCAAATTTCTTCTTGTCCTGCTTCCCTGACTGTTGGGAAAACTAGAAGTTGCGCTTGAATGGATTGTCGTCACGACACCAGAGAAGTGACGACGGATGTGCATCATCAGGCTGTGGTCCTCGGACCATGCATGGGTAGAAGCCTTGTGCAATGGCTTCATCTCTGGGCCTGGGTACAAGGTTCTTGTATAAGATATCCCCCCATGGTCTCTTGATGGCACTCTTTTCAGCATACTCCTGGGTGACGAAGCGGTAGTTGAACCACTATTCTGCCCAATAGCGTCGAATCCATTGGATTCGGGTCTTGCGCTGCCCATAACTCTCTTCTGGATCTGTTTTGTACATTTCTGCCAGGTATTCAGGCAGATCTTTGGAAGTACCTTCACGTCTCTGTCTGCCCCCCTTCCTTGCTGCTGCTTCTGAAGCCATTAACTTTAACTTGAAAGGCTTCAAAACTTTCAAAGGCTTTCTTTTGCTGGACCAACAGGAACTGGCTTCAGGTGAGTTTATGTGATGCTGTAGGAATTCTGCAAATGAATGCAGACTATGAGAACCAAAGGATTCTCCCATGGACATGTACCTGTGACAGCATTAAGGTGCGAGGGAAGGGGAAGAGGTCATATGCATTCTCAGAAGGTTTTGAAGATTAATCAGTTTAGAAGACATTGACCTCATCGTGCGAAGACATTCACTCATAGATAAGAAGTTGGTTCCAGATTTGTACGAACCCACAGATCAGTACAAGTGAGGAATCTAACTACTTTATGAAGCACAAGTGAATATACTAGGCATGTTATGAGATGCAGACAGAGAGATCTAACTTGTGTGAAGAGAAACTTCTTATGGTAGAAAGTGACAGAACTATGAGATCAAAAGGGGCTGTAAAAAGAAGTTTTAATTACCACACTTGGAACTGCTAGACGGAACGGGAGATGATGCCGAGCAGTTCAGTCCTCCGTGCCCTAACTTGGCGACGGAAAACACCTACGGCGACGGCGGAGAGGACGATGTCCGCGATCGGCGTGAAGACGGCGTCGGAGAAGTTGCGGCAGCGAAGCGCTTCGTCGCCGGCGTCGTCGAGTGCTAGCGGTGGCGCTAGGGTTCGTGCGAGGGTGGAAGAAGGAGATAATGACCGCGGTAAGTGTGAATTTATAGGCTCAGGGGCGGCACTGTGCTATTACTCAGGTGCCCCTGGCGATTCGCATCTGAGGAACGCGTGGCCAGTTTGCGGAAGTTTTGGGTTTGTTCCACGTCCCACGCACGCCTGGATTGTCGGGCGGTCGTTCCTGCTTCTCCGGATTTTATGTGGAGGAATGAGCATTGAAAACAGACTTTATGGTTGTCTCTTTATCTTCTGCTGAAGGACGCAGTGAAGACATTCGACAGTTTCAATAGAATGCATATGACTTGGAGAGATAGAATTTGAGATAGGAAGCATAGAGAGATTAGGGTCCGATCACATTCACTTAGTTCAAAAGATTCAACCAAGAAGACATAGGTATAAGTGAATGCTGTAGAGGACAGAACACTAGTATGTATATATCTATATAGTCAACGTAGTGAAGATAATCATGAAGACATATTGAGTTCGAAGCCAAACCAAATGTGAAGATATTGCAAGGTAACGCCATGAGTGAAACACTTCAAAATAGAACGTTTGGTGGTGGCGTTACCCACCGTATAGGAAGTATTAGACCAAGACACGGTGCACAATTATCATGGCGCTCCGAAGTCAAATTCCACATTAATGTATTCACACTTAGAATGTAAGTCTTCATTGATTGAAGATATACTTTACTTTGTGTGTTGCACATCTAAGTCATCAATATGTATAAGTGTTAGGATGTGTGCCTGATCACAGGACATTTGAGGATTCGAAGATATTTAGCTCACACCGTAACTTGCAAAACCTCTTCTCATCCAAGGGCTTGGTGAAGATATCCGCCAATTTCTCTTCAGTGTTGACGTGTATGATATCAATGTCTTCCTTCACAACATGATCTCTGAGAAAGTGATGACGAATTTCAATGTGCTTTGTCTTCGAGTGCTGAACTGGGTTGTTGGCAATCTTGATGGCGCTTTCGTTGTCGCAGTAAAGTGGCACTTGCTTCAGATGAATGCCATAGTCCTTGAGTGTTTGCTTCATCCACAAAAGCTGAGCGCAGCAAGATCCAGCAGCAATGTATTCATATTCAGCAGTGGAGAGAGATACACAGCTCTGCTTCTTTGAAGACCAACATACAAGTGATCGTCCCAGAAAGTGACATGTGCCTGATGTAGACTTGCGATCAACTTTGTCACCAGCATAATCAGCATCCGAAAATCCAACCAAATCAAACTCTGAGCCCTTTGGATACCATAATCCTAGAGTTGGTGTGTGAGCCAAATATCGAAGAATTTGCTTCATCGCTAAGTGATGCGACTCCTTTGGTGCCGCTTGAAATCGAGCGCACATACAAACACTAAGCATAATATCTGGCCTAGATGCACATAAATAAAGCGAAGAACCAATCATGGAGCGGTATACCTTTTGATCGAACTCTTTACCATTGTCGTCAGGACCTAGATGATGTTTGGCTGGCATTGGTGTTGTGAAGCCTTTGCAGTCCTGCATACCGAACTTCTTCAGGCAATCTTTGAGATACTTCTCTTGAGATATGAAGATGCCATTGCGTTGATGTCGAATTTCAAGACCAAGGAAGAACTTCAGCTCCCCCATCATGGACATCTGATATTGCTCTTGCATCATATATCCAAACTCTTCACTCTACTTCTGATTGGTGCAGCCGAAGATAATGTCATCCACATATATTTGGCACACAAACAGTTCACCATCATATGTCTTCGTGAAAAGAGTGGGATCCAGGGAACCAGGTATGAAGCCTTTGCTCTTCAGGAAGTATTTGAGTGTGTCATACCAGGCCCTAGGGGCTTGTTTGAGGCCATACAGTGCCTTGTTGAGCTTGTATACCATGTTAGGATGTTTTGGATTTTCAAAGCCAGGCGGTTGTGCAACATACACTTCTTCTTCAATCTTGCCATTGAGAAAAGCACTTTTCACATCCATTTGATATAGAAGTATGTTATGATGATTTGCATATGCCAGCAGAATGCGTATGGCTTCAAGCCTTGCCACAGGAGCAAATGTTTCATCGAAGTCAATGCCCTCCACTTGAGTATATCCTTGAGCAACGAGACGAGCTTTGTTTCTGACAACTTGACCATGCTCATCTTGCTTGTTGCGGTATATCCATTTGGTGCCTATTATGTTGTGCTTCCGTGGATCAGGACGCTTAACCAGTTCCCATACATTATTCAGCTCAAACTGTTGAAGCTCTTCTCACTGACCGAGAGCTTCTTGTGGCCCTTCATCAAAAACAAGATAGGCATCACGACTGGTTAAAGCGTAAAATGAAAAGCCTCTTGGTGGATGTTAATCGTCTTCGAAATCTTGCCACCAAGAATGCTTTCATCACTCATGAAACCTGTCGTCGCACTTGGAAAGGGCTCTCAATGATCTGTACTGAAGCTGAACTTGAAGAGGATGGCTTCACAGAGCGCTTCAAGTTTGATACCACACCTCCCAGAAGGGCTGTGATGCGCAACACACCATCACTTGAAGACTCTGAGTTTTCTTCATCTACTGCCACAGTCACTGCAAGAATCATTGATGAAGAAGATGATGCTACATCACCACCACCTGCTTCAGCACCTCCAAGCTCCTCTGCACCGCCGAACACCTCCAACGACCCTGCTGCTCCTGGGAACGAGTAGACACTCTATGTCTTCACACCTTTTTGATCCTTGCTGACAAAAGGGGGAGAAGCATATGAGTTTATAGTCTTCAAGCGGGTCCATATGGGCGGGTGCCTTAAGTTTTGCTATATTTTGCTTCGTGCTTACAACTCTCTTTTTTTTGCTTCATTTGGCTCTTTGAGTTGTAACACTAAAACTTGATGGTCGTCTGCTACTTGTTTGCCACCCTGTTTTGCGAAGATAAATTCCGCATGTGCGACGATAAATTCCGCACTTATCTCATTCTGCAGACGTCCATTTTCCATTATGCATGTCAATATCTTCATATACTTTCACGTGCATAGTGGATTGTCATCATAAGCTGAAGTGGATCTCCTCAAGTACAACCTGCCATGTGCATTTGCATTCCAAAAGCAAATTAACTTATATGCACATCTTCAGGGGGAGCCCTTGCAACTTATGAAGACAATTCCTCATCCTTTACAATTTCACAGACTATATTCCCCGTTGAAAACTTCAACTAGTTTGTCATCAATCACCAAAAAGGGGAAGATTGTAAGTGCATCTAGTGCCACCCCTAGTTGGTTTTGGAGTATTGATGACAAACCTAGTTGAGGGACTAATGTGTTCGTGAGAATTGCAGGATAACACAGGTAGAAGTCCCTCATTGATTCGGTTTTACTATCAGAGATGACCCCAAAAAAATGTATGAAGACGTTGAAGACAATGGTGGTATATGAAGATATTCACATTGAAGACTATGACAAAAGAAGACACGTTATGAAGCCTATGGAGCTCGAAGACTTAGATCTCTCGTAGTTCTTTTTCTTTTGTGTTGAGTCATAGGAACCACCGTACTGTTAAGTGGGGTCCAGGAGAACCAGTCAGAATGACTGAAGTGATGCTTAAAACCAAAAACCTATGTCTTCGAGTGAAGACAATGAGAGCGAATCTTGTCCAGAGCCGGACAAGTCAGCTTTGCTTGTAGCCCAAGTAAAGTTGCCATGAGAGTTTGAAATCTGACCGTTGAGACACGTGTCAGTTCCTTAGTGACCCAGGGTCATTTCGGACAAATCAGGTCGGGTTGCCAAGTGGCTATAAATAGCCCACCCCCTACAACCATAAACGGCTGGCAGCTCAGATTTCAGTGCACGGCTTTTGTCATTTGAGAGCAACCCACCTCGAAGCCTTTGAGAGAAAATTCTCAGCGAGGAGAAAGGCCCTAACCACCCAGAGCCAGAGAACATTGGGCATCACTTAAGTCTTCTCTTCTGTGTGATCTGAGGACTTATTACACTTGAGGACTGTGAATCCTCCAGACGGTTAGGCGTCGCGTTCAGAGCATCCAAGAGACATTGTGGATTGCCAGTGAACGAAGTCTCTGAAGGTTTGGGAGTCTACCTTGAAGACTTACCAGAGTGATTGGGTGAGGACTATGTGACCTTAGCTCAAGGAGAATACGGTGAGGACTTGGTGTCCTGAGCTGCGTGTTCAGGACTGGGTGTCCGGGACTGTGTGTCCTAAGGTTTAAATACCTAGCCGCTCCAACCAGACGTACAGTTTTCACAGCAACTAGAACTGGTCCAACACATCATTGTCTTTAACGAGTCACCGGTTTCATCTTCACTTCCTTTTTCTTACTGTTACTCATTTTGAAGCCATTGCATGCTTGCTCTATCTTTTGTCTTCACAACGTGAATGTATGATCTGTTTGGCTTCATAACTTCTTCCTACCTGATCCTTATTACACTGCAGCTGTTTGTCTTTGTGCTTTCACTCTATTGAATACTTGACCATGGCTTGCCTAGTGTAATCTAACTTCCGCTGCATAGTAATAGGCAAAATCTTCGCTGTTTGTCTTCATAACTCCCACGTTTTGAAGACTTTCATAAAAATCGCCTATTCACCCCCCCCCCTCTAGTCGATATAACGCACTTTCACATACGCAAATGAGAGCGAGAAGAGAAGGCAAAGCACGGTCGAGAAACTATGATCAAGAAATGATCCTAGAACAACCTACGTCAAACATAACTCCAACACCGTGTTCACTTCCCGGACTCCGCCGGAAAGATACCATCACGGTTACACACGCGGTTGATGCATTTTAATTAAGTTAAACTTTAGGTTTTCTACAACCAGACATTAACAAATTCCCATCTGCCCATAACCGCGGGCACGGCTTTCGAAAGTTCAAAACCCTGCAGGGGTATCCCAACTTAGCCTATCACAAGCTCTCACGATCAACGAAGGATATTCCTTCTAGCGGGAAGACCCGATCAGACTCGGAATCCCGGTTACAAGACATTTTGACAATGGTAAAACAAGACCAGCAAAGCCACCCAAATGTGCCGACAGATCCCGATAGGAGCTGCACATATCTCTTTCTCAGGGCACACCAGATTGTCCAAGGTTCCGGTAGGCCAGCCCAGAGTTGCCCCTGGTGGCCACCGGCAGCTGACATGTTGGACCAACACTCAGAGGAGCACTGGCCCGGGGGGTTTAATAAAGATGACCCTTGGGCAGGCCTACCCAAGGGAAAGAAAAGGCTAGGTGGCGAATGGTAAAACCAATGTTGGGCCTTGCTGGAAGAGTTTTATTCAAGGCGAACTGTCAAGGGGTTTCCATTATAACCCAACCACGTAAGGAATGCAAAATCCGGGAACATAACACCGATATGACAGAAACTAGAGCGGCAAGAGTGGAACAAAACACCAGGCATAAGGCCGAGCCTTCCACCCTTTACCAAGTATATAGATGCATTAATTAGATAAGAGATATTGTGATATCCCAACAAGTAAACATGTTCCAACAAGGAACAACATCTCCATGTTCCAACAAGGAACAAACTTCAATCTTCACCTGCAACTAACAACGCTGTAAGAGGGGCTGAGCAAAGCGGTAACATAGCCAAACAACGGTTTGCTAGGACAAGGTGGGTTAGAGGCTTGGTTCAACAATATGGGAGGAATGATAAGGAAGTGGTAGGTATCGCAGCATAGGTATAGCAAAAGAGCGAGCAACTAGCAAGCAAAGATAGAAGTGATTTTGAGGGTATGGTCATCTTGCCTGAGATCCCGCAAGGAAGAAGAACGAGTCCATGAAGAACACAAACGGACGTAGTCGAATGGCTCCTCACAAACTCGACGTTATCGGAACCAACCCGAAGAAGCAACACCGGAAAGAAGCACACAACATAGTAAACAACCAACACATGAACATGGTATGATACACAACCAAGTATGATACCTGACCGGTTTAATGAAGCATGGCAAGGCAAAATGCACAAACAATCCTACAAATTAAGTGGAGATCAACATGCAACTCCGTTGCATATTGACGAAACACCACATTCAAGTTATTTAGTTCAATCTCATTTATGTACCCAACAATATTAAATATTGTTAAACATGTCAAGAGGTGAAGCATAAAGGAATTATCTATCTAAACAATTTAAATGGGGCCGGATATAGCAAACAACAAATCCGGTAAATCCCCATATGCAGTTATCAATTTGGTGCAACAAAAATTTTAAACATTTAAATGTTATTTAACATGATGCGGATGACATGCACGTTTTATGCAATATTTATGAAAATGTTGATAAGAGCATATTAAGAAGCATTTGTCATTGTGGCAGAAATGAAAAGGGGCCACGACGACGATAACGGAAACGGTGCCACGGCAACGTTCCATTTCCGGAAACTCGATTGAGATGCCGGTGGAAAAGAACAAGTGTGACGGGAGCGTGTCATGCGATGAACGGTGGGGTGATCTCGGATAACGAGTTCCCATGGGTCGACGACGGTGCCAAGCGAGGGAAACATCTAACGATCACGGGAGGATACAACATCCAAACATGCATCTCAAACTACACATGCATTCGTACACGGGCGGTCCACTCGAGGTTATACCTTCAAAGCGTGCCTTATCGGAGGGGTTCGAGTTCGATGCAGTGTAGGGGAAGTAGATGTTCTCGGGGCGTCGAGGGAAGTAGTGGTTCAAGTCCGTAGATGTTCGGGGTCATGGCACGGAACTTGACGTCCACGGGGTTTTCGACGGTCGACGGTACATGTTTCGGAGATGTTCGAGCCATCGGTAGCGGGACACGTTTTGGAGGGGAAGTCGAGGTTCACGTTTCATAGTCGTCTGGGGTAGCCGATAGTTGTACACAGTCGTAGTTGGCTTGACGGATCCGATGCCTCCGGACGTAGTGGTACACGTTTGTTTTTCGGAGAGGTACTTGGCGTTCTGCTACCCGGTTTTTCAGCGACGGTCGTTGTACACATGACGTTGGGGTACTTGTGGCATCATCGGTTGTAGTGGTACATGAGGGTCTTGACGAATCCGAAGGGTACTTGCCGAATCCGGTCTTGGTGGTCTATGTGGTCATCGATGTTGTGGTACTTGGCGTCGTTGTGGCCTCCAGGTACTGGCCGAAATCCACATCGGGTGTAGTCGTACTGATTTGAAGACGAACCTGGCGCCGAAGTCGAACTTGCCGGTCTTGATGAATCTGAAGGGGCATCGAGGGACTTGCCAAGGCCCTGCCTCGGGAGGTCACCGGAGGTGTGTGGAGGCGACAGAGAAGTCTCATGCGGTCTTCCGGTCATCGTGAACAGGAGGCCAAGGCAGGGCACATCGACTTCAAGAGGAGCAGGTGCTTCTCCGGTGACGCATCGGTGCAGGGAACGAAAAGAAACGCACGGGCAGGAGGAAGGCCATGGCAGACGAGGGCTTGAGCAGCAGCAAGAGGAGATGCGGAGGCGAAGCAGGGAGGTGGACCTCCTGCAAAACGGCGGTGGAGCGGCTGATTGCTGGTGGTGGTGCTGGAGGATCACGGCGCCGGCTTCGGGGAGCTCCCTCGGGCGCGGCTGGAGGACAAAGAAACACGAGACGCATCCAGGGAGGTGGCTGCTGCACGGAGGCTCGTCGAGGGGCAGATCGAAGCTCTAGGACGGGCGCGTCCCTAGGCAGCGGCCTGCTGGCTTGAGGTGCTCGTGGCCATGGGAAACGAGGGCGAGGAATGGCAGCACCAGGCGCGGGGAAGGGTCGTCACGGGCAGCGGTAGTGGCATCAGACGTGCGGTGGCGAGGTACATGGCCATGGGGATTGGGATCCCCCCTTGGTCGCGCTGAGAAGGTGAGGGAGGAAGCGAGAGGAGGGAGGAGATCAGGGAGAGAGCGAGAGATGGCATCGAGGGCGGATGCGGCGGCCACGGGAACGAGAGAGGGAGAGGGTGCACGTGGGGATCGGGGGCCTAGGGTTTGAGGGGATAGAGAAATGGGCCTTGGCCCAAGGTGGGTAGGCCTGGCTGCGGCTGAGCCTAGGAGGTCGGCCAGCGTGGGGAGGGAAGTGGCCAAAGGCCTGCTGGGCTGCTCTCTCCCTCCCTCTTCTCTTTCACCTTTTCCTTTTTAAAACAAAACAGAAAAGAGAAAGAAAAGAAAGAGAAGGTAGGGGTGAAATCTGGGCATGGGGATAATTTTACTGGACTCGGAAAAATGATCTTGATCCAATAAAAGTATAAATGGGCATGTGTACAAAGTTTGGATTCGAACTCGTTTGAATTAAATTCAAATGAGTTCGAATAAGAAGTGGGCGTTAGAAAGGTCCCAAAATGTTGAGATTTTTGGTAGACCTCCGGAAAAAGATAAAAGAATTTATGGGCGAAGTTTGAGGAGCAAACTCGAAGCAGAAAAGACATGTGATTATTTGCAAGTGTGTATATGGGTGATTCCGAAAATGGAATTTTTAATATAGCTCTCTAAATATCGAGAGGATATGCTATAAAGAGAATCACCATGTGAATTCCCTCGGTTTAAATGGATCAAAGATCCATGCCATTTATTTAGTTGAGTTGCAAAATATTTATGAGATGATGGCATGATGACATGATGCAATGCAAAAATAAAAGGGCAGGCACAAATGAAACACACGGCGAAACCCGGATCATATGGAAGTCTTCTCGAGCATCGGTCTCGGGGCGTTACAACACTCCACCACTACGAGAGGATCTCGTCCCGAGATCTAGGATGGCACTGAATAGAAAATGGAAGAGGAAGAGGTAAAACAAAGTTGCTTCTTAGACCAATGAGTGAAACCAAAGAACCTTGCGAGGTTAAACAATTGGAAAGAAGAATACAATGAAGATGAACAAAGTGGAAAACACTCCGTTAGAAAAGAGGGACAAAGAACATTACTAGAATCTTGTAGGTTGAAAGACATAAGAAAAAGGGTTGCAATGGACAAGAAGTACATGCAAGCACTCCGGTAGAAACGAGATGTACAAGGAGCGATAAGGATCAATTACGACAAGACTCCAGTTGGAAATGGAAGGTAAAGAATATGAGCTTAGAAAAATGAAAGCACTTGGATGAGAGTCCGGTTAGAAGAGGAATGATAGGCACAACACTCCGGTTAAAAGGATAAGCACGAAAAGAACATGATCTTTGACAAAACGAGATGGTGGGTGAAAAGAACAAATCACAATGCCTCCGGAACGAAAGAATAGAAGTTGGATCGTTGGAAAAGAAATAATTGAGAATAAAATGACAACTACTGCCACAAATGATCTTGGAAGGCACCCTTCCAAGAGGGTTATAATGGAGTTGTTAGAAAACCAACAACGAAAAGAGTAAGCTTGATGTGGTCTTATGGAATATATCTCAAATTATGAAGTGATGACCTGCCACTCACGGGTAAAAGAATTGGATTGATATGAACAAGAAGACGAGAAACTTATTTCACTGGGAGGATAAATGAAGAACTTGGGTCATTTATAAGCACGATAAATAGCAACAATCCTTAGGGGAAGCTTTAGGTGAAATATACCCCAAGATAACTCCAATGAAGAGATAGATGGATTTAAGATACCCCATTCTTGTGAATGAAGAATGATATATTACCACCTCAAAAGATAAGGGAGAACAATTGCACTCTGGATTGCAAGAAGAAGAATGCTTGAGCTCCTCTGAAAAGAATGTCAACGAACACTCCGAGAAGGAATTAAATCCTTAAAGGACCATCATGTAGAGCCTCCACGAAGAACTTCGGTAACAAAAGGACGATCAAACGGAAGGAAAGAGAGGTTGAAAACACAAGGTGAATCCTTGCAATGATTGGATGAAACTTTGTGATGAGATAAAGTGGAAACTTGGAACTCCGGAAGGAAAGATGAAGCATCTCGAACCGAGAGTGTGATAAGATGAACCTTCGGAATAAGGAATTGAATTCACTCGATGAAACAAGAATAAGAATTACATTATGCTTATCTCCTTCACCAATTAAATTGATGACAAACAATGGATTGAATACAACTTATTCTTGTAGAAAGGATTAAGAAAGATATAGCGCAAACTTTAGAAGGTCTTCAACGAACCACCGGTATGATTGAAACAACGAATAAATTGATATGATAAGAAAGAAGAAAAAATCTTGAAGGAACCACCGTATGAATTGAAAATGAAAGTAGCAAAGGAACAAATCACCGGGTAGAATTGGAAAACGAATGAAGATACTTGAGAGTATTTAGATACAAGTGAACGAAGTGATCATGAACTCAATAGAGAATATATGAGCGATGCACCGGTAAGATTTAGAGAAAAAGAGCTGAAAGCTGAGAATGAACAAATCATAGATGATGGGCTCCGGATAATCAAACTGAGAAGACTCTTGAATTGCTCCGGATAGGTGAAAAGAATTCTCACAATCAAAACAATTATGAGAGGATGGCGTCAAACTAGAACCACGAATCTCTGAGAAAACGGATAAGATATGGAGGTAAAACTCTTCTTCGGTCTTCAAATGTTGAGAATGACGACGAGAAACACCACCAAAAATTATTGAGGCACACCGGAATGAAGAATGGAAAGGTTGAGCCAACTATGAAAATAATTTGAAAGATCTTGGAGAAAGACATTTGACTGATGATAAATCATTCTTACGTCAAACTTTAGAAAAGAATTTGAGAAGCTCCGGAAAAATAAGAAGAGTCAGGTAAGATCCTGGGAAAAGACCTGTGGGTTAGGGCCCACTCAAAAGAAACACCGTTGATGATTTAAAAGAGAGAATGCATCGGTTGAATTAAATGGCTTGAATGAGGTAACATACTCGAAAGATCTTGAATGAATGTAGAGTGGAAACACGAATCTTCGGGATATCTTGAGCACTCCGGAACAATTGAATAGCGAGAAATGAATGAATATGAGGAGCACCGGCAAGAGAAGGTATTAGAAATGAGGGAAAAGGGATATGATCAACACCAAATCTTGAATTTGGTTCCACCGTAGAAGAAAATGAGTGAAGAGTGACGAACTTGAAGCTTCGTTAGAATCTTCATGAGAATCACCGGATACGAACTTTGAAAGAAAAGAATGAAGAGACTTCACAAGAATAAAATGGATACCTGATGAAGAAATATGAGTCCTTGAAGAAACAAAGGGAGGGAGGGTGGGAAAACAAAGGCAACTTGAAGATGGATGAAGCAAACACCGTAGAGAAAAACTGATAATTGATCTTGTGAATGTTGACAAGATTGGATCCATTTGAAGAGGAGCACACCGGTTGAAAAGAAATTGAAATGACAACCTCGATGATCGAGAAGGATTAGTATCACATAGGAACATGAGAACACCGCTTAGGAAAAGTATGGAATCAACATTTTCCTTCGAAGCAACTCGAATACCACAACTAAAAACAAAAAACTAAGGATTGGCTTGCAGAATAAGCCGGAACAAACATATGATAGAGATTTCGTCCGAAGTTTTCGTGGTGGGGCCTACACAGGCTCGATCGTACAGCACCATCATGTACAAGGCAGTGCACATGACATATGAAGCGTCCCCGAGTCGGCATAGCCAAGGACTCTTTAAGACACAACGAGACCACTGTAAAACCGACCGTGGATACGTGGACCACTAGACGTCGAACCCCAATTTCATATCATACATCTGTCGGAAAGATATCCTAAGATCTACTTGAATTCCCACTTATAAACTCCCGAAATTTTCCGGTTATGCAATCAGGTGTTGGGGATACAGGGGAAGCATAATATCTCACCCAAAACTAACAAATCCTACATCCAGCTGTATCCATCCTGCAACACATAACCAAGAAACCTTCGGAAATCATCTACCTCAACCTTCGAAAAGCATCCGTTATACGAGTTATGGCAATACTCCCGAACTCCCGCCCCAGTACTGGGTGGCGTCGAGGTTATCTCACCAAAAACTGCATAAAAGAGATTTTCGATGTCGGCGAAACTAAACTCAGGTATTCCAGAACTGCAATGATAAAATTGTGACGACAACACCTCAGAGCTCAACTCCCCGGGACACTGCCACAACCCCTAAATGTTAGGAGGCACCAAGAACAATGTTCTCGTCACAAAACCATCAGAACGATTCCAAGATACCCGCATGATCATAAAAAAATTTAGTGAAATTTGAGAAGAGAAGAGTCAAAACTCTACGTCAGGATGCCTCACCAGAGCGACGAAGGGACTGAGGAGTAAAAAGAATTCCTAACTCTCCGATATATATAATCCTAAATGACTCAAAACATTTTTCTAGACTCAACAACGCCAACGATTCGATCAAGCAGGGGGCTCCTAAGGTCGGGGAAGGCTCTGATACCAACTTGTAACGCTCTCGATGCGGCTATATCTCCCACGTGTCGAAGCACAACTTAGAGGCATAACCGCATTGAAAGCAATGTCGCAAGTGAGGTAATCTTCACACAACCCATGTAATAAATAAGGGAAAGAGATACATAGTTGGCTTACAATCACCACTTCACACAATACATGAATAAAGCATTACAACATCCAGATACAATCGAAGTCCGACTACGGAACCAAAATAAAAGAAGACTAGCCCAAATACTACACAGATCCCCGATCGACCCCAACTGGGCTCCACTACTGATCAACTAGAACGAAACAACACAAAGGACAAGATATTCATCGAGCTCCTCCTTGAGCTTGGTTGCGTCACCTGCACGGTAACATCGGCACCTACAAACTGGTTTTGGAAGTATCTGTGAGTCTCGGGGACTCAGCAATCTTACACCCTCGCGATCAATACTATTTAAGCTTATAGGTAGGGTAAAAGGTATGAGGTGAAGCTGCAACAAGCGACTAGCATATATGGTGGCTAACATACGCAAATGAGACCGAGAAGAGAAGGCAAAGCACGGTCGAGAAACTATGATCAAGAAGTGATCCTAGAACAACCTACGTCAAACATAACTCCAACACCGTGTTCACTTCCCGGACTCCACCGGAAAGAGACCATCACGGTTACACACGCGGTTGATGCATTTTAATTAAGTTAAACTTTAGGTTTTCTACAACCGGACATCACTACTAGAAAACAGGGCTTTGGTCCAGGCCGGGTCAGCCCATTAGTCCTGGTTCAGTCCAGAACCGGGACCAATGTGGGCATTGGTCCCGGTTCGTGAGCCCAGGGGGGCGGCCAGGCCACGTGAGCCATTGGTCCCGGTTCATCTGGACCTTTTGGTCCCGGTTGGTGGGATGAACCGGGACCAATGGGCCTCGCTCCTGGCCCAC
Source organism: Triticum urartu (assembly GCF_056163025.1). Taxonomy (NCBI): domain Eukaryota; kingdom Viridiplantae; phylum Streptophyta; class Magnoliopsida; order Poales; family Poaceae; genus Triticum; species Triticum urartu. Next base: position 64,112 of record NC_141873.1, on the reverse strand, counting down.
CACCATTGGTCCCGGTTCGTGGCTTGAACCGGGACCAAAGGCTCCCCTTAAGTCCCGGCTCATGTCACCAACCGGGACCAATGAGGTGCCTATATATACCCCTCGCTCGCGAGCAGAGCACCCCAGTGCTCTGTTTTTCTCTGGCCGAGGGGGAGAGGGCTTTGTGGTGCTCTAGCTCACCTCCTATGCACATGAGGTGTTCGATGGAATGCCCTAGCCACACTACTTAAGCTTTCTCCTCTCCAAGCTCGACCTCCAAGCTCCATTTTCCTCGAGATTTGTCTAGATTTAGCGGTCCGTCACGCCCCGTCCCTGTCTTCACCGCTGTCGATCACCCGCGCCGATCTCATCACCGACACCACCGTGGTGAGGCTCTTGTTCTTATCTTCTTTCTGAAAGGAAAAATATTCTTACTTGTATGTTTAGATAGATACTTGTATCATTTTCTTACATTTATTATTGCATCTTATATAGTGCGATGGTTTTGGTATCCGCCCCCGTCGGCCCTCGTCCTGTCTATGATTCGGATGTGGTATGTATATTATCCTTATAACTATTGGTTCATTTATTGTTTATGAAAATTATGCCGACCAACGTGACATAGATTTTATTTATCTAGGATGTATGTGAATCGGAAATGCCAACCGACCCTATTGTCGAGAGGTTAAATTTAGTTGAAGAAGAAAACAATTTGTTGAAGGAAAAAAATTAAAAAAATTGAGGAGGAGAAGATGATATTGGGTTGCATGTTGCGGATGTTGTCGATGATCACAAGATCAAGATGGATGCAATGCGCTTGAAGATTAGAAAGATTAGAAAATATGCCATTCATACCGAGGCTTGGTATCATTATGCCGTTGGATCAATTGTTACCTTGGTTGCGATTATGATCGCATTTGTTTTCGCATTGAAATGTTTTACATAGTTTCAATGTATGGTTTAATTAATTAGATGCTCTGGAGAGCTATATGTTGTTAGATGAGAACTATGTATGCACTTTGGTTTTAATGTGATGATGAACTTCTATTAATTTGGACACTTAATTATATATAATGCATGCAGATGAACCGGCAATGGATGTACGGTGACAGACACACCCGCGAGTACATTAAGGGTGTGCATGAGTTTCTCGATGCGGCTGAGGCAAACAAGCAGAATGGTTTTATGTGTTGTCCATGCACTGAATGTGGGAATACGAGGTCTTACTCTAACCGGAAAATCCTTCACTCCCACCTACTTTACAAGGGTTTCATGCCACACTATAATGTTTGGACGAGGCACGGAGAAATAGGGGTTATGATGGAAGACGGCGAAGAAGAAGACTACGATGACAACTATGTGCCCCCTGAATACGTTGATGCTGCAACGGGGGGAGCTGGTGAAGATCAAGAGCGTGCATTTATGAGCTCGATGCACTCACCACAAAGTATGGCATGACAAATAAGCATACACCCAGCAAATAGACATGGCATAGAAGCTAGACATGGCAAGAACAACAACATAGCATGCACGGCTCAACAACAACAAGCTCGGCAAAATCGCTAAACATGTTAACAATCTGTCAGGAACATTTTATAGCAAAAGTAGAGCTCGATTGACTCAAGCTAGGGTGCTCCATAATTGCAAACAAAGACATGGATGGATAGAGCACCGCAATATTAACAAAACATCATTACTGATCATGCTCAAAAGAGGAACAGATCACTAGGAAACAACATGAACATATGGCATAAAACCAATATCAGGACAAGGACTTAGTGAAATTCTAAGTCCCTGAAATCAGCATCATTGAGTAAGCTACTTTGCATGCTTGTGCTAGTTACCACAAAGATCACAAAAATACATGGCATACACCCCTGTAAAGATGGCATGGCATTCTACAAAACACATGTAGAGCTCAGGATCATAGCATGCACACATTAATCATGGCAAAAATGACAAAAGTGCATTTGCTGAAACAGATCTAAAATAATCATCACATAGCCCTCTTCCAATAGCATTTCGGGCATCAAGATGAGCTCAAATGAAAATGATGCAATGAGATGAAATGATGTACTCATCGAGACGAACATTTTGATATGCTACCCGCACGAATCGGAGCCACGGTGACGAAGTTATGATGCGATGAAAAATGCACAAAATTACTGGGACTTAGACGAAATTCAACCTCCGGAGAAAGTCAACGGGATCTCGTGGTACGGGACAGCGCGGTGCAGATCTGGGGGGTGGCGTTTGGATCGAGGGTCAAGGCAACTCCGGGATGACGCGGTGCCGTGGCGGGCCGAGGACGTCGGTGGCGAACTCGACGCCGGAGAAGGATGCCGGAGGCCGGGGCGACCTAGATCTGGCCGGATCCGCAGCGGGGATCGCCACATCCGGCGGCCAGCAGTGCAGGGACGAGCGGCGCAGGCTCGGGCGCCAAGGCGGGCGTGGTCGCTGAAGCTCGGCAGCTCGCCGGCGATGGCGGCGTTGTCGCGGAGCTGGGCGGAGGCGGCGGCCGGCGGGCGCGGACGGGCAGCGCTAGGCGACGGAGAACTCGGGCGCTCGGGCGGTGGAACGCACAGGCACGGGGCGGCGGCGGTTCGGGCCGGGCGGGCCCGTGATGGGCTCCGCCGGGCCGCGCGGTGGGAGGACGCGGGGAAGCCAGGTGGCAGAGATGACGCGGGGAAGCGGGGTGGACATGTCCGGCCGGCGCGGGAGGAAGTGTCCGGCGGCGCGGGGAGGATTTTTTAGGGTTTCATGTGCGCGAATTTCGGAGGGGATCACATATTTATAGGTAGAGGGAGCTAGGAGAGTCAAAATGAGGTGCGGTTTTCGGCCACGCAGTCGTGATCGAACGACCGAGATGATAGAGGGGGTTTAGGTGGGTTTTGGACCACTTTGAAAAGGGTGTTGGGCTGCAACACGCACGAGGCCTTTTCGGTCCCTCGGTTAACCGTTGGAGTACCAAACGAGGTCCAAATGGCATGAAACTTGACAGGCGGTCTACCGGTAGTAAACCAACGCCGCATGACAAATCTCAGTCCAATCCGAAAACGTTTAACACCCGCACATGAAAAGAGGTAGAAAGGGACACCAGGTGACATAGGAGCGCCGGATTGCAAAACGGACAACGGGCAAAATGCTCATATGCATGAGGCAAACATGTATGCAAATGAAATGCACATGATGACATGATATGGAATGCATGACACGCAAGCAATGACAAGGCAACAATAGCGAATCACTGGAGGACACTTGGCACATCGGTCTCGGGGCGTTACAGTTGAGCACTTGAGCGTGAGCGTGTGTGTTGCGTCGTGTGCTATGTGCCGCATGGGTGCATGAGTGCATGAGTGTTGCGTGCATCCATGTGTACGTGTGAGTGTTGCATGTTGCATGCATGCTTGCATGGGGCTTACTCCCTCCCATTCACATGTTCATATTTGAAGCTTCCTCTATTCCCTCCATATGGTGATACTCCCTCTGTTCCCAAATACGGAGTATATGTCTTTCTAGAGATTTCAACAAGTGACTACGTACGGAGAAAAATGAGTGAAGTGAGCGTAGATGCATAGGGATAATGTAGAAAGGAAGTCTTCGCGGTCCATTATTCCCCATCTCGGTCAGAGAGAACTATTCAACTAGTCTTCGCAGTGAAGTGACAATACACGCTGCAGAAGATGGGACACTTAATTAATAAGCTGAACCAGCGTGTTGGTGCTACTAAATCAGCCTTACCCAGTACTGCCATCATGTTTGCCAGTAGAGCACGCTTCTGTCCTCCATTAACTGACATATGGGCCCTCTTGTGGTAGACCCACATGTCATCGGTGTAACTATTTACACTCTGAAGGACGGTATGTCCTGGTAGTAGTAGTAGAATTGAGATTTAATGCACTTTCTTCCCCGTCTTCTACTCTTCTTCCTCCTCTCTTGCCCATCGTCGGCCGCACACCATTTCCCCCCGCTCACTGCTCGCCCGCCCACGCTATCTTCCTTGGTAGCTCGCGCGTACCATACCCCCCGCCCCCGCTCACTGCTCGGCCACACGAGGAGAAGCTTCTTCGCTCGCCCGCCCGAATCCACTTCCCCCGCTGGCTTGCAGGCACCGAAAACCCCAATGGCAGAACCGACTGACACGCAGAGCCGCGATTGGAATTCCCTCCCCGATGTTCTCTTGGAGCAGATCTGTAATCGTATGGACCTACTCAGCACCGTCCGTCTGGCCGCATGCTCGGTGTCTTTGTACCGTCTACTCGTCTGCAACCCGCCGACTCTTTTCAAGACACCCTACTTGCTGTTGCCCGATCCTCGCAGGTGGCCCAGACACCGACTTGACGATCCTACAGAGGTTGTCGTGGTGCCCCTCGACATGCTACCACTACCCGTCCACCTGTCCTTCATGCGCGTCCAGTACTGGGCAAGCATGAAGGACAATTGGATCATCCTCGTCCACCAATCTGGTAGTCTGTGGCGTCTTGTGGATATCTACACCCAGCGAGAGATCACCCTTCCAGCATTGGATACCGCCGCCATCGAGCCTCACGGCCCGCCGGACACTCCTACCTACTACGCACGAGAGTTGTCAAGCTTTTGGCTCGACCTCTATTTGCTGAAAGTTCTAATCTGTGAAGTGCCCACACAATCAGAAGACTACATGGATTACAAGCTCATTGCCTTGTTCAACATGGGATTAGTCTATCTGTAATCCGTTCGCCATACATGGTTATGGCTCATCATCAATCCTGTTGAGGCAACATTTTTCTGATGTTATAGTGCACGATGGCATCATTTACGCGGTCGACGCACAGATTGCCTGCCTATACTGGTGGAATCTATCGTCGTGTAATTGTTCTATCTCATCTCATTTTTACCTTATGAATACGACTGCCTGTTCATCATACAATTTAGAATAGATAGTATGTCTATGACCACATCATTGCTATATGTTCCTCTCATTTCCTACATTTTTATGACCACACATGTTATTGTTAGAGTTGATATGAGAACAATTGGCATCGAATGATTGTTAGAATAGATATTATGAGCATAACATCATGATTGCTATATGTTACTCTCATTTCCAAGATTTTTATAACAACGCATGTTATTGCTTAGAGTTGATATGGGAACAGTAGTAGTAAGTGTTATGGTAGAATATGAGTAGGCTCTGTCATAGCTGTTTTCCTCTCATTGTTACATGATGTTTGAACCATGACATATTGCTAGAATATGAAAGCCATTGGCTTATTTTTTAACTTGGGGTATGATTATGACCACGACATTGCAATTCTGTGTCTATGATATGTGTCACTGTTATAATAATCTTAATTCCACACATACTCTGAACATGATTGTTTACTAGCAAAACATGCCCGTGAGTTGCAACGGGAAAAAATTTCATTCCTCATACTCACACCTTAGAACATCAGCAAATCCCTTGAAATATTTCACGATGCCACACAACAAACAACATGATAAGTGGTGTTTCGCAAAAAGCATAAGGTTGGATGATTTTTTGAATACTAGACAACATAAATATCAATGGTAAACTGACATTTTCAAAATACCACATGTAAATAAGATATTAATTAAGGTTGTATCATAAACAAAGTTTTAGAAATGATTAATATAATAGCATATTTGAAATCTGCATGATTTTTTGAGATATTTCCAGATATGACATGTTAGATGTAGGGTTTGAAAGTTATGAGTTAAAAAAACATTTGAATGTGCCCAAAAATAGAAAAAATAAAAATAGGGTAGCTGGGCCAGAACTGAAACATTATGTGGCCCATCTATTAAGTAGGAGAGAAAAGGAGAAGGAGAAAGAGAAAAAGGGAGAGAACCAGATTCGAACCCGGGTCTCTGGTACAAAGGCGTGAGGCAAATACCGCCACGCCAACCTACCGCTTGTGATGAATGACATGGCCTTACCTTAAATAAACAGAAGCCGACCGCGATTGAAAAAAAGTGAACCGTTTTTTCCCACTTACCGGTGGCATGGTGGGTAATTATTTACAACTCCAAGGATAATTTTAGTGACAGATGACCAGAAGCACTATTTGCTTTATTATTAGGGGAAGATTTTTGTCCTTTTGGTCTCCAATTTGAATTGTTGCAGCAGACGCAAATGCACTGGCCTTCATGATTCCAGGACCTGGAATCATACCAGCCGATGGGTGGTGGTTTATCGCTCGTTCAGCTGACGGCGGCCATTTGATGCTCATTCGCACGTACCAAATTGACCAAACCATTACATCAAACCACATGCAGTACAATGTCTGGGGCGTTCATGACATTGATGGCTATGGTTGCTTCGTGTTCGAGAAAGATCCTAGCTCCATTGGGCCAGGCGTATTCAACTAGAGGCGGGTTTACAGCCTCGGCAACCACTCCATGTTCCTCGGGCTCAATTATCTAATCTTCCAACCAATCATCGATCATATCACCGGCGATGATTACCGTGCTATGCAACTTCCATTCGCCAGGGGGGGACTATGTTTACACATCATACCATGGGTTTCATGAATCACCATATCCAGAGATTCGTCGACACAGCTTGTTGTCAGATAATCTTCAGTGTGCGAAAGGCATCAAGCTTCCATGCGATGGATGGCTTTTGCAAACCCAACATGCGGCGATGTGGTTCATGCCAACAGCAAATATGCACAACTTGATTCGTACTGATATCTAGACTAAGCCATGTATTCTGCTGCTGTAGCACGACCCTCTTTTGTTGGATATTATGTATTGTTGTTAGTTTGAAGCACTCCTCTGGTTTGAAGGATAGATACCTTTCTGGGATCAAGTGCATCCTAACGCACGTGCGCAGGATGTACTGATAATGATGATGGAGATGCTGTGCATTATATATATAGGCTTCAAATGCGTACTTGTTAGTTAAACCTATGGTTAAAATGTGACACTAAATACGACTAGTAAGTAGTACAGTAGTAGTACTAGTATACGTCGGTCAAATTATTCATCATGTCTACACATTGAATTGACGTGACAACACACTGCGCGTGAGGTGACACAAGAATCCTGGCGGCATTTTCGGGTATTCTGGACTTCAGATTTGGAGTACCACTTATCTGTCGAAATATTTCATCATTCACTTAAAACATTCGATTGATCATACATTGAGTACCATATAATTGGAATTAACCGATGCAAGTCGAAGAAGGATTGGTCGGTGCTGCCGGCTGGCGTCAAGTTCGATCCCACATATCAGGAGCTGATCGAGCACCTTGAGGCCAAAGTGAGTGCTGACAGCGCGAGATCTCACCCTCTCATCGATTTGTTCATACCAACCATCGACAGCGAGCACGGCATATGCTACACTCATCCTGAGAAACTTCCTTTGATTATAGCTCTATTTTTCTTTTTAGACGCAGACATGGTGAAGCAATTACAATTTGACAGTTAATAAAAAGTGAAACAAGTGACTGCAACATGCCAAAGATGTTATGAAAATGCCAACTATGTACACTAAAACCTGTATTCAACAATACTGCAGGTATCACACTGAGTGGCCTAAGCAAGCATTTCTTCCAGCACAATTCTAGGGCGTTCAAAAGGGGCACGTGGACGCGTTGCAAGATATAGTCGGAGTGCGGCATGCACACGATGTGGCACAACACCGGCAATACCTTGCCGGTGATGGTTAACGGCCGGCAGATGGGCAGCAAAAAGGTTCTGGTGCTGCACACCAATAAGAACTTCGACCAGCAGAGGACCAACTAGGTGATGCACCAGTACCACCTCGGGGACCTGGAGCAAGAGAAGAAGCGGGAGCTGGTCCTCTGCAAGATTTTCTACCAGACGAACACTAGGGCCAGGAGTAAAAAGATTATAAGTTAGTTTGGTATTGGTACTTGTAGTACCTTGTCGTCCGCAAGTTAGTATTGTTGTTAACGGTCTTTTCGTATGAACTTGGCATTTGCTTCCAACCATCATGTCAAGGGTGGACGTGGATATAAAGCTGAATCATTTGTTTTGAAACAAATTTTCAAGCACCTGATTTTTATTTGATGGGTAGCATAAGCACCTGCCGTTCGAATTCCCAGTTATCCAAATTTTTCGAAACAAGTGCATGCACTTATTATCACGATGAAGAAACAATATCCCTAATGCATCCCAGCTATCAGTCTGTACTTGCAGAATTATCTCGTTTGTTGAGCACTGATGTCTACTACACAACCTTCTTCTTGTAGACGTTGTTGGGCCTCCAAGTGCAGAGGTTTGTAGGACAGTAGCAAATTTCCCTCAAGTGGATGACCTAAGGTTTATCAATCCGTAGGAGGCGTAGGATGAAGATGGTCTATCTCAAGCAACCCTGCAACCAAATAACAAAGAGTCTCTTGTGTCCCCAACACACCCAATACAATGGTAAATTGTATAGGAGCACTAGTTCGGTGAAGAGATGGTGATACAAGTGGTATATGGATAGTAGATATGAGTATTTGTAATCTGAAAATATAGAAACATCAAGGTAACTAATGATAAAAGTGAGCGTAAACGGTATTGCAATGCGTTGAAACAAGGCCTAGGGTTCATACTTTCAGTAGTGCAAGTACTCTCAACAATAATAGCATAATTGGATCACATAACTATCCCTCAACATGCAACAAAGAGTCACTCCAAAGTCACTAATAGCGGAGAACAAACGAAGAGACTATGGTAGGGTACGAAACCACCTCAAAGTTATTCTTTCCAATCAATCCGTTGGGCTATTCCTATAAGTGTCACAAACAGCCCTAGAGTTCGTACTAGAATAACACCTTAAGACACAAATCAACCAAAACCCTAATGTCACCTAGATACTCCAATGTCACCTCAAGTATCCGCGGGTATGATTATACGATATGCATCACACAATCTCAGATTCATCTATTCAACCAACACATAGAACCTCAAAGAGTGCCCCAAAGTTTCTACCGGAGAATCACGACGAAAATGTGTTCCAACCCCTATGCATAGGTTCATGGGCGGAACCCGCAAGTTGATCACCAAAACATACATCAAGTGAATCACGTGATATCCCATTGTCACCACAGATACGCACGGCAAGACATACATCAAGTGTTCTCAAATCTTTAAAGACTCAGTCTGATAAGATAACTTCAAAGGGGAAACTCAATCCATTACAAGAGAGTAGAGGGGAGAAGAAACATAAGATCCAACTATAATAGCAAAGCTCGCGATACATCAAGATCGCATCACCTCAAGAACACGAGAGAGAGAGAGATCAAACACATAGCTACTGGTACATACCCTCAGCCCCGAGGGAGAACTACTCCCTCCTCGTCATGGAGAGCACCTGGATGATGAAGATGGCCACCGGAGAGGGATTCCCCCTCCGGCGGGGTGCCGGAACGGGTCTAGATTGGTTTTCGGTGGCTATGGAGGCTTCTGGCGGCGGAACTCCAGATCTATTGTGCTCCTAGAGTTTTTAGGGTATATGGAGATATATAGGCGGAAGAAGTACGTCAGGGGAGCCACGATGGGCCCACGAGGGTGGAGGGCACGCCCAGGGGGGTGGGCGCGCCCCTTACCTCGTGGCCTCCTCGAAGCTTCCCTTACGTGGACTCCAAGTCTTCTGGGCTACTTCTGATCCAAAAATAAGTTCCGTGAAGTTTCAGGTCACTTAAACTCCGTTTGATTTTCCTTTTCTGTGATACTCTAAAACAAGGAAAAAACAGAAACTGGCACTGGCACTGGGCTCTAGGTTAATAGGTTAGTCCCAAAAAACATATAAAATGGTATATAAATGCATATAAAACATCCAAGGTTGATAATATAATAGCATGGAACAATCAAAAATTATAGATACGTTGGAGACGTATCAGCACCCCCAAGCTTAATTCCTGCTCATCCTCAAGTAGGTAAATGATAAAAACAGAATTTTTGATGTGGAATGCTACCTAACATATTTATCCATGTAGTTCTCTTTATTGTGGAAAGAATATTCAGATCCATATGATTCAAGACAAAATTTAATATTGACATAAAAATAATAATACTTAAAGCATACTAACTAAGCAATCATGTCTTCTCAAAATAACATCGCCAAAGAAATCTATCCCTACAAAATCATATAGTCTGGCTATGCTCTATCTTCATCACACAAAATATTTAAATTATGCACAACCCCGATGACAAGCCAAGCAATTGTTTCATACTTTTGATGTTCTCAAACTTTTTCAATCTTCACGCAATACATGTGCGTGAGCCATGGACATAGCACTATAGGTGGAATAGAATGATGGTTGTGGAGAAGACAAAAAGGGAGAAGATAGTCTCACATCGACTAGGCGTATCAACGGGCTATGGAGCTGCCCATCAATAGATATCAATGTGAGTGAGTAGGGATTGCCATGCAACGGATGCACTAGAGCTATAAATGTATGAAAGATCAACAAAAGAAACTAGTGGGTGTGCATCCAACTCGCTTGCTCACGAAGACCTAGGGCATTTTGAGGAAGCCCATCATCGGAATATACAAGCCAAGTTCTATAATGAAATATTCCCACTAGTATATGAAAGTGACAACATAGGAGACACTCTATCACAAAGATCATGGTGCTACTTTGAAGCACAAGTGTGGTAAAAGGATAGTAGCATTGCCCCTTCTCTCTTTTTCTCTCATTTTTTTATTTGGGCCTTCTCCATTTTGTGGCCTCTTTTCTCTTTTTTTAAATTTGGGCTTCTTTGGCCTCTTTTATTTTCTTATTTTCGTCCGGAGTCTCATCCCGACTTGTGGGGGAATCATAGTCTCAATCATCCTTTCCTCACTGGGACAATGCTCTAATAATGATGATCATCACACTTTTATTTACTTACAACTCAAGAATTACAACTCGATACTTAGGACAAGATATGACTCTATATGAATGCCTTCGGCGGTGTACCGTGATGTGCAATGATGCATGAGTGACATGTATGAAAGAATTATGAACGGTGGCTTTGCCACAAATACAATGTCAACTGCATGATCATGCAAAGCAATATGACAATGATGGAGCGTATCATAATAAACGGAACGGTGGAAGGTTGCATGGCAATATATCTCGGAATGGCTATGGAAATGCCATGATAGGTAGGTATGGCAGCTGTTTTGAGGAAGGTAAATGGTGGGTTTATGGTACCGGCGAAAGGTGCACGGTATTAGAGAGGCTAGCAATGGTGGAAGGGTGAGAGTGCATATAATCCATGGACTCAACATTAGTCATAAAGAACTCACATACTTATTGCAAAAATCTATTAGTTATCGAAACAAAGTACTACGTGCATGCTCCTAGGGGGATAGATTGGTAGGAAAAGACTATCGCTCGTCCCCGACCGCCACTCATAAGGAAGACAATCAATAAATAAATCATGCTCCGACTTTATCACATAATGGTTCACCATACATGCATGCTACGGGAATCACAAACTTCAACGCAAGTATTTCTCAAATTCACAACTACTCAACTAGCATGATTCTAATATCACCATCTTCATATCTCAAAACAATCATCAAGTATCAAACTTCTCATAGTATTCAATGCATTTTATATGAATGTTTTTATTATATCCCTCTTGGATGCCCATCATATTAGGACTAAATTCATAACCAAAGCAAACTACCATGCTGTTCTAAATACTCTCAAAATGATATAAGTGAAGCATGAGAGTTCATCTATTTCTAAAAAATAAAACCATCACCGTGCTCTAAAATGATATAAGTGAAGCACTAGAGCAAATGACAAACTACTCTGAAAGATATAAGTGAAGATCAATGAGTAGTCAAATAATTATGAAACTATATGAAGACTCTCTAACATTTAATAATTTCAGGTCTTGGTATTTTATTCAAACAGCAAGCAAAACTAAATAAAATAGCATTCTAAGAATGGCAAACATCATGTGAAGAAGCAAAAACTTAGGATCAACCAAAACTAACCGATAGTTGTCGAAGAAGAAAGGTGGGATGCCAACCGGGGTATCCCCAAGCTTAGACGCTTGAGACTTCTTGAAATATTATCTGGGGATGCCTTGGGCATCCCCAAGTTTGAGATTTTGTGTCTCCTTAATTCCTCTCATATCACGGTCTCCCTAAATCTCAAAAGCTTTCATCCACACAAAACTCAACAAGGACTCATGAGATAAGTTAGTATGAACCATTGCCAAAACCTTATCATACTCTACTGTAGCAAATCACTAAAATTATTATTCAACATTTCATACTAAATTCCTCTACATATTTAATAGTCCTATCCTCAAATAGAATCATTAAAGAAGAAAACATATGCAAACAATGCACACATAACAGCAATCTGCCTAAATAGGACAGTCTGTAAAGAGTGCAACAAGATCCAAACTTACCTAACTCCAAAAATTATGAAAGAAAATTCCAACTGTAGTAAATTTATCAGATCTTAATATGCAAAAGGTTTCAAAATTTTATCACATTCTGACTTTTCTAAGGAATTATTGCAACAGCGGTAAACTTTCTGTTTTCAAACAGCAACATGTGGACTTCTAAAATAGGCATAGTAAAGGCTATCAATGCCACTTTTATTGAAATAAAAGATGCAAAACATTGTTCTAAATAACAGCAAGCAAATCCTAACAAAATAAATTGACGCTCCAAGCAAAACACATATCATGTGGTGAATAAAAATATAGCTCCAAGTAAAGTTACCGATGAACGAAGACGAAAGAGGGGATGCCTTCCGGGGCATCCCCAAGCTTAGGCTCTTGGCTATCATTGAATATTACCTTGGGGTGCCTTGGGAATCCCCAAGCTTCGTGTTGGTGTCAAAACCGGCGGATCTTGGGTAGGGGGTCCCGAACTGTGCGTCTAGGCCGGATGGTAACAGGAGGCAAGGGACACGAAGTTTTACCCAGGTTCGGGCCCTCTTGATGGAGGTAAAACCCTATGTCCTGCTTGATTAATATTGATGATATGGGTAGTACAAGAGTAGATCTACCACGAGATCGGAGAGGCTAAACCCTAGAAGCTAGCCTATGGTATGATTGTTGTTCTGTATGTTGTCCTACGGACTAAGACCCTTCGGTTTATATAGACACCGGAGAGGGTTAGGGTTACACAAAGTCGGTTACAATGGTAGGAGATCTATATATCCGTATCGCCAAGCTTGCCTTCCACGCCAAGGAAAGTCCCTTCCGGACACGGGACGAAGTCTTCAATCTTGTATCTTCATAGTCCAGGAGTCCGGCTGAAGGTATAGTCCGGCCATCCGGACACCCCCTAATCCAGAACTCCCTAAGTAGCCCCTGAACCAGGCTTCAATGACGATGAGTCCGGCGCGTAGATTGTCTTCGACATTGCAAGGCGGGTTCCTCCTCCAAGTACTTCATAGAAGATTTTGAACACAAAGATAGTGTCCGACTCTACAAAATAAGTTTCCACATATTGCCATAGAGAGAATAATATTTACACAAATCTAATCTGCTGACGTATTCCGTAGTGTGACATCGCACCACGGCCAAGCCTTTATTCGAATCGTTTTATTGTCCCACCTTAGCGTGTCATGCGAGGCGGTTTCCTTGGCACGTCTCGTCGAAGCAGAGATCGTGTCCCCTTATTCCGGGATTCTCATCAATACGGGCGTGGGTAACCCAACCGTGCCATTGATTACGGCACTTGGAGATAAGCGAGTTTTACCAGGCTGGTGGGGACACGCAGTTGCGTCCACCCATATAAGGGGATAAGGATCCACCTTTTCACCTACGCCTTCTTCCTCCTTTGCCTATCCATTTTCGCGCACTCGAGCTCCAGCGCCCAAGTCCGCACTCCCCACCTCAACTTTTTCCAGCCATGTCCGGAGCGGGAGGCAAGTGGATGGTCTCCTCCGTCACGTAGGGACACATCAAAAACTGAGGAAGGCCGGATACTTGTCTAACGACATCGCGTACCGGCTTCCTGAAGAGGGGCAGCTCCTCCCCACCCCAAGGCCCCATGAGAGGGTAGTGTTCCTTCCCCACTTCCTCCGCGGACTGGGCTTTCCTATCCACCCATTCGTCCGGGGACTCATGTTCTACTACGGCCTGGATTTCCATGATCTGGCCCCGAACTTCATCCTCAACATCTTGGCGTTTATCATCGTGTGTGAGGCTTTCCTCCGCATCCTCCCTCATTTCGGCCTATGGCTCAAGACTTTCAATGTCAAGCCGAAGGTGGTGCGCGGCAACCAGGCGGAGTGCGGAGGCGCCATGGTGGGCAAGATGCCCAACGTCTTATGGCTCGAGGGCTCCTTTGTGGAGACCCTGAAGGGGTGGCAATCGGGGTGGTTTTACATCACCGAGCCACGCGACCCTGAGTGGGTCGCCGCCCCCGAGTTCCGGTCCGGACCCCCAACGCGGCTCACATCCTGGAAAGAGACGGGCCTGTCGTGGGGCAGCAAACAAGAGGTGACTGGACTGCAAACATGCATCCAAACCCTGGTGAATAAGCAGCTCAAGCTTGTCAACGTAGTCCAGGTTATGCTCATCCGCCAGATCCTCCCGTGTCAACAACGGGCCTTCAATCTGTGGGAGTTCAACCTGGCGCAGCATCGAACTCTGAGCAGGCTCTTCGACATGACGTACGAAGATTCCTGGAAGGTGCTTTTCAAGGGCGCCGAGGCTCCCGCATCCGCTACCGAGGATCGCGGATTCAGCGCGTAGCGTCACGCTAGCACGGTAAGTTGTTTATACCTTTTACAGGGTATTAGTTTTTCATAGTTTAACTCTATGCGGGATCTAAGCTCCCTTACCTTTGACAGGATTGGTAGGCGAAGTCTGGACAGATCGACTGTCCGGCTCCTTTGCCCGAAGACCCAGCCGATGCCCGCTTGGCGAAGCTACTGGTTCCGGCACCCTATGTGGTGCCGGAGAAGAAGGCCACGAAGAAGGCCACGGGGACTCGAAAAAGTGCCCGGCGCCAGGAGGTGTCGGGTTCATCATCCGACGGCTCCAAGGCGCATTCCTCCTGTGAAGATGAGGAGGAGGAAGAAGAGACCTCTCCCCCTCCAGTGGGAGGAGAGAAGAAAAGGAAGGCCGCCCTCACTGGGGAGGCCGAAGTGTCCAAGAAGGGGAAAACCCTTCCTCCAGACTACTCCACCTTTGCCGACGACGGCGGAGAGGAGTGGCCGCTCAGGGCCAAGCCCCTGGCGAAATCGTAAGTATCCGGATACCAGAGTAATTCATAGTATTCCTTTATTGCACAGCTTTCCCTTATGTCGAATATGATTATGCAGCCCACCCAAAGACCGGCTCGACGCGTCGTCGAGCTGTTCACTGGACTTGTCGGATGTGAATTCACTTCCGATGGCTACCTCCCCCCGCCCTACGGACGACGCTGAAGTGTTGTCCCAACAGGTTCCAAGCCAGGAGGAGGTGGTCCTGGAGGTGCCGCATGGCGACCTCCCGGACTCCAGGAGTAAAGGGGATAAAACCCCCCAGGGCTCCAAGTCCGGCTCTAGGCCGGACACCACTCCGGAACCTTCAAAGGTTCCAGAGTCCGGCGGGCGACCTCCTTCCAAGAGGAGCAAGCCCACCGTGCCGGTGACCCCGTCCAACCGGAGGCGCCGGACAATCTGTTGGAGGTGCTCAAAGGCGCCTCCATCGACGAGGAGCACCGCACCATTATGAGTGCGGTGGTCCAGAAGGTTCAGACCGCCAAGAGTGGACTGACTGAAGCTTGTGCTAGCCTTTTCACAGGCTTTGAGGTAAGTAAAGAATGTGTAAATAATATTACCGCATAGACAGTAGCCCCTGATACTCTGTTTGGCGTTCGGGGAGAAAAGCCGAATAGAGGATCAAATAAAATTCGCAGAAGTCTAACAAAAAGGAGTCAATATGCGTATGCAGGCTTCTCTACTGGCGTCCACCGCACTGACTGCGGAAGTGGACACGCTAAAGCAGAACCTCGAGCAGTCCGAGCAAGAGCTCGGGCATGCCAAGAAGCAGCTCGAGGACAAGGAAGGTAAGAAATACCTTGTTTAAATATATATAAAAAAGGTGCAATTGCAAAAAATGACAGGATTATCGTGGCTATTGTAGGGGCCACGTCTGAGGTGGCGACCCTTAAGCAAGCGCTGCTCGAGGCCGAGAAGAGGACGGCCATGGAGCGCACTGAGCGGGAGAAGTATGAGGCCCAGGTTGGCAAGGTGCGGCAAAAACATGAGAGTTTGGAGCTTGACTCAAATACGCGAGCGTCCGAGCTCGCGGTGGCTATTAAAAATGCCAAGTCTGCCAAGGCCGAATCCCAGAAGACCCTCCAGGAGTTGGATGCGGTGAAAAAGATAGCGGCGGGTAAGGCATTCTTTATGCAAAGCAAACACATAAACGTGAGTTACTTGTTACTTACCCGAATCCAGAGCTCTCCAGGAGCGTTCGCAGATCTTTCCCATAGCGTGTCCGATGCCGCCACATTCTATCGAGCCGAGGAGGGCAGCTCGACAGAGAAGGTGTTCTGGTCTCAGTATGCTGAGGCCGGACACCCCGTGCCCCTAAGCGACCAGCTGAAGCAACTGGTCGAGCTCCACAAGGCGGCCGAACAGGCCATGAAGGGCCTCATAGTTCGGCTGTGGCCTGGAGAGGCTCTGCCTAGGAGCTATTTCGGGCTGGTGCGGCGGCTGGTAGGGGCATGTCCAAGGCTCGAAGTCATCAGGCATTCCATCTGCATTGAAGGTGCCTATAGGGCCCTTGCCCGTGCTAAGGTGCACTGGGGCAAGCTGGATGCTAAGAAGCTTGTGAAGGACGGGCCACCGCCGGGGAAAGAGCATCGCAAGCCCAAGAATTATTGTAAGGATGTTCTGAAGGGTGTCTGCCTTATGGCGGACGAATGTTCAAGGGATGTAATTTTTTAGTAGAACTCGCTCGTTTTGTCCTATGCGCTGAAAACTTGTTCATATGCGCGGATAGGGAGGAGAAGAAGCGGGAAGATGACGGAAATGATCCGGAGATAAATAAAAAAGACAAGATGCTGAGTCACCCTAAGGATGCGAGCCAGTGGCAAGCGTTGAACTTCGAATACCCAGAATTTGGGAAGGATCCAAGGAACATCGTGCTTGGCGCAAGCACCGATGGAGTCAATCCATTTGGCAGCCAGAGAAGCACACATAGCACGTGGCCTGTGTTTGTGTGGATGTACAACCTTCCCCCCTTGTTGTGCATGAAGAGGAAGTACATTCACATGAGTATGCTAATTGAAGGGCCGAAACAACCAGGGAACGACATCAATCTGTATCTGGGGCTGCTGAAAGAGGAGCTAGACACGATGTGGAAAACACCAGCCAATACATGGGATGCCATAGAGAAAGAATATTTCCCTATGAGAGCCGCACTGCTCATGACGATGCACGACTATCTCGGTTACGGATATCTCGCGGGGCAGGTAGTCCACGGATTTTCTGGATGACACAATGTATCGCCAGCTAGATAGAGATCCTGGATCTTCGAAAACCGTGTCCATGGGACATCGAAGGTGGCTTCGCGACGATGACCCGTGGAGGAAACGCAAGGATCTGTTCGATGGTGAAACCGAACCCCAAAAACGCCCGCGTACAAGGAGCGGCGAGGAAATAGACGAGTTGTTGAAAAATTGGAAAGATTGCCCACTGCCGGGAAATAAGCAAAAGGCGCCAGAGCCAGGAAAGAAGCGAAAGGCGCCAGAGCCGCTGCTGAAGGTATGGAAAACGAGGTCTGTTTTCTGGGACTTGCCGTACTGGAAGATCCACCGTGTGCCTCACAGCCTTGATGCCATGCATATCACGAAGAACGTGTGCGAGAGTCTGCTTGGTACCCAGCTCAACATGCCAGAGAGGACCAAAGATGGGCCGAAAGCAAGGGCAGACTTGAAATCAATGGGCATCAGGCAGGAGCTTCACGCTAATGATGATGATGATGAGGCGAAGCAGGACACAGAAACTCGTCGCAAAGGCAAAAAGGCAAGAAGACCGGAAGTGACTACCCTCCCGCGTGCTTCACTCTAAGTCAGGAGGAGATCGAGCAGTTTTTCACCTGCCTCGTAGGAGTAAAACTTCCTGACGGTTACGTAGGGAAGATAAGCAGATACCTAGACCCAGCGAAGTAGAAGTTCAGCGGGATGAAGTCTCACGGCTGTCACGTGCTGATGACGCAGATACTTCCAGTTGCATTCCGTGGGATCATGGACGCGCACGTCCGTGAAACGCTATTTGGTCTATGCAACTTTTTCGATGTCATCTCTCGGAAGTCGATTGGCGTGAGGCAACTTAGAAGGCTACAGGAAGAGATCGTGGTGATACTATGAGAGCTTGAGATGTACTTCCCGCCCGCATTCTTCGATGTTATGGTGCATCTGCTGGTCCATATCATGGTGGATATCATCCAACTCAGGCCGACATTCCTGCACAGCATGATGCCGTTCGAAAGGATGAATGGTGTCATCAAAGGATACGTTCGCAACATGTCACTTCCAGAGGGAAGTATAGCCAGGGGCTTTCTGACCGAAGAGTGCATCTCCTACTGCACGAATTATCTAGGCATCGAGAACCCCGTTGGTCTGCCCGTCAACAGGCACCTCGGTAGGCTCACTGGATGGGGTCACCGTGAGGGTCGCCGCGAAATGCATGTCGACTTCGAGGGTCGACTCGCCGACTTTGAAAGAGCAAACCTAGTCGCACTACAACACATAGACGTGGTCGATCCCTGGGTGGTAGAGCACAAAACCTTTATTGAGAAGACGTACAATGACTGAGGCCAACAGAGGATGAACGGAGATATAATCAAAGAGCACAACTCATGTTTCACGCGTTGGTTCAAGCAGAAGCTTCTGTCGTACCCTTTACATGAGGATTGTTCCGCGGAAGAACAACTCATATTCGCCTTGTCACAGGGCGCCGAGCACAACCTGATGACCTATGAGGCGTACGATATCAACGTCTACACATTCTACACCGAGGACAAGGACATGAAGAGCGAAGGTTATCAGAACTCCGGGGTAACGATGGAATCCTACACCGGTAACGACAAGGACAGATACTACGGAAGGATCGAGGAGATCTAGGAGCTGAGCTACGCTGGAGAGAAGGTCCCGATGTTCCGTGTCAGATGGGCCAAGAGCGTCCTAAAAGAAGACCGGTATTTCACCACCATGGTTATACCCGAAGCCAAATCCAAGACCGCGGGCGCAAATGTCACCGCAAAAAATGAGCCATGGGTACTGGCTTCCCAAGTGGACCAATGCTTCTTCATTACCGACCCGTCAAAGCCCAGTCGTGTTGTCGTGAGGAGAGGCAAAAGGAAGATCATCGGTAGCCAATGAGCAAGACTTCGACAAGTACGGCGACCCGAAGATCGAACATGACGACGACGATGAAGTAGCAGCACACACCACAAGAAGAAGCAGGACCACCCTACCTAAAGGACGTCCGTTCCATAGAAGAACTCCATTTGCGAAAAAGAAGGGCAAGAAGATTGTGAATAGATAGCTAGCTAAGATCGATTGTATTTAAATCGTAGTCTTCATTTCTCGATTGTATTTCATGGGCACTTTTTGATATCATGAATATTTTTAAATTTCACGGGCACTTTTTGAATTCATGAGGACACTCGATCTCGATCCCCCTCCACCGCCGCCAACGAGCACCCGGCCCCCCGCACCCTCCCCCGCTCCGCCGCCGCCGACGACCCACCACTCCCCCGGCCCGCTCCACCGCCGCCGACGACCCACCACTCCCCCGGCCCGCTCCACCGCCGCCGCCGACCCTCCGCACCCTCCCCCGGCCCGCTCCACCGCCGCCGCCGACACCCCGCACCCTCCCCCACTTTTTGATGATATTTTTTAATAACAAATTTGATGATATTTTCAAATAACAAATTTGATGATATTTAAAAAAAATTATGATGTCTTCTATTCTAGTCCTCATGAAAATAACAAATTTGATAAAAAAACAAATTATTACATGCAACAAGAAATAATGAAAAAAAGAAGTTACTAATGGCACACCAGAGGAGGGTGCGCCATTGCTATCAGAAAAAAAAAGTTACTAATGGCGCACCAGAGGGGGGTGCGCCATTGCTATCAGAAAAAAAACTACTAATGGCGCACGAGAGGAGGGTGCGCCATTACTAACATTCCCCCCTCTAGCTGGATACCCCTTCGCCCGATCCCCCCTTCCCTCTCCCTCGCCAGATCCCCCTTCCCTCCCCCGCCACACCTGCTCCGACAACCCCCGGCCCGCTCCGACGACCCCTGTGCCCCCTCCACACCCGCTCCGGCTCCCCCGCGCCCGTTCTGACGACCCCCGCGCCCGCTCCGCACCCTAGCACCTCCCCACTTCCCCTCCCCTCGCCGTCACCGCATCGTCCCCGCGACCACCGTCGTCCCCGCACCCCACCAAGGAGTCCAGGAGCTCTGCAGTGTTATTCTACGTCATCTACAGCTAGCCGTTCGAGCTCGACGACTCTGCATCATGTGGATCGAGGTCTTCTTCCACCTCCGGCCACCGCGGCCTCACCGTCGATCCACGTCACCTTGTCAACCCCGGCCCCGCACGAGCTCGCCATCATCTTCCTCTCGGTGAGCTGCACCGGTTCCCCTCCCCCCTTTGATTTTGTCTTCCTCTCTGTCAGTGTAGCTAGCTGTTATCCAAGTCGCCACAGGGCCGGCCTTGTTTGTTTAGGAGCAGATTTATACTTCTTCTGGAAAAGAAACCTGAACAAAAATGATCTGTTCTTAATAGCAAAATTATATATGGCAGTTGGTTAAAACTCAATTTCATGACACATTCCAGGAGATTTGTTTGCTTTTGTGTGAAACATACTAGTATGTAACTGTGTGCTCATGTTAATTGCTTAGTTTATGAAAGGGTAATTATGTAACAAAGTAATTGTGGCACACATAGGTAAACAGGAAATAGCATCACACTTGAGCTAGTAAATTTGAGAAAACTCCTACGACATCAATGACACAGAACCACAATTGCAGCAAGCAAAGACATATCTGGTGCCTCATAACAGCTAGCAACTCATATCTGTCTTTATTATTCTGCAAATTCAGTTTATACATTCCTTTGTTTCCAGACAAATGATTTGAAGCGATGATGATCCCAATGGCATATTATTAGTGGCTATTTGGCTATCAGAAAAGCAAGAGACACTAAGAACGATCTACATATTGTTTGCTGAGTTTTGGAGAACATACTGTATTCACTCTAAGAAATAATTATGGAAACATCACTCATTTTTTTCATGGCCTGGCAAGCATGTAGGAGTTCTCACTTTTTTTTAAAAAACCGCATATAGCTCTCACTTAATCCAGTAGCTCCATGGAACTGTTAGGCATTTGTTCGTTATTGGTTGCAATTTTTTGGTCTGTGAGTGGACATAACAGTACACTACGCTGTCCATGTAGTGAGATGAAGATGTTTGGTCAGAGAACAAGACTATAGTGATCAATGCACATCACACATGTATCATGTATCAGTAGAGTAATTTGTACAGTCACACCAACCGCTTCACTAAATGAACACATGCTTTGCTTGTGTGTTCCTGCTGCTTGACTAATTGAACACCTGTTGTTGCTACTGTGGGACAATGTTCCTTCTTTTCTTCCTGATGTTGCTATTTCCATTGAAGTACTCACATGTGTTCTAGATGAGCTGCTGCTAGTTAGTTCCCCTTAGACTACATTGTAGATTGCATAGCATAACTCCAGAATTTTGTCATTGCACACCTGCTGCTAGTTAGTTCTGTAGATACTTAAAACACATATCACTTGTCAGGTTTCGTTCGGTATATTAAATCCTATGAAATTATCAAAGTGGGTTGTACTATGTTGGACAGAATTTTACGTTTGGACTTGGGTGAATGTAACCAGACTTATACTCTCAGATTTTTTCATAGTTGATGGTGTGAGGACTTATAATGTGATAAAGTATATATGGTGTGAGGACTTATAATTTTTGTTGGGTGACCTATATTAGATCTGGAATGGAAGCTCACATAAGTTGAGCTGATTTTTGTCCATACGCAAGCAAAGGACCATATGGTCTGTGGCCTTTTCATCCATATGAAAGTAGAGGCACATTGTGGTGCTGAATTTTCTGCTCTGATTGTTGCTCAAAGAAATTTAGCAAAAAAATGGGGTCCTGGGAGACGCCGCTGCTGCTTGAGGCCCTTGAGAGGCCCTTCATGTCGTGATGATTTTGCAGGTACCCCGAGAGGCCCTTGAGTTTGCCGGAATGTCGATTAACTTCCGTTCCGGCAAATTCGGGTACTCCATATGTCCTATTTTCAGCAAAGGTCATGCTGAAATTTTCCGTGAATTTTAGCATGACTTTGCTAAAAATCGGACATATGAGGTACTTGCTACTAATGCATGGGTCGGGTTATCTTAGTACTTAATTAAGTAGGATACTGCCCCTTTATTCTTGCTGCATTAAACCATAGGTGGCAATAGAGCCAAGTGATTAGGCCCAACTTAGAAATTCTCCTCAACATCGATAGACCCTAGATGATAAACCCAACATAGGTGGCAATAGAGCCAACTGATTAGTGCCAAGTGATTAGGCCCAACCTAGGGTGCCTCGGCATCGATAAACCCTAAATGATGAAAACTTAGCATTTAGGGTGCCTCGGCGTTGACAAACCCTAAATGATGAAACCTTGGCTTTTAGGGTGCCTCGGTGTCGATGAGAACCTAAATGATGTATGCTTAGGCTTTTAGGGTGCCTCGGCGTCGACAAACCCAAAATGATAAAAACTTAGCTTTTAGGATGCCTCGGTGTCGACAAACCCTAAATGATGAGACCATGATCTTGTTCCTTGACAATAACTAACTTTTTGACCAAACTTTTTTCCTATTTAGAGCAACACATGGCCCACAATGATGAGGCCGGCGGTTCGAGTGGCAAGCAATTCTGGGAGCTGTCCTAGGAGTTGGAGGAAGAACCTCACCGCTATGAGGACGCCGCGGAAGACACCGATCCTGACTACACAACCCCTAGTGGCGTCGGGGATGACACCACTGATGATGGCGCCGCGAATGCCACCACTGATGATGGCGGCGCACGCACAGATGGCAGCCAACCGAAGAGGCAACGAAAGGACCGGCGCCCGAACGTGCTCGGCACCGTCAGGGAGGAATTTACTGAAGTGAACTCCGACGGGCATCCGACGGCGCCCAAACATGTAGTCAAGGGGTACTCGATTCAGCTCGGGTGCATTCTCCGGAGCACCGCCTCGATCAACACCGAGAACCTAAGGCATAAGGACCGAGGGAATTTGCGCAGCCTCCTCTTCACGAAGCTGCACGAACGATACAAGTTCCCCGCTGAGTTCGCAAACACATGCCTCTCGGGTAATAAAGTGAACGGTGCCGCCCTCACGATGATGAGCATGGCCCTGTCTACTTGGAAAAGCACGGTGAAGGCAATGATTGACAAAGGTGATAGTTATGAGAAGATCAAGGCAAAATATCCTTTGATGAGCGAACATGACTACAAGGAGTTCAAGATCAAGTGCGAGAGCCCCGCAACCTCCGAATCAAGTCAGTGGGGGAAAGAAATGCGGCAGTTGAACATAGGGGTCCACCAACTCGGTCCCGGCGGTTACAGAGTGGCGGAGCCTGTATGGGACAAGGAGGACGCGGAGCGTGCCGAGCAAGGCCTACCGCCCCGCTTCGAGAAATACAGTGACAAGCAGACCAGGAACTTTCTCAGGGCCCGGTACAAGAAGGACCCGGTAACAAAGGAGCTTACCATGGATCCGAAGACCAAGGAGCTTGAGCTTGTTCTGGTAAGGAATACACCCCCGCATAATTAGCTCCATATGGTTGCATTCTAATTAATCCCCAATATTTCTAAACGGTTCACGTTCCTTCCGCAGGACAAAGAAAGCAGTAGCGCGGGGTCGTCTCAGAGCTCCCCTTTCGACACCCCTTTGAATAGGGCATTGAACGTAATGAAAAACAGGGATAAGCTCAATAAGCCGACGTCAGCTGGCCGTGTGGCCGGCAAAGGCTTGTCCACAAAATGTTCGTCATACTATGGCGCTGGTGGGTGAAAGGAGAAAAAGACCAGCTCGGAAAGCTAGTCAGGCGAGGTTGAAGCACTCAAGGTGCAAGTGGCGCGGATTCCGGAGATGGTCCAAGAGCAAGTGCAACAACAACTGGGATCGACGCTTACCGGCATTATGCCTACCTTGATTCATGGGATAATGACGTGGATTGCGGGTGGCCAACAGGGGCCGCCCCCGATTCCCAGCTTCACGGCCAGCAACTCACACAACGCGCAGGCGGCGCCATTGGTGTCTCCGGCGGCGGCGGTATTGGTGTCTACGGCGGCGGCGCCATTGGTGTCTCCGGCGGCGGCGGTATTGGTGTCTCCGACGCCGGCATTGGAGCTTAATGCACCCAGGTGTACGCCGGCCGGCACCTCGCAAGCAAGCGGCCCCTCCGTCAGTTGCATGCCCGCCATTGGCGGTGCCTCAACATTAGCCGAGCTCGACGGCATCACGGTAACTAAGCCTCTCGGCCGAGGACTTCATCTCCTTGCCTTTGACTGGGCATCCCTGACGCCCTACAAGTTTTCGCAGGGCGCCGCCGACGTTCCTTGCCCTCTCCTGCACTTCGTGGGCGGCGAGTTGGTCGATGTCGCCAAGGGCAGAATCGTTCAGCCGGGCAACCCTGTGTTCCACGGTAATCCGATGCCACCCACAATGTATAGGGTTGAAGTGGTTCAGGTGCTGCCAGGCTGCGACGAGCTGATGAAGAAGATGAGATGACCCTCAGCGCCTGCGTAAGCTGGCCCCTGCTTTGGCCGAAGAGCCAGATTCGTTTGGGGGCGGGGGACACCACCCCACAGACAAGACCGCCAGTCGTGCCGGCGCCAAGCCATGGCAAGAATGCCGCAACGCTACCGGACATGCCGGACATCCCTATGGCACAGGATCCGGACATGCATATGGCACAGGATCCGGACGACGACGACAACGACGATGGTACATTTACCAACGTCGATAAGTACTTTGCCGAACATGGGTACGGTGACGAGTTCTGTGGGCCTCCTTCTCAAGAACCCAAACAAGACGACCGCGATCTAGCTGGTATGGTGGAGAAACCCAATTGCAACAGGCGTCGTCTGGCGTTCAGTTCTCAGGAGATGCCTCCAGCTGCCACCTTCACCGAGCCTCAGATAGCGGAGGTGCCAAATATTATCAGCCCCAACATGCTCAAGAAGGCGGTCTGTGAGTAGAACTCGGTCCCATTACAACAGATCAAGAAGAAGGGCCGGAAACGGCCGACTAAAAAGGCCGCCGGTGCGAGCCAGCCGGCACCGAGTATGATCCGTGCTCAGGACGGGCCACCTTCACCTAAGGATATCTCGAGGAGGGTGCATGTGGCGGGTAGGGCGATGCTACCGACAAATATGCTCAGTGCTGCAACCGGTGCTATGCGGAGTCTGCACGACATTGTTCTTTCTTTGGAGAAGCGGTGTCTCAGAGAGAATTATGTGGCATACCCGGTTTTCGTGGCCAAGGTGCCAGAGGGCAAGGGCTTTCACTACTAGGGAAAAGCCTACCAGCAGCGAGGGTTTTGGTCCTCTCAGTAGCGCGGGCACCGGCGCTACTAATAAGGCGCTACAGCTAACGTATAGCAGTAGCGCCGGTTGTCCCACGCTACTGCTATTCCTTTCTCCTTTTTTCCCTTTTTTCTTTTATTTTTCTTTACATTTTATTTTTTTCCTTTCTCCTTTTTCTATTTCTTCCATTTTCATTTACTTTTCTACTTGTTTTTCACTTTATTTTATTTCCGGTAGCAGCAGCGCCTTACACGTAAGCGCGCTACAGCTAAGGAGAGTAGCAGTAGCGCTGGGCCAGTATACGCGCTACTGCTAGGTTGGGCTAGTCATGCGCGCCCAGTTCAAACATAGCAGCAGCGCTTTTCGCCAGTACGCGCTACTACAAAAGTCATAGCAGTAGCGCGGTTTATTTACGCGCGCTGCTACTAAGTAGCAGTAGCATTTGATTTTGTACAACGCTACTGGTAAGATTCTGTGTATAGGCTTTTCCCTAGTAGTGTTTGTGGATGGCGCCATCGGGGGTACGATCGTCCTGCGGTTTGATGACATCTTTGCTATGTTCAACCTTCATCCGCTGCACTACACCTTTGTTCGGCTGTTTTTGCTAAGTATGGAGATGCGGATCATTAGAGACAAGACCCCGGACATCGTGATCGTCGACCCCTTCTACATGCGTGCCAAGCTCTTGAGCAGCGCTGGGGACCACCAAGTCGCGAGTTCACACCTCGAAGACGTCATTCTGGCAAACCCAGATAAGGATAACTTCCTTGTGCCTTACTTTCCCGAGTAAGTCATCCCTTAACCGCCCCGTAACATATGATTTCTTAGATTTCGA
Organism: Triticum urartu; assembly: GCF_056163025.1. Lineage (NCBI taxonomy): Eukaryota > Viridiplantae > Streptophyta > Magnoliopsida > Poales > Poaceae > Triticum > Triticum urartu. Next base: position 37,733 of record NC_141873.1, on the reverse strand, counting down.
TCATTCTTTTTTTTCTAACATTCCGTGTTCTGTGCAGTGACACACATTGCACACTCATCCTCTTAAGCCCGAAATATTCCATGGCCACGTATTTCGACCCGAACCATAACTCCAAGATAGATTACACAAATATCATGAAAGTTCTTGATGATGTTCATAAGTACGGCAAGCACGTGTTCGCCCACAATACGATGTTCTACTGCGTCAAGCAGCCGTCTGGCGGTCAGAAGGATGCCTACTACGCCCTCCATCACATGCGGGCGATCGCAAGGGACCATCATCACCTTCTGCTACCAAATAATCTCAAGGATTGGGCCGCGAGCTTGTCGGCAATCCAGGACGCGGACATCAGACAAGAATTCTTTCGCATCCAGTCGGAGTTTGCGGACATCATCCATCAAGATGTCCTTCATACCTCGGGGCAGTTCTTCCTTAGATATCAGCCGTCCAACATTGAGATAGACGGAATGCTACAAATGCAGGCTAACAACGCCCGCGATTTCATGACCATCACGACAGATGGCGGCTTCATCCACGCTCCTGTCCATGAGTCGAGTCGAAAGTAGTGATGTGTAGTTCTGAAACATTGATTGGCTCATGTTGTAACTAAACTTTAATGAATTGTATGTCTCTTTGGTTTGGACAGTCGTTCAACTTAGATGTAATCGATGCTATTTATTAGTAGGACCATGAATCGTGCTATTAATGTCTTGCTTTTCTCTTCCGATCCTTTTGTTGCATACTTATATATTTCTTATGTATGTATTGTCTGTTGTTTGGCTTGTGCATAGAGATGCCGTCGTATGTCGTGTACAAGGGTAAGGTTCCCGGAGTCTACGACGACTGGGAGGAGTGTCGGAGATAGGTTCACCATTTCAGCGGTAACAGTTACAAAGGGTACACCACTAGGGCGGAGGCCGAATCTAGATACGCCCGCTATCTAGCGGGAGAGAGGAGGGAGCGTTGGAGGAACCGGATGAAGACCAGTTTGATCACGATGATGCTCATCGTGATGACCGCAGTTCTCTTCTATGTGATGGTAGTTTAGATGATTGATATCGACTTGTAATGTGAAGATAAACTCGATACTCGCGGTCTCGAGACTTGCAATGTTTTATCTTTGTTCGGTCTTTTGAATTCAGAGACTAATATGATGAATTGTATTCGGAGACTAATCTTCTATTGTATTCGATGAATCTGTTGTTGCTGTGTGCTACTGTCTATATTCTGTCAAATAATATATTTTGTAACCTGTGCAAAAATCAGAAAAGTAAAAAAACCAAATATTCATACTAATGGCGCATCACCACAAGGTGCGCCATTAGTATGCCAAAGGATACTAATGGCGCATCAAGACAGAGTGCACCATTAGTATGCCAAAGGATACTAATGGCGCATCAAGACAGAGTGCGCCATTAGTATGCCAAGTATACTAATGGCGCATCTATCCGCAGTGCACCATTAGTGTGCCAAAGCACATGGTTAAATATGGCCCCTGGGAGGCACACTAATGGCGCATGGTGTTATATACTAATGGCGCACTGGATGGTGCGCCATTAGTATACCAGATACTAATGGCGCACCAGTGGTGCGCCATTAATAAAAATTAATAGTGGCGTGCTACTAATGGTGCACCAGTGATGCGCCATTAGTAGGCAAAACTGGTGCGCCATTAGTAAGCCTTTTCCTAGTAGTGTAGAGACCACCTGGGAGTTTCGTAATGCGGCATGGCTTGTCTGCTTCCCTGGTTCTTGCATCGTTTGTGCGGCAATTGAACTGCCGAACAGGCCTTCCGAAGAATGGAGTCCTGAAAGTAAGAGAAAATTAAAAAATCGGCAGCCCCTGGTGCGGTTTAAGCCGTGTTTCGGGCGTGCCGTGATGGTGCCCTCCCACTGTACCCATGGTATTTCTAGAGCGTAGTTATGTACGCGAAGCACTGGCGTCGCATTTTTGCGAGGGCTGGGGTTGGGGCAGCATTGCGACGCCTGCTCGGAACGTGCTAGGCGGTCTTGTTTTAGGTTACTCCGGGCGCGCTTGACGGTGTCCGGACGTTTAATGGCCGGACTGGAGAACTGCCTGGAGAGGCTGCTTTGTACTTCCGCTGCAAGGCCCGCCGTGTGCTCCTCCATTCGGAGGGAGCATTCAGTGTTTCCATTGACCGTAATTACTCCTCGAGGGCCTGGCATCTTGAGCTTAAGGTATGCGTAGTGAGGTACCGCATTGAACTTGGCGAATGCGGTTCGCCCGAGCAGTGCGTGATAGCCACTGCGGAATGGGACTATGTCGAAGATTAACTCCTCGCTTCGGAAATTATCCGGAGATCCGAAGACCACTTCAAGTGTGACTGAGCCTGTATAGTTGGCCTCTACACCTGGTATTACGCCTTTAAAGGTCGTTTTGGTGGGCTTAATCCTTGAGGGATCTATGCCCATTTTCCGCACTGTATCCTGGTAAAGCAGGTTCAGGCTGCTGTCGCCGTCCATAAGGACTCTAGTGAGATGAAATCCGTCAATAATTGGGTCTAGAACCAATGCGGCGAATCCGCCATGACGGGTGCTAGTGGGATGGTCCCTTCGATCAAAGGTGATCGGGCAGGAGGACCATGGGTTGAACTTTGGGGTGACTGGCTCTACCGCATATATGTCCCTTAACGCGCGCTTCCGCTCCCTCTTGGGGATGTGGGTTGCGTATATCATGTTCACCGTCCGCACTTGTGGGGGAAAACCCTTCTGTCCACTATTGTTGGGCGGCCAGGGCTCTTTGTCGTCATCGCTATGCAGCCCCTTGTCGGTATTTTCGGCATTTAACTTGCCTGCATGCTTGAACACCCAACAATCCCTGTTGGTGTGATTGGCCGGCTTTTCGGGGGTGCCATGTATCTGGCACAAGCGGTCGAGTGTTCGGTCCAAACTGGACGGGCCCCTAGGATTTCTTTTGAATGGCTTTTTCCGCTGACCGGATTTATAGCCTCTGAATCCGGCATTAACTGCTGTATCCTCAACATTGTCGCTGTTAATGCGGCGCTTCTGCTTGTTGCGACGCGACCTGCCACTACTGTCCCTAGTATCCGAATTACCAGGGTTCTTGGTCATGTTGTTGCTACGAGCAAGCTAGCTGTCTTCTCCCGTGCAAAAGCGGGTCATGAGTGTTGTGAGTGCTGCCATAGATTTCGGCTTTTCCTGTCCAAGGTGCCGGGCAAGCCACTCGTCACGGATATTGTGCTTGAAGGCTGCTAGGGCCTCTGCGTCCGGACAGTCGACTATTTGATTTTTCTTTGTTAGCAACCGTGTCCAAAATTGCCTGGCCGATTCCTCTGGCTGCTGAATTGCGTGGCTTAGGTCATCGGCGTCTGGTGGTCGCACATAAGTGCCCTGGAAATTGTCGAGGAATGTGGCTTCCAGGTCCTCCCAACAACTGATTGATCATGCTGGCAAGCTGTTAAGCCAATGCCGAGCTGGTCCTTTAAGCTTGAGTGGGAGGTATTTGATGGCGTGGAGATCATCGCCGCGGGCCATGTGGATATGAAGGAGATAATCCTCGATCCATACCGCAGGATCTGTTGTGCCATCATATGATTCGATGTTTACGGGTTTGAAACCCTCGGGGATTTGATGATCCATTACTTCGTCTGTGAATCATAGTGGGTGTGCGGCGCCTCTGTACTGGGCTATATCACGACGTAGCTCCAATGAGCTTTGTCTACTGTGTTCGGCCCTACCGGATTTGTTTCCAGCGTGACGGTTACCATCTCGAGTCCTGGGGCGCCCACGCGATCCGTAGATCGATCTTGTTTGCCTTGCCTTGTCCTCCAACATATCTCGCAGGTCAGGCTGGTGATGTAGGTTTAAGTGCTTCCTCCTCTAATCGGGGTAGCAACCTGCGCTTTGGGTAGCTCTTGGAGGGCGTTCAAGTTTATGCTCTTCGGCCGCAAGGACTTCAGTCCATCTGTCGACTAGCAAATCTTGATCAGCTCTAAGCTGTTGCTGTTTTTTCTTGAGGCTTCTTGCCGTGGCCATAAGCCTGCGTTGAAAACGCTCTTGCTCGACGGGATCCTCTGGCACGACGAATTCGTCATCGTCGAGGCTTGCCTCGTCTTCGGAGAGAGGCATATAATTATCGTCCTCGACCTCTCTGTCGGCCGCTCTCTCATGAGGGCTGGCTTCTCCATCCTCCTATGCTGAATCTTGCTGGAGGGGGTTTTCTTCAGCACTCTCCGGAGTATTATTATCTCCCGTGCTGGAATCACCGTATTTGCTTTGGCGGGATTTTGAGCGGCGCTGCTGACGCCGGCGCTTAGGCTGTTTCTTGGAGGGGTCATCCTCCGCTGTTCCATCGCCATCTCCTTCTTTTGGGGTGTCCACCATGTATATGTCATATGACGTGGTGGCTTTCCAGGGCCCAATAGGCGCTGGTTCTTCATCGTCTCCTGCATCGGCGTCCATACCGTCGATGTCTTCGGAGTCGAAGTCGAGCATGTCGGTTAAATCATCGACAGTGGCTACAAACTGGGTGGTGGGTGGGCTTTGAATTTCTTCATCATCCGTATCCCAACCTTGCTGACCGTAGTCCGGCCAGGGCTCTCCTGATAAAGAGAGAGACTTTAGTGTCTTCAAAATATTGCCAAAAGGTGAGTGCTGAAAGATGTCCGCGGTAGTAAACTCCATGATCGGCGCCCAATCGGATTCGATCGGCAGGGGCGCGGAGGGTTCGGAGTCCGGAGAGGAGTCCGGCTCCTTGGAGTCACGAGTCTCGTGGAGTGCGGGGCTGGTGTTCGGCTCGATCGCCGTTGGGATTGCAACCCCCGAGGCGGCGTCCAACCACCCATCCTCGATCGGCGCAGTTGGCTCTGAATTAAGGGTCGAAGCCGATGCGGGTGCGGCCTCCAGGGCACTGTTCGGCGGCAGAGCTAGATCATGCTCGTCGTGACAGTGCGGCGCGCTCGGCAGTGGCTCGAATCCGTCGAAGATCAAGTCCCTGCGGATGTCAGCCGTGTAGTTTAAACTTCCAAATCTGACCTGACAGCCAGGGGCATAGCTTTCGATCTGCTTCAGATGGCCAAGTGAATTGGCCCGCAGTGCGAAGCCGCCGAAGACGAAGATCTGTCCGGGGAGGAAGGTCTCACCCTGGACTGCATCGCTATTGATGATCGTAGGAGCCACCAAGCCTAACGGCGACGACACAGAGGAACTCTCAATGAAAGCACCAATGTCAGTGTCAAAACCAGCGGATCTCGGGTAGGGGGCCCCGAACTATGCGTCTAGGCCGGATGGTAACAGGAGGCAAGGGACACGAAGTTTTACCTAGGTTCGGGCCCTCTTGATGGAGGTAAAACCCTACGTCCTGCTTGATTAATATTGATGATATGGGTAGTACAAGAATAGATCTACCATGAGATCGGAGAGGCTAAACCCTAGAAGCTAGCCTATGGTATGATTGTTGTTCTATATGTTGTCCTACGGACTAAAACCCTCCGGTTTATATAGACACCTGAGAGGGTTAGGGTTACACAAAGTCGGTTACAATGGTAGGAGATCTATATATCCGTATCGCCAAGCTTGCCTTCCACGCAAAGGAAAGTCCCTTCCGGACACGGGACAAAGTCTTCAATCATGTATCTTCATAGTCCAGGAGTCCGGCTGAAGGTATAGTCCGGCCATCCGGACACCCCCTAATCCAGGACTCCCTCACTTAGGCTCTTGCCACTCCTTATTCCATAGTCCATCGAATCCTTACCCAAAACTTGAAAACTTCACAACACAAAACTTAAAAGAAAACTCGTAAGCTCAGTTAGTATAAGAAAATAAATCACCACTTGAAGGTACTGTAATGAACTCATTCTTTATTTATATTGGTGTTAAAACTACTGTATTCCAACTTCTCTATGGTTTATAAACTATTTTACTAGCCATAGATTCATCAAAATAAGTAAACAACACATGAAAAACAGAATCTGTCAAAAACAGAACAGTCTGTAGTAATCTGCATCAAACGTATACTTCTGGAACTCATAAAATTCTCAAATAAATTTCTGGACCTGAGGAATTTATCTATTAATCATCTGAAAAAATAATTAACTAAATATCACTCCCCAATAAAAAATGGCAGCAATTCTCGTGAGCGCTAAAGTTTCTGTTTTTTACAGCAAGATCGCAAGGACTTTCCCCGAGTCTTCCCAAAGGTTCTACTTGGCACAAACACTAATTAAACACATAAAACCACATATAAACAGAGGCTACATGAATTATTTATTACTAAACAGGAGCAAAAAGCAAGGAACTAAAATAAAATTGGGTTGCCTCCCAACAAGCGCTATCGTTTAACGCCCCTAGCTAGGCATGATGATTTCAATGATGCTCACATAAAGGATAAGAATTGAAACATAAAGCGAGCATCATGAATAATATGACTTAGCACATTTAAGCCTAACCCACTTCCTATGCATAGGGATTTTGTGAGCAAATAACTTGTGGGAACAATAATCAACTAGCATAGGAAGGTGAAACAAGCATAACTTCAAAACTTTAAGCACGTAGAGAGGAAACTTGATATTATTGCAATTCCTACAAGCATATTTTCCTCCCTCATAATAATTTTCAGTAGCATCATGAATGAATTCAACAATATAACTATCACATAAAGCACTATTTTCATGATGCACAAACATAGAATTTTTATTACTCTCCACAGAAGCAAACTTCATCTCATGAATAGTAGTGGGAGCAAACTCAACAAAATAACTATCATGTGATTGAAAATTAAGATCAAGATGACAAGTTTCATGGTTATCATTATTCTTTAAAGAATACGTGTCATCACAATAATCATCATAGATAGGAGGCATGCTTTCATCATAGTAAATTTGCTCATCAAAGCTTGGGGGACAAGAAATATCATCTTCATCAAACAGAGCTTCCAAGCTTGTGGCTTTGCATATCATTAGCATCATGGATATTGAACGAATTCATAGTAACAATATTTCAATCATGCTCATCATTCAAATATTTAGTGCCAAACATTCTAATGCATTCTTCTTCTAGCACTTGAGCACAATTATCGGAATCCTTATTTTCATGATAGATATTAAAAAGATGAAGCATATGAGGTAACCTTAATTCCATTTTTTTGTAATTTTCTTTTATAAACTAAACTAGTGATAAAACAAGAAACTAAAAGACTCGATTGCAAGATCTAAAGATATACCTTCAAGCACTAACCTCCCCGGCAACGGCGCCAGAAAAGAGCTTGATGTCTACTACACAACCTTCTTCTTGTAGACGTTGTTGGGCCTCCAAGTGCAGAGGTTTGTAGGACAGTAGCAAACTTCCCTCAAGTGGATGACCTAAAGTTTATCAATCCGTAGGAGGCGTAGGATGAAGATGGTCTCCCTCAAGCAACCCTGCAACCAAATAACAAAGAGTTTCTTGTGTCCCCAGCACACTCAATACAATGGTAAATTGTATAGGTGCACTAGTTCGGCGAAGAGATGGTGATACAAGTGGTATATGGATAGTAGATATGAGTATTTGTAATCTGAAAATATAAAAACAGCAAGGTAACTAATGATAAAAGTGAGCGTAAACGGTATTGCAATGCGTTGGAACAAGGCCTAGGGTTCATACTTTCACTAGTGCAAGTACTCTCAACAATAATAGCATAATTGGATCTCATAACTATCCCTCAACATGCAACAAAGAGTCACTCCAAAGTCACTAATAGCGCAGAACAAACGAAGAGATTATGGTAGGGTACGAAACCACCTCAAAGTTATTCTTTCCAATCAATCCGTTGGGATATTCCTATACGTGTCACAAACAGCCCTAGAGTCCGTACTAGAATAACACCTTAAGACACAAATCAACCAAAACCCTAATGTCACCTAGATACTCCAATGTCACCTCAAGTATCCGCGGGTATGATTATATGATATGCATCACACAATCTCAGTTTCATCTATTCAACCAACACATAGAACCTCAAAGAGTGCCCCAAAGTTTCTACCGGAGAATCACGACGAAAACGTGTGCCAACCCCTATGCATAGGTTCATGGGCGGAACCCGCAAGTTGATCACCAAAACATACATCAAGTGAATCACGTGATATCCCATTGTCACCACAGATATGCACGGCAAGACATACATCAAGTGTTCTCAAATCTTTAAAGACTCAATCCGATAAGATAACTTCAAAGGGGAAACTCAATCCATTACAAGAGAGTAGAGGGGGAGAAGAAACATAAGATCCAACTATAATAGCAAAGCTCGCGATACATCAAGATCGTATCACCTAAAGAATACGAGAGAGAGAGAGAGAGAGATCAAACGCATAGCTACTGGTACATACCCTCAGCCCCGAGGGAGAACTACTCCCTCCTCGTCATGGAGAGCACCGGGATGATGAAGATGGCCACCGGAGAGGGATTCCCCCTCCGGCAGGTTGCCGGAACATGTCTAGATTGGTTTTCGGTGGCTACGGAGGCTTCTGGCGATGGAACTCTCGATCTACTGTGCTCCTGGATGTTTTTAGGGTATATGGAGAAATATAGGCGGAAGAAGTACGTCAGGGGAGCCACGAGGGGCCCACGAGGGTGGAGGGCGCGCCCCCTACCTCGTGGCCTCCTCGAAGCTTCCTTTACATGGACTCCAAGTCTTCCGGGATTCTTCTGATCCAAAAATAGGTTCTGTGAAGTTTCAGGTCAATTGGACTCCGTTTGATTTTCCTTTTCCGCGATACTCTAAAACAAGGAAAAAACAGAAACTGGCACTGGGCTCTAGGTTAATAGGTTAGTCCCAAAAATCATATAAAATGGCATATAAATGCATATAAAACATCCAAGGTTGATAATATAATAGCATGGAACAATCAAAAATTATAGATACATTGGAGACGTATCAAGCACGTATATTGTTTTTTCTGGTCGAGCAAGTTTCAACTGGGCTGTAGACTGCCTAGGCTTGGTTTTGTTTTTAACAGGCCAGCCCACGACGACAACGGGGCACAAAGATCCAGCAGGTATCTACTGGCCTCTGGCCCGCCAGCGTTAGTTATATTTTGTCTTACAACATCCGCAGGCAGTTTTTTTACTGAATCAAACACACAGCCCAGTTCTATTTTCCTCTTGAAACGCATGTCCTACATCTGTTTTCTAATCTCTATCTATAGTTTTACTAGTTCATATACATGTGTCATTATATTGAAAATACATAAAATTCCCTTTTCATATTTACATCCTTATTTCTGTTGTTGCTTTCCCTCCCAGCGTTGATTTTTTTACCACTGGTTTTCCCTTAAACCAACTCAATATTCCCACGTCTTATTTGCTTACAAAACAAAACGATTTTTTTGGGCAAATCAATAAGTTCTTAAAAAAATGTTTATCATTTTAGGATTAGAAAAGTTCGGACTCCACCGAAATATGCAACATAAGGTTGAACTTTTTGACCGTGGTCCTGGGCAGAAAATGGGCTGTAATAAATTACTTAAGAATTAGCAAATGGGCTGCAAATTATTAAAAATAGCAAATGGGCTCTATGTTGTCTGCCAAAGATTTGGAGGCTGACTTGTGGGCCTACTAAGTTCATGCGTACACAAGGTTTCTCAAAAAAGAAACTTAATCAACAATTGACTCTACCAGCGTCAGACCGTTAGATGTCAATCTAACGGTAATCGTGCTTCTTCAGTCTCTGATCTTCCTGCCCCAGCAGCCCAAACCAGCGCCGTCGAAACCGCCTGCTCCCACCTCCCGTGGCCGGCTGTGCTGCCGGACAGGCCTCACGGCCCCATCATATACTCGCATCCCTGGCCTGTCTATCCCTCTACTCACCCACACCTCCTGTTATTTTCCGGCGACGGCAGCCGAACCAGTTAACCCTCGTACTCTCCACCGCGTGGGCAGCCACTGTCATGTCTTCCCCGGCTCCGTGTCGTTCCCATCGTAGGCCTCGCCGTCGTCCAGCGCCCTGGTGCTCTCGGCGCGGCGTGGTCAACGAACGACATCCATCAGAAGTGGACTGTACGTGGAGAGGCTGACACCTAGGTCCATGGCCGCACACAAGGAAATGCCTCCTTATTACACGCAAAATAATGATTCCTCCACCTGATATCTGGGACCTGCCGGAAGGGACTCTGTATTTCGCGAAAAAAAACGTTCCCTCCGCTGACAAATCGGACCCACCAACTATATCTTCGCACGCAAGGAAGTGCCTCCTTATTGCACACAAAAAAATGAATACCCCCTGCCAGCTGGGACCCACCATAGTGGGAGGCTGACTTGTGGACCTACTAAGTTGACGGGGACGGAGGGCTTTGTGAACTTAGTAAATATATGAACAATTCTAGCTCCAGTCACCGTACGATGTCCATCCAACGGCCGTAGTGCTTCTTCAACCTCTGGTCTTCTTGCTCCAGCCGCCCAAACCAGCACCGGTCGTGCCGCGTGCTCCTACCTCCCATGGCTGGTTGTGATGCCGCGGAGGCCTTACCGCCCCCTACTACTCCCACCGCTGGCCAGGCCATCCCTCTACTCACCCACACCCCCTGTTATTCTGCGGTGACAACAGCCTCACTCCGCAGCCGAACCGGTGAACTCTCGTACTCCTCTCCACGTGGGCATCCACTGCCGCGTCTTCCCTGGCTCTGCATCGTCCCCTTCCTAGGCCTCGCCGTTGATACGTCCATTTTGCATCATGCTTTTATATCGATATTTATTGCATTATGGGCTGTTATTACACATTATGTCACAATACTTATGTCTATTCTCTCTTATTTTACAAGGTTTACATGAAGAGGGAGAATGCCGGCAGCTGGGATTCTGGGCTGGAAAAGGAGCAAATATTAGAGACCTATTATGCACAGCTCCAAAAGTCCTGAAACTTCACGGAAGTTATTTCCAGAATATATAAAAAATACTGAGCGAAGAAAGTTCCAGAGGGGGCCAACACCCTGGCCATGAGGGTGGGAGGGGGGCGCCCCCTGCCTCGTGGGCTCCCTGGTGTCCCTACAATGCCCATCTTCTACTATATGAGGTCTTTCGTCCAAGAAAAAACATAATAAGTAAACTTTCGGGACGAAACTCCGCCGCCACGAGGCGGAACCTTGGTGGAACCAATCTAGGGCTCCGGCAGAGCTGTTCTGCCGGGGAAACTTCCCTCCGGGTGGGGGAAATCATCACCATCGTCATCACCAATGATCCTCTCATTGGGAGGGGGTCAATCTCCATCAACATCTTCACCAGCACCATCTCATATCAAACCCTAATTCATCTCTTGTATCCAAACCTCAGATTGGTACCTGCGGGTTGCTAGTAGTGTTGATTACTCCTTGTAGTTGATGCTAGTTGGTTTACTTGGTGGAAGATTATATGTTCAGATCCATTATGCATATTAATACCCCTCTGATTATGAACATGAATATGCTTTGTGAGTAGTTGCGTGTGTTCCTGAGGTCATGGGAGAAGTCTTGCTATAAGTAGTCATGTGAACTTGGTATTCGTTCGATATTTTGATGAGATGTATGTTGTCATCCCTCTAGTGGTGTCACGTGAACGTCGACTACATGACACTTCACCATTGTTTGGGCCTAGAGGGAGGCATTGGGAAGTAATAAGTAAATGATAGGTTGCTAGAGTGACAGAAGCTTAAACCCTAGTTTATGCGTTGCTTCGTAAGGGGCTGATTTGGATCCATATGTTTCATGCTATGGTTAGTGTGGGTGTCAAAACTGGTGGATCTCGGGTAGGGGGTCCCGAACTGTGTGTCTAGGCGGATGGTAACAGGAGGCAGGGGACACGAAGTTTTACCCAGGTTCGGGCCCTCTAGATGGAGGTAAAACCCTATGTCCTGCTCGATTAATATTGATGATATGGGTAGTACAAGAGTAGATCTACCACGAGATCAGAGAGGCTAAACCCTAGAAGCTAGCCTATGGTATGACTGTATGTTGTCCTACGGACTAAAACCCTCCAGTTTATATAGACACCGGAGAGGGCTAGGGTTACACAAGGTCGGTTACAAAAGAGGAGATATACATATCCGTATTGCCTAGCTTGCCTTCCATGCCAAGTAGTCCAATAGTCCGGCCAAAGAATATAGTCCGGCTGTCCGGAGACCCCCTAATCCAGGACTCCCTCAGTAGCCCCTGTACCAGGCTTCAATGACGATGAGTCCGGCGTGCAGTATTGTCTTCGGCATTGCAAGGCAGGTTCCTCCTCCGAATACATCACGGAAGAATTTGAATACAAGGATAGTGTCCAACCCTGCAAAATAAGTTTCCACATACCACCGTAGAGAGAATAATATTTCCACAAATCTAATATGCTGACACGTTTTGGCAACACGACATTATGCCATGGCCCGGTAATTATTCGAACCGTTTTTCTTCAACCAGCTCCGCACATAACGCGAGGCAGTTTTTTGACACGTCTTGTCAAAGAAGAGATCGTGTTCCCCTAATTACAGGTTTCTCATCAATACGGTCGTGGGTAACCCAACCATATCTAGGACTCCTAGATTATAGGCAAGTACCAAACGGCTACGGAGAGGACACTTGATATTCACCCTCTTTATAAAGGGACAAGGCTTTTACTCTTTCCCACTCGTGCTCAATCGAATCCTTCCCCCGCCTCGAGTTCTAACACCCAAAGCCCAGGTCAGGTGCTCCGGACCTTCAATCATGTCCAGATCTAGCCTTCAAGGCCAGTGGATGCCCTCCTCTATTACAGAAGAAGATATCAAGAAGTTGAGGGAGGCCAGATACCTGACCGCCGAGGTTTCGCATCGGCTGCCTGCCCAAGGGCAGGTCATCCCTACTCCTGAACCCAACGAAGACGTCGTGTTCATCCCCCATTTCCTCCGAGGTCTAGGCCTCACTCTAGAACCCTTCATTGGGGGGCTGATGTTTTATTACGGGCTAGATTTCCACGATCTAGCCCCGGACTCCTTTCTCCACATCTCATCATTTGTTGTTGTATGTGAGGCTTTCCTCCGCATTACCCCTCACTTCGGCCTATGGCTCAAGACCTTTGACGTGAAGCCGAAGATGGTCGAGGGGCAGCATGTAGCGTGCTGAGGCGCATTAATAAGAAGGATCGCCGGAGCTCCATGGCCAAAGGGTTCTATTTCAGAGGTGTCCGGATTATGGCAACGGGAGTGGTTTTACATCACAGCTCCCAGAAGTACCAATTGAGCGGTTGCCCCTGCTTTCCGCTCAGGCCCTCCGCCACAACTGATGTCATTGATTAGCAGAGGGCTGGGCTGGGCTCCCGCCAAGGACGTGCCTGTACTGCAAAGCCGCATTCAAAATCTCTTCGAAGGAGATTTCAGTTTGATTATGGTAATGCAAGTCATGCTGGTTCGACGAATCCAGCCATGCAAACGCCGGCCTCTTCGCATGTGGGAGTTCAACCCAGAAGGACCACGCTCTATTCAGAATTTCCTTGGCCGACGCACGAGGAGATGTATAGATCATTCTTCGGACCCTAGATAGAGTGTCCGGATACTACCAAGGATGTGGGCCTGAGCAGCAACCGCACCGCCGACCAAGTAAGTTATCCTCTAGCCGAACACACCGTCTTTCATTTATCATGACGTTATTCTTAGAGATGGCTCTTTGACCAGGACTGGATAACAAAGGCGAAGATGATTCGGTGTTCGGCCCCCCTTCCTGAGGGTTTGGAAAATCCGGTACTGGAAAAGATGCTCGAGCTAGCACCTTGCCCGGAGCCCTCAAAGGAAGACAAAGTCGGGAATAATGAGGGCGAAAGCAGGCCTCCATCGCTACCTATTCCGACCAAGGGAACGAGCGCCTCCATGAGGGAGGATAACCGAGGGGAGGAATCTGACATTCTCTCATCCCGGGGAAGGAAGACGACTACCTCTGAAGATCCGAAAACCAAGGTTTCCAAGCGGGAGAAGAAATCTCCACCAGAGGATCCTGCCTTGGAGGGTGCCCTTGCCGCACAAAGTCCGCGCGGGGATCAGCCCTCTAACGAGCTGTAAGTAATTAAAAAGTACTTTAATAGTGAAGATATATTACCTTACCTCTGAGGAAAATAACCGAAGTATTTATCTTACAGTTTGGATCTTAGCCCTTCTCAGCAGAGCTCGTCTTCAGGGGATCTTCTTCCAGAGATGATGGAGAGCGAAACGCCTCCCCCGGACTCCTCTGCTCAAGAAGCGGGCGACCTTGAAGTGTCGTCACGGAGGGCCTCTCCGGATCCGGTGAGGCCAAAAGATAATCGTATAGTCACCCGAAGTCCCCAGCGTCCGGCTCTCGAAGAGAGCAAACAGAAGAGTCCGGCACCATCTGGTATGCGGTCGGATGTACTAAGAGAGCTGTTGGAGCAAGCGGCCATCTCAGAAGAACACCATACATTGATGGGTACGGTGATGGGAAGGATTTCATCCGCCGAAAGCGGGTTGCATGATGCCTTTATGAGTCTACTGACGGGCTTTGAGGTACGTAAAATGTGTACATTTGTGATGGTACCGCACATTTTTAGGTGTGCCCTGTGTAGATAGTAGCCCCTGAGACTCTGGTTGTCGCCAAGAACGGCGGCAAACAGAGGATCATAGTCCCAGGCAATAACCATACCGCTTTAATGTGCAGGTAGTGGGAGCTCCGGTGGCTAGCCGGACTCATGAGTTTGCCGAACTGAAGCGGCAACTGGATACGGCGGATGCCGACATCGAGCTTGTTAACAAGAGGATTGACGAGGCATAGGGTAAGTGGTATTTTCTGGTGAATGCCACATAGTAAGAGCAGCATGATGCCAGTATCTTTAATATGTTGTGACTGCAGATGGAGCTGCCACCGTGGAAACCCTACGGGCGGAGCTTGCCCGAGCTAAAGAACAAGCAAGGATTAGTAATGCGGCCGTTTTGAAGGCGGCCGAAGAGTTGAAAGCCGAGAAGGCCATGCATTGCGAGAGCAAAGAGAAGATGGCCAAGATGGTCGTAAAGTTAAAAGACAGAAAAATGCACTGTATCATGTATTTGTCCATGGTTTATAGATGAAATTTGCCATGGTGCATATAGTAAAAACAATGCCATGGTCTGTAAAATACATTTGTCATGCTCCATGAAAGTAAATTGCCATGGTCCAAATGTAGCAGAAGTTTCAAGTAGTGTTTTGTTTCTGTGTTTGAATAGGCAGCAAACTTTCTATTCTTTCTGTGTTTGTATAGACTTGCTAAACTATTGATGATTTTTTGTTGGGTGACCTATTAGATCTGGAATGG